>NW_027480632.1:335682-671365 GCF_051401765.1 Calliopsis andreniformis | reverse complement strand
AATGAGGATTGAGGATTGAGGATTGAAATTGAGGATTGGGTATTGAGGATTGAAGAATGAGGATTGAGGAATTAGGATTGAGGATTGAGGATTGAGGATTGAAGATTGAGGATTGGGTATTGAGGATTGAAGAATGAGGATTGAGGATTGAGGGTTGAGGATTGAGGATTGAGGATTGAGGATTGAGGATTGAGGATTGAAGATTGAATATTGATGATTGAATATTGAGGACTGCGGATTGAGGGTTGTGGATTGTGGGCGAGGACTCAGGGCTGAATATTGATGTTTGAGGTCCGGGGATTAAGGATTGAGGATTGAGAATTGAGGATTGAGGATTGAGGATTGAAGATTGAGGATTGGGTATTTAGGATTGAAGAATGAGGATTGAGGATTGAGGTTTGAGGATTGAGGATTGAAGATTGAGTATTGATGACTGAATATTGAGGATTGAGGATTGAGGTTTGAGGATTGAGGATTGAGGATTGAGGATTGAAGATTGAGTATTGAGGATTGAAGATTGAGGAGTGAAGATTGAGTATTGATGATTGAATATTGAGGATTGAGGATTGAGGATTGAAGATTGAGTGTTGAGGATTGAAAATTGAGGATTGAGGATTGACGATTGAGGATTGAGGATTGAAGATTGAGTATTGAGGATTGAAGATGGAGGATTGAGTATTGAGGATTGAGGATTCAGGGTTGAAGATTGAGGATTGAGGATTGCGGATTGAGGATTGAGGATTGAGGATTGAAGATTGAATATTTATGATTGAATATTGAGGACTGAGGATTGAGGGTTGTGGATTGAGGACGAGGACTGAGGGTTGAATATTGATGTTTGAGGTCTGAGGATTAAGGATTGAGGATTGAGGATTGAGGAATGAGGATTGAAGATTGAGTATTGAGGATTGAAGATTGAGGATAGAGGATTGAGTACTGAGGATGGAGGATGAGGGCTGAGGGTTGAGGATTGAGGATTGAGAAATGAGGATTGAGGATTGAGGATTGAAATTGAGGATTGGGTATTGAGGATTGAAGAATGAGGATTGAGGAATTAGGATTGAGGATTGAGGATTGAGGATTGAAGATTGAGTATTGATGACTGAATATTGAGGATTGAGGATTGAGGTTTGAGGATTGAGGATTGAGAATTGAGGATTGGAGATTGAGGATTGAGTATTGAGGATTGAGGATTCAGGGTTGAAGATTGAGGATTGAGGATTGAGGATTGAGGATTGAGGATTGAGGACTGAGGATTGGGTATTGAGGATTGAGGAATGAGGATTGAGGATTGAGGTTTGAGGATTGAGGATTGCAGATTGAGTATTGAGGATTGAAGATGGAGGATTGAGTATTGAGGATTGAGGATTCAGGGTTGAAGATTGAGGATTGAGGATTGCGGATTGAGGATTGAGGATTGAGGATTGAAGATTGAATATTTATGATTGAATATTGAGGACTGAGGATTGAGGGTTGTGGATTGAGGACGAGGACTGAGGGTTGAATATTGATGTTTGAGGTCTGAGGATTAAGGATTGAGGATTGAGGATTGAGGAATGAGGATTGAAGATTGAGTATTGAGGATTGAAGATTGAGGATAGAGGATTGAGTACTGAGGATGGAGGATGAGGGCTGAGGGTTGAGGATTGAGGATTGAGAAATGAGGATTGAGGATTGAGGATTGAAATTGAGGATTGGGTATTGAGGATTGAAGAATGAGGATTGAGGAATTAGGATTGAGGATTGAGGATTGAGGATTGAAGATTGAGGATTGGGTATTGAGGATTGAAGAATGAGGATTGAGGATTGAGGATTGAGGATTGAGGATTGAAGATTGAGTGTTGAGGATTGAAAATTGAGGATTGAGGATTGAGGATTGAGGAATGAGGATTGAAGATTGAGTATTGAGGATTGAAGATTGAGGATAGAGGATTGAGTACTGAGGATGGAGGATGAGGGCTGAGGGTTGAGGATTGAGGATTGAGAAATGAGGATTGAGGATTGAGGATTGAAATTGAGGATTGGGTATTGAGGATTGAAGAATGAGGATTGAGGAATTAGGATTGAGGATTGAGGATTGAGGATTTAGGATTGAAGATTGAGTGTTGAGGATTGAAAATTGAGGATTGAGGATTGACGATTGAGGATTGAGGGTTGAAGATTGAGCATTGAGGATTGAAGATGGAGGATTGAGTATTGAGGATTGAGGATTCAGGGTTGAAGATTGAGGATTGAGGATTGAGGATTGAGGATTGAGGATTGAGGATTGAGGATTGAAGATTGAATATTTATGATTGAATATTGAGGACTGAGGATTGAGGGTTGTGGATTGAGGACGAGGACTGAGGGTTGAATATTGATGTTTGAGGTCTGAGGATTAAGGATTGAGGTTTGAGAATTGAGGATCGAGGATTAAGGATTGAAGATTAAGGATTGGGTATTTAGGATTGAAGAGTGAGGATTGATGCCTGAGGATTGAGGATTGAGGATTGAGGATTGAGGATTGAGGATGGAAGATTGAGTATTGAGGATTGAGGATGGAAGATTGAGTATTGAGGATTGAAGATTGAGGGTTGAAGATTGAGTATTGATGATTGAATATTGAGGATTGAGGATTGAGGATTGAGGATTGAGGATTGAGGATTCAGGATTGAAGATTGAGTATTGCTGATTGAATATTGAGAATTGGGGATTGAGGTTTGAGGATTGAGGACGAGGACTGACGGTAGAGGATTTAGGTTTGAGGATTGAGGATTGAGGACTGAGGATTGAGGATGCGTGCTAAGCATCGGGGATTGAGATTCGACGACTGAGGACTGAGGATTGAGGATTGAGAATTGAGGATTGATGTTTGCGGATTGAAGATTGAGGATTGGGTATTGAGGATTGAGGAATGAGGATTGAGGATTGACGATTGAGGATTGAGGGTTGAAGATTGAGCATTGAGGATTGAAGATGGAGGATTGAGTATTGAGGATTGAGGATTCAGGGTTGAAGATTGAGGATTGAGGATTGAGGATTGAGGATTGAGGATTGAGGATTGAGGATTGAGGATTGAGGTTTGAAGATTGAATATTTTTATGAATTGAATATTGAGGACTGAGGATTGAGGGTTGTGGATTGAGGACGAGGACTGAGGGTTGAATATTGATGTTTGAGGTCTGAGGATTAAGGATTGAGGTTTGAGAATTGAGGATCGAGGATTAAGGATTGAAGATTAAGGATTGGGTATTTAGGATTGGAGAGTGAGGATTGATGCCTGAGGATTGAGGATTGAGGATTGAGGATTGAGGATTGAGGATGGAAGATTGAGTATTGAGGATTGAGGATGGAAGATTGAGTATTGAGGATTGAAGATTGAGGGTTGAAGATTGAGTATTGATGATTGAATATTGAGGAATGAGGATTGAGGATTGAGGATTGAGGATTGAGGATTGAGGATTGAAGATTGAGGATTGAGTATTGATGATTGAGGATTCACGGTTGAAGATTGAGGATTGAGGATTGAGGATTGACGATCTAGGATTGGAGATTGATTATTGAGTATAGAATCTTGAGGATTGTGGATTGAGGATTGAGGATTCAGGATTGAGGATTGAGGATTGAGGATTGAGGATTGAGAATTGAGGATTGGAGATTGAGGATTGAGTATTGAGGATTGAGGATTCAGGGTTGAAGATTGAGGATTGAGGATTGAGGATTGAGGATTGAGGATTGAGGACTGAGGATTGGGTATTGAGGATTGAGGAATGAGGATTGAGGATTGAGGTTTGAGGATTGAGGATTGCAGATTGAGTATTGAGGATTGAAGATTGAGGAGTGAGGATTGAGGATTGAGGAATGAGGATTGAAGATTGAGTATTGAGGATTGAAGATTGAGGATAGAGGATTGAGTACTGAGGATGGAGGATGAGGGCTGAGGGTTGAGGATTGAGGATTGAGAAATGAGGATTGAGGATTGAGGATTGAAATTGAGGATTGGGTATTGAGGATTGAAGAATGAGGATTGAGGAATTAGGATTGAGGATTGAGGATTGAGGATTGAAGATTGAGGATTGGGTATTGAGGATTGAAGAATGAGGATTGAGGATTGAGGGTTGAGGATTGAGGATTGAGGATTGAGGATTGAGGATTGAGGATTGAAGATTGAATATTGATGATTGAATATTGAGGACTGCGGATTGAGGGTTGTGGATTGTGGGCGAGGACTCAGGGCTGAATATTGATGTTTGAGGTCCGGGGATTAAGGATTGAGGATTGAGAATTGAGGATTGAGGATTGAGGATTGAAGATTGAGGATTGGGTATTTAGGATTGAAGAATGAGGATTGAGGATTGAGGTTTGAGGATTGAGGATTGAAGATTGAGTATTGATGACTGAATATTGAGGATTGAGGATTGAGGTTTGAGGATTGAGGATTGAGGATTGAGGATTGAAGATTGAGTATTGAGGATTGAAGATTGAGGAGTGAAGATTGAGTATTGATGATTGAATATTGAGGATTGAGGATTGAGGATTGAAGATTGAGTGTTGAGGATTGAAAATTGAGGATTGAGGATTGACGATTGAGGATTGAGGATTGAAGATTGAGTATTGAGGATTGAAGATGGAGGATTGAGTATTGAGGATTGAGGATTCAGGGTTGAAGATTGAGGATTGAGGATTGCGGATTGAGGATTGAGGATTGAGGATTGAAGATTGAATATTTATGATTGAATATTGAGGACTGAGGATTGAGGGTTGTGGATTGAGGACGAGGACTGAGGGTTGAATATTGATGTTTGAGGTCTGAGGATTAAGAATTGAGGATTGAGGATTGAGGAATGAGGATTGAAGATTGAGTATTGAGGATTGAAGATTGAGGATAGAGGATTGAGTACTGAGGATGGAGGATGAGGGCTGAGGGTTGAGGATTGAGGATTGAGAAATGAGGATTGAGGATTGAGGATTGAAATTGAGGATTGGGTATTGAGGATTGAAGAATGAGGATTGAGGAATTAGGATTGAGGATTGAGGATTGAGGATTGAAGATTGAGTATTGATGACTGAATATTGAGGATTGAGGATTGAGGTTTGAGGATTGAGGATTGAGAATTGAGGATTGGAGATTGAGGATTGAGTATTGAGGATTGAGGATTCAGGGTTGAAGATTGAGGATTGAGGATTGAGGATTGAGGATTGAGGATTGAGGACTGAGGATTGGGTATTGAGGATTGAGGAATGAGGATTGAGGATTGAGGTTTGAGGATTGAGGATTGCAGATTGAGTATTGAGGATTGAAGATGGAGGATTGAGTATTGAGGATTGAGGATTCAGGGTTGAAGATTGAGGATTGAGGATTGCGGATTGAGGATTGAGGATTGAGGATTGAAGATTGAATATTTATGATTGAATATTGAGGACTGAGGATTGAGGGTTGTGGATTGAGGACGAGGACTGAGGGTTGAATATTGATGTTTGAGGTCTGAGGATTAAGGATTGAGGATTGAGGATTGAGGAATGAGGATTGAAGATTGAGTATTGAGGATTGAAGATTGAGGATAGAGGATTGAGTACTGAGGATGGAGGATGAGGGCTGAGGGTTGAGGATTGAGGATTGAGAAATGAGGATTGAGGATTGAGGATTGAAATTGAGGATTGGGTATTGAGGATTGAAGAATGAGGATTGAGGAATTAGGATTGAGGATTGAGGATTGAGGATTGAAGATTGAGGATTGGGTATTGAGGATTGAAGAATGAGGATTGAGGATTGAGGATTGAGGATTGAGGATTGAAGATTGAGTGTTGAGGATTGAAAATTGAGGATTGAGGATTGAGGATTGAGGAATGAGGATTGAAGATTGAGTATTGAGGATTGAAGATTGAGGATAGAGGATTGAGTACTGAGGATGGAGGATGAGGGCTGAGGGTTGAGGATTGAGGATTGAGAAATGAGGATTGAGGATTGAGGATTGAAATTGAGGATTGGGTATTGAGGATTGAAGAATGAGGATTGAGGAATTAGGATTGAGGATTGAGGATTGAGGATTTAGGATTGAAGATTGAGTGTTGAGGATTGAAAATTGAGGATTGAGGATTGACGATTGAGGATTGAGGGTTGAAGAATGAGCATTGAGGATTGAAGATGGAGGATTGAGTATTGAGGATTGAGGATTCAGGGTTGAAGATTGAGGATTGAGGATTGAGGATTGAGGATTGAGGATTGAGGATTGAGGATTGAAGATTGAATATTTATGATTGAATATTGAGGACTGAGGATTGAGGGTTGTGGATTGAGGACGAGGACTGAGGGTTGAATATTGATGTTTGAGGTCTGAGGATTAAGGACTGAGGTTTGAGAATTGAGGATCGAGGATTAAGGATTGAAGATTAAGGATTGGGTATTTAGGATTGAAGAGTGAGGATTGATGCCTGAGGATTGAGGATTGAGGATTGAGGATTGAGGATTGAGGATGGAAGATTGAGTATTGAGGATTGAGGATGGAAGATTGAGTATTGAGGATTGAAGATTGAGGGTTGAAGATTGAGTATTGATGATTGAATATTGAGGATTGAGGATTGAGGATTGAGGATTGAGGATTGAGGATTCAGGATTGAAGATTGAGTATTGCTGATTGAATATTGAGAATTGGGGATTGAGGTTTGAGGATTGAGGACGAGGACTGACGGTAGAGGATTTAGGTTTGAGGATTGAGGATTGAGGACTGAGGATTGAGGATGCGTGCTAAGCATCGGGGATTGAGATTCGACGACTGAGGACTGAGGATTGAGGATTGAGAATTGAGGATTGATGTTTGCGGATTGAAGATTGAGGATTGGGTATTGAGGATTGAGGAATGAGGATTGAGGATTGAGGATTGAGGATCTAGGGTTGGAGATTGATTATTGAGTATTGAAGGTTGAGGATTGTGGATTGAGGATTGAGGATTGAGGATTGAGGATTGAGGATTGAGGAATGAGGATTGAAGAATGAGGATTGAGGAATTAGGATTGAGGATTGAGGATTGAGGATTTAAGATTGAGGATTGGGTATTGAGGATTGAAGAATGAGGATTGAGGATTGAGGGTTGAGGATTGAGGATTGAGGATTGAGGATTGAGGATTGAGGATTGAAGATTGAATATTGATGACTGAATATTGAGGACTGCGGATTGAGGGTTGTGGATTGTGGGCGAGGACTCAGGGCTGAATATTGATGTTTGAGGTCCGGGGATTAAGGATTGAGGATTGAGAATTGAGGATTGAGGATTGAGGATTGAGTATTGAGGATTGTGGATTCAGGGTTGAAGATTGAGGATTGTGGATTGAGGATTGAGGATTGAGGATTGCGTATTGAAGATTGAGGATTGGGTATTTAGGATTGAAGAATGAGGATTGAGGATTGAGGTCTGAGGATTGAGGATTGAAGATTGAGTATTGATGATTGAATATTGAGGGTTGAGGATTGAGGTTTGAGGATGGAGGATGAAGACTGAGGGTGGAGGATTGAGGTTTGAGGAACGAGGATTGAGGATTGAGGATTGAGGACTAATGATTGACGATTGAGTATTGAAGATTGAGGATTGATGACTGAGGATTGACGACTGAGAATTGAGGATTGAGGATTGATGATTGAAGATTGAGTATTGAGGATTGAATATTGAGGATTGAGGATTGAGTATTGAGGATTGAGGATTGAGGATTGAGGATTGAAGATTGAGTATTGAGTATTGAAGGTTGAGGATTGTGGATTGAGGATTAAGGATTGTGGATTGAATATTGTAGATTGAGTATTGATGCCTGAGGATTGAGGATTGAGGATTGAGGATTGAGGATTGAGGATTGAAGGTTGAGTATTGAGGATTGAAGATTGAGGATTGAAGATTGAGTATTGATGATTGAATATTGAGGATTGAGGATTGAGGATTGGGGATTGAGGATTGGGTATTGAGGATAGAGTAATGAGGATTGAGGATTGAGGTTTGAGGATTGAGGATTCAAGATTGAGTATTGATGATTGAATATTGAGAATTGAGGATTGAGGTTTGAGGATTGAGGATTGAGGATTGAGGATTGAAAGTTGAGTATTGAGGATTGAAGATTGAGGATTGAAGATTGAGTATTGATGATTGTATATTGAGGATTGAGGATTGAGGATTGAGGATTGAGGATTGGGTATTGAGGATTGAGGAATGAGGATTGAGAATTGGGGTCTGAGGATTGAGGATTGCAGATTGAGTATTGAGGATTGAAGATTCAGGATTGAGGATTGAGGATTGAGGAATGAGGATTGAATATTGAGTATTGAGGATTGAAGATTGAGGATAGAGGATTGAGTACTGAGGATGGAGGATGAGGGCTGAGGGTTGAGGATTGAGGATTGAGAAATGAAGATAGAGGATTGAGGATTGAAATTGAGGATTGGGTATTGAGGATTGAAGAATGAGGATTGAGGAATTAGGATTGAGGATTGAGGATTGAGGATTGAAGATTGAGGATTGGGTACTGAGGATTGAAGAATGAGGATTGAGGACTGAGGATTGAGGATTGAGGATTGAAGATTGAGTGTTGAGGATTGAAGGTTGAGGATTGAGGATTGACGATTGAGGATTGAGGATTGAACATTGAGTATTGAGGATTGAAGGTTGAGGTTTGAGTATTGAGGATTGAGGATTCAGGGTTGAAGATTGAGGATTGAGGATTGAGGAATGAGGATTGAGGATTAAGGATTGAAGATTGAATATTGATGATTGAATATTGAGGACTGAGGATTGAGGGTTGTGGATTGAGGACGAGGACTGAGGGTTGAATATTGATGTTTGACGTCTGAGGATTAAGGATTGAGGATTGAGAATTGAGGATTGAGGATTGACGATTGAAGATTAAGTATTGGGTATTTAGGATTGAAGAATGAGGATTGACGATTGAGGTTTGAGGATTGAGGATTGAAGATTTAGTATTGATGATTGAATATTGAGGATTGAGGATTGAGGTTTGTGGATTCAGGATGAAGACTGGGGGTTGAGGATTGAGGTTTGAGGAACGAGGATTGAGGTTTGAGGATTGAGGACTAAGGATTGACGATTGAGTATTGAAGATTGAGGATTGATGACCGAGGATTGACGACTGAGAATTGAGGATTGAGGATTGATGATTGAAGATTGAGTATTGAGGATTGAATATTGCGGATTGAGGATTGAGGATTGAGGATTGAGGATTGAGGATTGAAGATTGAAGATTGAGTATTGCGTATTGAAGGCTGAGGATTGTGGATTGAGGATTAAGGATTGAGGATTGAATATTGTAGATTGAGTATTGATGCCTGAGGATTGAGGATTGAGGATTGAGGATTGAGGATTGAGGATTGAAGATTGAGTATTGAGGATTGAAGATTGAGGTTTGAAGATTGAGTATTGATGATTGAATATTGAGGATTGAGGATTGAGGATTGAGGATTGAGGATTGAGGATTGAGGATCTAGGATTGGAGATTGATTATTGAGTATAGAAGGTTGAGGATTGTGGATTGAGGATTGAGGATTGAGGATTGAGGATTGAGGATTGAGGATTGAGAATTGAGGATTGACGATTGAGGATTGAAGATTGAGTATTGATGATTGAATATTGAGGATTGAGGATTGAGGATTGAGGATTGAAGATTGAGTATTGAGTATTGAAGGTTGAGGATTGTGGATTGAGGATTAGGGATTGAGGATTGAATATTGTAGATTGAGTATTGATGCCTGAGGATTGAGGATTGAGGATTGAGGATTGAGGATTGAGTATTGAGGATTGAAGATTGAGGGTTGAAGATTGAGTATTGATGATTGAAGATTGAGTATTGAGGATTGAATATTGAGGATTGAGGATTGAGGATTGGAGATTGAGTATTGAGGATTGAATATTGAGGATTGAGGATTTAAGTTTGAGGATTGAGGATTGAGGACTGAGGATTGAGGATGCGTGCTAAGCATCGGGGATTGAGATTCGACGACTGAGGACTGAGGATTGAGGATTGAGAATTGAGGATTGATGTTTGAGGATTGAAGATTGAGGATTGGGTATTGAGGATTGAGGAATGAGGATTGAGGATTGAGGATTGAGGATCTAGGGTTGGAGATTGATTATTGAGTATTGAAGGTTGAGGATTGTGGATTGAGGATTGAGGATTGAGGATTGAGGATTGAGGATTGAGGATTGAGGATTGAGGATAGAGGATTGAGGACTGAGGATTGAAGATTGAGTATTGATGATTGAATATTGAGCATTGAGGATTGAGGTTTGAGGATTGAGGATTGAGGATTGAGGATTGAGGATTGAGTATTGAAGATTGAGTATTGATGCCTGAGGATTGAGGATCGAGGATTGAGGATTGAGGATTGGAGATTGATTATTGAGGATTGAAGATTGAGGATTGAGGATTGAGGATTGAGAATTGGGAATTGAGTATGAGGACTGAGGGTTGAGGATTGATGTTTGAGGAATGAGGATTGAGGGTTGGGGAATGAGGATTCAGGATTGAGGATTGAGGATTGAGCATTGAAGATTGAGTATTGATGCCTGAGGATTGAGGATTGAGGATTGAGGATTGAGGATTGAAGATTGAGTGTTGAGGGTTGAGGATTGAGGATTGAGAAATGAGGATTGAGGATTGAGGATTGAAATTGAGGATTGGGTATTGAGGATTGAAGAATGAGGATTGAGGAATTAGGATTGAGGATTGAGGATTGAGGATTGAGGATTGAAGATTGAGTGTTGAGGATTGAAAATTGAGGATTGAGGATTGACGATTGAGGATTGAGGGTTGAAGATTGAGCATTGAGGATTGAAGATGGAGGATTGAGTATTGAGGATTGAGGATTCAGGGTTGAAGATTGAGGATTGAGGATTGAGGATTGAGGATTGAGGATTGAGGATTGAGGATTGAGGATTGAGGTTTGAAGATTGAATATTTATGATTGAATATTGAGGACTGAGGATTGAGGGTTGTGGATTGAGGACGAGGACTGAGGGTTGAATATTGATGTTTGAGGTCTGAGGATTAAGGATTGAGGTTTGAGAATTGAGGATCGAGGATTAAGGATTGAAGATTAAGGATTGGGTATTTAGGATTGGAGAGTGAGGATTGATGCCTGAGGATTGAGGATTGAGGATTGAGGATTGAGGATTGAGGATGGAAGATTGAGTATTGAGGATTGAGGATGGAAGATTGAGTATTGAGGATTGAAGATTGAGGGTTGAAGATTGAGTATTGATGATTGAATATTGAGGAATGAGGATTGAGGATTGAGGATTGAGGATTGAGGATTGAGGATTGAAGATTGAGGATTGAGTATTGATGATTGAGGATTCACGGTTGAAGATTGAGGATTGAGGATTGAGGATTGACGATCTAGGATTGGAGATTGATTATTGAGTATAGAATCTTGAGGATTGTGGATTGAGGATTGAGGATTCAGGATTGAGGATTGAGGATTGAGGATTGAGGATTGAGAATTGAGGATTGGAGATTGAGGATTGAGTATTGAGGATTGAGGATTCAGGGTTGAAGATTGAGGATTGAGGATTGAGGATTGAGGATTGAGGATTGAGGACTGAGGATTGGGTATTGAGGATTGAGGAATGAGGATTGAGGATTGAGGTTTGAGGATTGAGGATTGCAGATTGAGTATTGAGGATTGAAGATTGAGGAGTGAGGATTGAGGATTGAGGAATGAGGATTGAAGATTGAGTATTGAGGATTGAAGATTGAGGATAGAGGATTGAGTACTGAGGATGGAGGATGAGGGCTGAGGGTTGAGGATTGAGGATTGAGAAATGAGGATTGAGGATTGAGGATTGAAATTGAGGATTGGGTATTGAGGATTGAAGAATGAGGATTGAGGAATTAGGATTGAGGATTGAGGATTGAGGATTGAAGATTGAGGATTGGGTATTGAGGATTGAAGAATGAGGATTGAGGATTGAGGGTTGAGGATTGAGGATTGAGGATTGAGGATTGAGGATTGAGGATTGAAGATTGAATATTGATGATTGAATATTGAGGACTGCGGATTGAGGGTTGTGGATTGTGGGCGAGGACTCAGGGCTGAATATTGATGTTTGAGGTCCGGGGATTAAGGATTGAGGATTGAGAATTGAGGATTGAGGATTGAGGATTGAAGATTGAGGATTGGGTATTTAGGATTGAAGAATGAGGATTGAGGATTGAGGTTTGAGGATTGAGGATTGAAGATTGAGTATTGATGACTGAATATTGAGGATTGAGGATTGAGGTTTGAGGATTGAGGATTGAGGATTGAGGATTGAAGATTGAGTATTGAGGATTGAAGATTGAGGAGTGAAGATTGAGTATTGATGATTGAATATTGAGGATTGAGGATTGAGGATTGAAGATTGAGTGTTGAGGATTGAAAATTGAGGATTGAGGATTGACGATTGAGGATTGAGGATTGAAGATTGAGTATTGAGGATTGAAGATGGAGGATTGAGTATTGAGGATTGAGGATTCAGGGTTGAAGATTGAGGATTGAGGATTGCGGATTGAGGATTGAGGATTGAGGATTGAAGATTGAATATTTATGATTGAATATTGAGGACTGAGGATTGAGGGTTGTGGATTGAGGACGAGGACTGAGGGTTGAATATTGATGTTTGAGGTCTGAGGATTAAGGATTGAGGATTGAGGATTGAGGAATGAGGATTGAAGATTGAGTATTGAGGATTGAAGATTGAGGATAGAGGATTGAGTACTGAGGATGGAGGATGAGGGCTGAGGGTTGAGGATTGAGGATTGAGAAATGAGGATTGAGGATTGAGGATTGAAATTGAGGATTGGGTATTGAGGATTGAAGAATGAGGATTGAGGAATTAGGATTGAGGATTGAGGATTGAGGATTGAAGATTGAGTATTGATGACTGAATATTGAGGATTGAGGATTGAGGTTTGAGGATTGAGGATTGAGAATTGAGGATTGGAGATTGAGGATTGAGTATTGAGGATTGAGGATTCAGGGTTGAAGATTGAGGATTGAGGATTGAGGATTGAGGATTGAGGATTGAGGACTGAGGATTGGGTATTGAGGATTGAGGAATGAGGATTGAGGATTGAGGTTTGAGGATTGAGGATTGCAGATTGAGTATTGAGGATTGAAGATGGAGGATTGAGTATTGAGGATTGAGGATTCAGGGTTGAAGATTGAGGATTGAGGATTGCGGATTGAGGATTGAGGATTGAGGATTGAAGATTGAATATTTATGATTGAATATTGAGGACTGAGGATTGAGGGTTGTGGATTGAGGACGAGGACTGAGGGTTGAATATTGATGTTTGAGGTCTGAGGATTAAGGATTGAGGATTGAGGATTGAGGAATGAGGATTGAAGATTGAGTATTGAGGATTGAAGATTGAGGATAGAGGATTGAGTACTGAGGATGGAGGATGAGGGCTGAGGGTTGAGGATTGAGGATTGAGAAATGAGGATTGAGGATTGAGGATTGAAATTGAGGATTGGGTATTGAGGATTGAAGAATGAGGATTGAGGAATTAGGATTGAGGATTGAGGATTGAGGATTGAAGATTGAGGATTGGGTATTGAGGATTGAAGAATGAGGATTGAGGATTGAGGATTGAGGATTGAGGATTGAAGATTGAGTGTTGAGGATTGAAAATTGAGGATTGAGGATTGAGGATTGAGGAATGAGGATTGAAGATTGAGTATTGAGGATTGAAGATTGAGGATAGAGGATTGAGTACTGAGGATGGAGGATGAGGGCTGAGGGTTGAGGATTGAGGATTGAGAAATGAGGATTGAGGATTGAGGATTGAAATTGAGGATTGGGTATTGAGGATTGAAGAATGAGGATTGAGGAATTAGGATTGAGGATTGAGGATTGAGGATTTAGGATTGAAGATTGAGTGTTGAGGATTGAAAATTGAGGATTGAGGATTGACGATTGAGGATTGAGGGTTGAAGATTGAGCATTGAGGATTGAAGATGGAGGATTGAGTATTGAGGATTGAGGATTCAGGGTTGAAGATTGAGGATTGAGGATTGAGGATTGAGGATTGAGGATTGAGGATTGAGGATTGAAGATTGAATATTTATGATTGAATATTGAGGACTGAGGATTGAGGGTTGTGGATTGAGGACGAGGACTGAGGGTTGAATATTGATGTTTGAGGTCTGAGGATTAAGGATTGAGGTTTGAGAATTGAGGATCGAGGATTAAGGATTGAAGATTAAGGATTGGGTATTTAGGATTGAAGAGTGAGGATTGATGCCTGAGGATTGAGGATTGAGGATTGAGGATTGAGGATTGAGGATGGAAGATTGAGTATTGAGGATTGAGGATGGAAGATTGAGTATTGAGGATTGAAGATTGAGGGTTGAAGATTGAGTATTGATGATTGAATATTGAGGATTGAGGATTGAGGATTGAGGATTGAGGATTGAGGATTCAGGATTGAAGATTGAGTATTGCTGATTGAATATTGAGAATTGGGGATTGAGGTTTGAGGATTGAGGACGAGGACTGACGGTAGAGGATTTAGGTTTGAGGATTGAGGATTGAGGACTGAGGATTGAGGATGCGTGCTAAGCATCGGGGATTGAGATTCGACGACTGAGGACTGAGGATTGAGGATTGAGAATTGAGGATTGATGTTTGCGGATTGAAGATTGAGGATTGGGTATTGAGGATTGAGGAATGAGGATTGAGGATTGACGATTGAGGATTGAGGGTTGAAGATTGAGCATTGAGGATTGAAGATGGAGGATTGAGTATTGAGGATTGAGGATTCAGGGTTGAAGATTGAGGATTGAGGATTGAGGATTGAGGATTGAGGATTGAGGATTGAGGATTGAGGATTGAGGTTTGAAGATTGAATATTTATGATTGAATATTGAGGACTGAGGATTGAGGGTTGTGGATTGAGGACGAGGACTGAGGGTTGAATATTGATGTTTGAGGTCTGAGGATTAAGGATTGAGGTTTGAGAATTGAGGATCGAGGATTAAGGATTGAAGATTAAGGATTGGGTATTTAGGATTGGAGAGTGAGGATTGATGCCTGAGGATTGAGGATTGAGGATTGAGGATTGAGGATTGAGGATGGAAGATTGAGTATTGAGGATTGAGGATGGAAGATTGAGTATTGAGGATTGAAGATTGAGGGTTGAAGATTGAGTATTGATGATTGAATATTGAGGAATGAGGATTGAGGATTGAGGATTGAGGATTGAGGATTGAGGATTGAAGATTGAGGATTGAGTATTGATGATTGAGGATTCACGGTTGAAGATTGAGGATTGAGGATTGAGGATTGACGATCTAGGATTGGAGATTGATTATTGAGTATAGAATCTTGAGGATTGTGGATTGAGGATTGAGGATTCAGGATTGAGGATTGAGGATTGAGGATTGAGGATTGAGAATTGAGGATTGGAGATTGAGGATTGAGTATTGAGGATTGAGGATTCAGGGTTGAAGATTGAGGATTGAGGATTGAGGATTGAGGATTGAGGATTGAGGACTGAGGATTGGGTATTGAGGATTGAGGAATGAGGATTGAGGATTGAGGTTTGAGGATTGAGGATTGCAGATTGAGTATTGAGGATTGAAGATTGAGGAGTGAGGATTGAGGATTGAGGAATGAGGATTGAAGATTGAGTATTGAGGATTGAAGATTGAGGATAGAGGATTGAGTACTGAGGATGGAGGATGAGGGCTGAGGGTTGAGGATTGAGGATTGAGAAATGAGGATTGAGGATTGAGGATTGAAATTGAGGATTGGGTATTGAGGATTGAAGAATGAGGATTGAGGAATTAGGATTGAGGATTGAGGATTGAGGATTGAAGATTGAGGATTGGGTATTGAGGATTGAAGAATGAGGATTGAGGATTGAGGGTTGAGGATTGAGGATTGAGGATTGAGGATTGAGGATTGAGGATTGAAGATTGAATATTGATGATTGAATATTGAGGACTGCGGATTGAGGGTTGTGGATTGTGGGCGAGGACTCAGGGCTGAATATTGATGTTTGAGGTCCGGGGATTAAGGATTGAGGATTGAGAATTGAGGATTGAGGATTGAGGATTGAAGATTGAGGATTGGGTATTTAGGATTGAAGAATGAGGATTGAGGATTGAGGTTTGAGGATTGAGGATTGAAGATTGAGTATTGATGACTGAATATTGAGGATTGAGGATTGAGGTTTGAGGATTGAGGATTGAGGATTGAGGATTGAAGATTGAGTATTGAGGATTGAAGATTGAGGAGTGAAGATTGAGTATTGATGATTGAATATTGAGGATTGAGGATTGAGGATTGAAGATTGAGTGTTGAGGATTGAAAATTGAGGATTGAGGATTGACGATTGAGGATTGAGGATTGAAGATTGAGTATTGAGGATTGAAGATGGAGGATTGAGTATTGAGGATTGAGGATTCAGGGTTGAAGATTGAGGATTGAGGATTGCGGATTGAGGATTGAGGATTGAGGATTGAAGATTGAATATTTATGATTGAATATTGAGGACTGAGGATTGAGGGTTGTGGATTGAGGACGAGGACTGAGGGTTGAATATTGATGTTTGAGGTCTGAGGATTAAGGATTGAGGATTGAGGATTGAGGAATGAGGATTGAAGATTGAGTATTGAGGATTGAAGATTGAGGATAGAGGATTGAGTACTGAGGATGGAGGATGAGGGCTGAGGGTTGAGGATTGAGGATTGAGAAATGAGGATTGAGGATTGAGGATTGAAATTGAGGATTGGGTATTGAGGATTGAAGAATGAGGATTGAGGAATTAGGATTGAGGATTGAGGATTGAGGATTGAAGATTGAGTATTGATGACTGAATATTGAGGATTGAGGATTGAGGTTTGAGGATTGAGGATTGAGAATTGAGGATTGGAGATTGAGGATTGAGTATTGAGGATTGAGGATTCAGGGTTGAAGATTGAGGATTGAGGATTGAGGATTGAGGATTGAGGATTGAGGACTGAGGATTGGGTATTGAGGATTGAGGAATGAGGATTGAGGATTGAGGTTTGAGGATTGAGGATTGCAGATTGAGTATTGAGGATTGAAGATGGAGGATTGAGTATTGAGGATTGAGGATTCAGGGTTGAAGATTGAGGATTGAGGATTGCGGATTGAGGATTGAGGATTGAGGATTGAAGATTGAATATTTATGATTGAATATTGAGGACTGAGGATTGAGGGTTGTGGATTGAGGACGAGGACTGAGGGTTGAATATTGATGTTTGAGGTCTGAGGATTAAGGATTGAGGATTGAGGATTGAGGAATGAGGATTGAAGATTGAGTATTGAGGATTGAAGATTGAGGATAGAGGATTGAGTACTGAGGATGGAGGATGAGGGCTGAGGGTTGAGGATTGAGGATTGAGAAATGAGGATTGAGGATTGAGGATTGAAATTGAGGATTGGGTATTGAGGATTGAAGAATGAGGATTGAGGAATTAGGATTGAGGATTGAGGATTGAGGATTGAAGATTGAGGATTGGGTATTGAGGATTGAAGAATGAGGATTGAGGATTGAGGATTGAGGATTGAGGATTGAAGATTGAGTGTTGAGGATTGAAAATTGAGGATTGAGGATTGAGGATTGAGGAATGAGGATTGAAGATTGAGTATTGAGGATTGAAGATTGAGGATAGAGGATTGAGTACTGAGGATGGAGGATGAGGGCTGAGGGTTGAGGATTGAGGATTGAGAAATGAGGATTGAGGATTGAGGATTGAAATTGAGGATTGGGTATTGAGGATTGAAGAATGAGGATTGAGGAATTAGGATTGAGGATTGAGGATTGAGGATTTAGGATTGAAGATTGAGTGTTGAGGATTGAAAATTGAGGATTGAGGATTGACGATTGAGGATTGAGGGTTGAAGATTGAGCATTGAGGATTGAAGATGGAGGATTGAGTATTGAGGATTGAGGATTCAGGGTTGAAGATTGAGGATTGAGGATTGAGGATTGAGGATTGAGGATTGAGGATTGAGGATTGAAGATTGAATATTTATGATTGAATATTGAGGACTGAGGATTGAGGGTTGTGGATTGAGGACGAGGACTGAGGGTTGAATATTGATGTTTGAGGTCTGAGGATTAAGGATTGAGGTTTGAGAATTGAGGATCGAGGATTAAGGATTGAAGATTAAGGATTGGGTATTTAGGATTGAAGAGTGAGGATTGATGCCTGAGGATTGAGGATTGAGGATTGAGGATTGAGGATTGAGGATGGAAGATTGAGTATTGAGGATTGAGGATGGAAGATTGAGTATTGAGGATTGAAGATTGAGGGTTGAAGATTGAGTATTGATGATTGAATATTGAGGATTGAGGATTGAGGATTGAGGATTGAGGATTGAGGATTCAGGATTGAAGATTGAGTATTGCTGATTGAATATTGAGAATTGGGGATTGAGGTTTGAGGATTGAGGACGAGGACTGACGGTAGAGGATTTAGGTTTGAGGATTGAGGATTGAGGACTGAGGATTGAGGATGCGTGCTAAGCATCGGGGATTGAGATTCGACGACTGAGGACTGAGGATTGAGGATTGAGAATTGAGGATTGATGTTTGCGGATTGAAGATTGAGGATTGGGTATTGAGGATTGAGGAATGAGGATTGAGGATTGACGATTGAGGATTGAGGGTTGAAGATTGAGCATTGAGGATTGAAGATGGAGGATTGAGTATTGAGGATTGAGGATTCAGGGTTGAAGATTGAGGATTGAGGATTGAGGATTGAGGATTGAGGATTGAGGATTGAGGATTGAGGATTGAGGTTTGAAGATTGAATATTTATGATTGAATATTGAGGACTGAGGATTGAGGGTTGTGGATTGAGGACGAGGACTGAGGGTTGAATATTGATGTTTGAGGTCTGAGGATTAAGGATTGAGGTTTGAGAATTGAGGATCGAGGATTAAGGATTGAAGATTAAGGATTGGGTATTTAGGATTGGAGAGTGAGGATTGATGCCTGAGGATTGAGGATTGAGGATTGAGGATTGAGGATTGAGGATGGAAGATTGAGTATTGAGGATTGAGGATGGAAGATTGAGTATTGAGGATTGAAGATTGAGGGTTGAAGATTGAGTATTGATGATTGAATATTGAGGAATGAGGATTGAGGATTGAGGATTGAGGATTGAGGATTGAGGATTGAAGATTGAGGATTGAGTATTGATGATTGAGGATTCACGGTTGAAGATTGAGGATTGAGGATTGAGGATTGACGATCTAGGATTGGAGATTGATTATTGAGTATAGAATCTTGAGGATTGTGGATTGAGGATTGAGGATTCAGGATTGAGGATTGAGGATTGAGGATTGAGGATTGAGAATTGAGGATTGGAGATTGAGGATTGAGTATTGAGGATTGAGGATTCAGGGTTGAAGATTGAGGATTGAGGATTGAGGATTGAGGATTGAGGATTGAGGACTGAGGATTGGGTATTGAGGATTGAGGAATGAGGATTGAGGATTGAGGTTTGAGGATTGAGGATTGCAGATTGAGTATTGAGGATTGAAGATTGAGGAGTGAGGATTGAGGATTGAGGAATGAGGATTGAAGATTGAGTATTGAGGATTGAAGATTGAGGATAGAGGATTGAGTACTGAGGATGGAGGATGAGGGCTGAGGGTTGAGGATTGAGGATTGAGAAATGAGGATTGAGGATTGAGGATTGAAATTGAGGATTGGGTATTGAGGATTGAAGAATGAGGATTGAGGAATTAGGATTGAGGATTGAGGATTGAGGATTGAAGATTGAGGATTGGGTATTGAGGATTGAAGAATGAGGATTGAGGATTGAGGGTTGAGGATTGAGGATTGAGGATTGAGGATTGAGGATTGAGGATTGAAGATTGAATATTGATGATTGAATATTGAGGACTGCGGATTGAGGGTTGTGGATTGTGGGCGAGGACTCAGGGCTGAATATTGATGTTTGAGGTCCGGGGATTAAGGATTGAGGATTGAGAATTGAGGATTGAGGATTGAGGATTGAAGATTGAGGATTGGGTATTTAGGATTGAAGAATGAGGATTGAGGATTGAGGTTTGAGGATTGAGGATTGAAGATTGAGTATTGATGACTGAATATTGAGGATTGAGGATTGAGGTTTGAGGATTGAGGATTGAGGATTGAGGATTGAAGATTGAGTATTGAGGATTGAAGATTGAGGAGTGAAGATTGAGTATTGATGATTGAATATTGAGGATTGAGGATTGAGGATTGAAGATTGAGTGTTGAGGATTGAAAATTGAGGATTGAGGATTGACGATTGAGGATTGAGGATTGAAGATTGAGTATTGAGGATTGAAGATGGAGGATTGAGTATTGAGGATTGAGGATTCAGGGTTGAAGATTGAGGATTGAGGATTGCGGATTGAGGATTGAGGATTGAGGATTGAAGATTGAATATTTATGATTGAATATTGAGGACTGAGGATTGAGGGTTGTGGATTGAGGACGAGGACTGAGGGTTGAATATTGATGTTTGAGGTCTGAGGATTAAGGATTGAGGATTGAGGATTGAGGAATGAGGATTGAAGATTGAGTATTGAGGATTGAAGATTGAGGATAGAGGATTGAGTACTGAGGATGGAGGATGAGGGCTGAGGGTTGAGGATTGAGGATTGAGAAATGAGGATTGAGGATTGAGGATTGAAATTGAGGATTGGGTATTGAGGATTGAAGAATGAGGATTGAGGAATTAGGATTGAGGATTGAGGATTGAGGATTGAAGATTGAGGATTGGGTATTGAGGATTGAAGAATGAGGATTGAGGATTGAGGATTGAGGATTGAGGATTGAAGATTGAGTGTTGAGGATTGAAAATTGAGGATTGAGGATTGAGGATTGAGGAATGAGGATTGAAGATTGAGTATTGAGGATTGAAGATTGAGGATAGAGGATTGAGTACTGAGGATGGAGGATGAGGGCTGAGGGTTGAGGATTGAGGATTGAGAAATGAGGATTGAGGATTGAGGATTGAAATTGAGGATTGGGTATTGAGGATTGAAGAATGAGGATTGAGGAATTAGGATTGAGGATTGAGGATTGAGGATTTAGGATTGAAGATTGAGTGTTGAGGATTGAAAATTGAGGATTGAGGATTGACGATTGAGGATTGAGGGTTGAAGATTGAGCATTGAGGATTGAAGATGGAGGATTGAGTATTGAGGATTGAGGATTCAGGGTTGAAGATTGAGGATTGAGGATTGAGGATTGAGGATTGAGGATTGAGGATTGAGGATTGAAGATTGAATATTTATGATTGAATATTGAGGACTGAGGATTGAGGGTTGTGGATTGAGGACGAGGACTGAGGGTTGAATATTGATGTTTGAGGTCTGAGGATTAAGGATTGAGGTTTGAGAATTGAGGATCGAGGATTAAGGATTGAAGATTAAGGATTGGGTATTTAGGATTGAAGAGTGAGGATTGATGCCTGAGGATTGAGGATTGAGGATTGAGGATTGAGGATTGAGGATGGAAGATTGAGTATTGAGGATTGAGGATGGAAGATTGAGTATTGAGGATTGAAGATTGAGGGTTGAAGATTGAGTATTGATGATTGAATATTGAGGATTGAGGATTGAGGATTGAGGATTGAGGATTGAGGATTGAGGATTGAAGATTGAGTATTGCTGATTGAATATTGAGAATTGGGGATTGAGGTTTGAGGATTGAGGACGAGGACTGACGGTAGAGGATTTAGGTTTGAGGATTGAGGATTGAGGACTGAGGATTGAGGATGCGTGCTAAGCATCGGGGATTGAGATTCGACGACTGAGGACTGAGGATTGAGGATTGAGAATTGAGGATTGATGTTTGCGGATTGAAGATTGAGGATTGGGTATTGAGGATTGAGGAATGAGGATTGAGGATTGAGGATTGAGGATCTAGGGTTGGAGATTGATTATTGAGTATTGAAGGTTGAGGATTGTGGATTGAGGATTGAGGATTGAGGATTGAGGATTGAGGATTGAGGAATGAGGATTGAAGAATGAGGATTGAGGAATTAGGATTGAGGATTGAGGATTGAGGATTTAAGATTGAGGATTGGGTATTGAGGATTGAAGAATGAGGATTGAGGATTGAGGGTTGAGGATTGAGGATTGAGGATTGAGGATTGAGGATTGAGGATTGAAGATTGAATATTGATGATTGAATATTGAGGACTGCGGATTGAGGGTTGTGGATTGTGGGCGAGGACTCAGGGCTGAATATTGATGTTTGAGGTCCGGGGATTAAGGATTGAGGATTGAGAATTGAGGATTGAGGATTGAGGATTGAGTATTGAGGATTGTGGATTCAGGGTTGAAGATTGAGGATTGTGGATTGAGGATTGAGGATTGAGGATTGCGTATTGAAGATTGAGGATTGGGTATTTAGGATTGAAGAATGAGGATTGAGGATTGAGGTCTGAGGATTGAGGATTGAAGATTGAGTATTGATGATTGAATATTGAGGGTTGAGGATTGAGGTTTGAGGATGGAGGATGAAGACTGAGGGTGGAGGATTGAGGTTTGAGGAACGAGGATTGAGGATTGAGGATTGAGGACTAATGATTGACGATTGAGTATTGAAGATTGAGGATTGATGACTGAGGATTGACGACTGAGAATTGAGGATTGAGGATTGATGATTGAAGATTGAGTATTGAGGATTGAATATTGAGGATTGAGGATTGAGTATTGAGGATTGAGGATTGAGGATTGAGGATTGAAGATTGAGTATTGAGTATTGAAGGTTGAGGATTGTGGATTGAGGATTAAGGATTGTGGATTGAATATTGTAGATTGAGTATTGATGCCTGAGGATTGAGGATTGAGGATTGAGGATTGAGGATTGAGGATTGAAGGTTGAGTATTGAGGATTGAAGATTGAGGATTGAAGATTGAGTATTGATGATTGAATATTGAGGATTGAGGATTGAGGATTGAGGATTGAGGATTGGGTATTGAGGATAGAGTAATGAGGATTGAGGACTGAGGATTGAGGATTGAGGATTGAAGATTGAGTGTTGAGGATTGAAGGTTGAGGATTGAGGATTGACGATTGAGGATTGAGGATTGAAGATTGAGTATTGAGGATTGAAGGTTGAGGTTTGAGTATTGAGGATTGAGGATTCAGGGTTGAAGATTGAGGATTGAGGATTGAGGAATGAGGATTGAGGATTAAGGATTGAAGATTGAATATTGATGATTGAATATTGAGGACTGAGGATTGAGGGTTGTGGATTGAGGACGAGGACTGAGGGTTGAATATTGATGTTTGACGTCTGAGGATTAAGGATTGAGGATTGAGAATTGAGGATTGAGGATTGACGATTGAAGATTAAGTATTGGGTATTTAGGATTGAAGAATGAGGATTGAGGATTGAGGTTTGAGGATTGAGGATTGAAGATTTAGTATTGATGATTGAATATTGAGGATTGAGGATTGAGGTTTGTGGATTCAGGATGAAGACTGGGGGTTGAGGATTGAGGTTTGAGGAACGAGGATTGAGGTTTGAGGATTGAGGACTAAGGATTGACGATTGAGTATTGAAGATTGAGGATTGATGACCGAGGATTGACGACTGAGAATTGAGGATTGAGGATTGATGATTGAAGATTGAGTATTGAGGATTGAATATTGCGGATTGAGGATTGAGGATTGAGGATTGAGGATTGAGGATTGAAGATTGAAGATTGAGTATTGCGTATTGAAGGCTGAGGATTGTGGATTGAGGATTAAGGATTGAGGATTGAATATTGTAGATTGAGTATTGATGCCTGAGGATTGAGGATTGAGGATTGAGGATTGAGGATTGAGGATTGAAGATTGAGTATTGAGGATTGAAGATTGAGGTTTGAAGATTGAGTATTGATGATTGAATATTGAGGATTGAGGATTGAGGATTGAGGATTGAGGATTGAGGATTGAGGATCTAGGATTGGAGATTGATTATTGAGTATAGAAGGTTGAGGATTGTGGATTGAGGATTGAGGATTGAGGATTGAGGATTGAGGATTGAGGATTGAGAATTGAGGATTGACGATTGAGGATTGAAGATTGAGTATTGATGATTGAATATTGAGGATTGAGGATTGAGGATTGAGGATTGAAGATTGAGTATTGAGGATTGAAGATTGAGGATTCAGTATTGAGGATTGAGGATACAGGGTTGAAGATTGAGGTTTGAGGATTGAGGATTGAGGATTGAGGATTGAGGATTGAAGATTGAATATTGATGATTGAATATTGAGGACTGAGGATTGAGGGTTGTGGATTGAGGACGAGGACTGAGGGTTGAATATTGACGTTTGAGGTCTGAGGATTAAGGATTGAGGATTGAGAATTGAGTATTGAGGATTGAGGATTGAAGATTGAGGATTGGGTATTTAGGATTGAAGAATGAGGATTGAGGATTGAGGTTTTAGGATTGAGGATTGAAGATTGAGTATTGATGATTGAATATTGAGGATTGAGGAATGAGGTTTGAGGATTGAGAATGAAGTCTGAGGGTTGAGGATTGAGGTTTGAGGAACCAGGATTGAGGATTGAGGATTGAGGACTTAGGATTGACGATTGAGTATTGAAGATTGAGGAATGATGACTGAGGATTGACGACTGAGAATTGAGGATTGAGGATTGATGATTGAAGGTTGAGTATTGAGGATTGAATATTGAGGATTGAGGATTGAGGATTGAGGATTGAGGATTGAGGATTGAGGATTGAGGATTGAAGATTGAGTATTGAGTATTGAAGGTTGAGGATTGCGGAATGAGGATTAAGGATTGAGGATTGAATATTGTAGATTGAGTATTGATACCTGAGGATTGAGGATTGAGGATTGAGGATTGAAGATTGACTATTGAGGATTGAAGATTGAGGGTTGAAGATTGCGTATTGATGATTGAATATTGAGGATTGAGGATTGAGGATTGAGGATTGAGGATTGAGGATTGAGGATTGAAGATTGAGTATTGATGATTGAAAATTGATGATTGAAGAATGAGGATTGAGGATTGAGGATTGAGGATTGAGGATTGAGGATCTAGGATTGGAAATTGATTATTGAGTATTGAAGGCTGAGGATTGTGGATTGAGGATTGAGGATTGAGGATTGAGGATTGAGGATTGAGGATTGAGGATTGAGGATTGAGGATTGAGGATTGAGGATTGAGGATCAAAGATTGAGTATTGATGATTGAATATTGAGGATTGAGGATTGAGGTTTGAGGATTGAGGATTGAGGATTGAGGATTGAGGATTGAAGATTGAGTATTGATGATTGAATATTGAGGATTGAAGAATGAGGATTGAGGATTGAGGATTGAGGATTGAGGATTGAGGATCTAGGATTGGAAATTGATTATTGAGTGTTGAAGGCTGAGGATTGTGGATTGAGGATTGAGGATTGAGGATTGAGGATTGAGGATTGAGGATTGAGGATTGAGGATTGAGGATTGAGGATTGAGGATCGAAGATTGAGTATTGATGATTGAATATTGAGGATTGAGGATTGAGGTTTGAGGATTGAGGATTGAGGATTGAGGATTGAGGATTGAGTATTGAAGATTGAGTATTGATGCCTGAGGATTGAGGATCGAGGATTGAGGATTGAGGATTGGAGATTGACTATTGAGGATTGAAGATTGAGGATTGAGGATTGAGGATTGAGAATTGAGAATTGAGTATGAGGACTGAGGGTTGAGGATTGAGGTTTGAGGAATGAGGACTGAGGGTTGGGGAATGAGGATTGAGGATTGAGGATTGAGGATTGAGCATTGAAGGTTGAGTATTGATGCCTGAGGATTGAGGATTGAGGATTGATTATTGAGGATCGAGGATTGAAGATTGAGAATTGAGGATTGAAGATTGAGGTTTGAAGATTGAGTACTGATGATTGAATATTGAGGGTTGAAGATTGCGTATTGATGATTGAATATTGAGGATTGAGGATTGAGGATTGAGGATTGAGGATTGAGGATTGAGGATTGAAGATTGAGTATTGATGATTGAATATTGAGGATTGAAGAATGAGGATTGAGGATTGAGGATTGAGGATTGAGGATAGAGGATCTAGGATTGGAAATTGTTTATTGAGTATTGAAGGCTGAGGATTGTGGATTGAGGATTGAGGATTGAGGATTGAGGATTGAGGATTGAGGATTGAGGATTGAGGATTGAGGATTGAGGATTGAGGATCGAAGATTGAGTATTGATGATTGAATATTGAGGATTGAGGATTGAGGTTTGAGGATTGAGGATTGAGGATTGAGGATTGAGGATTGAGTATTGAAGATTGAGTATTGATGCCTGAGGATTGAGGATCGAGGATTGAGGATTGAGGATTGGAGATTGACTATTGAGGATTGAAGATTGAGGATTGAGGATTGAGGATTGAGAATTGAGAATTGAGTATGAGGACTGAGGGTTGAGGATTGAGGTTTGAGGAATGAGGACTGAGGGTTGGGGAATGAGGATTGAGGATTGAGGATTGAGGATTGAGCATTGAAGGTTGAGTATTGATGCCTGAGGATTGAGGATTGAGGATTGATGATTGAGGATCGAGGATTGAAGATTGAGAACTGAGGATTGAAGATCGAGGATTGTGGATTGAGGATTGAGGATGGAGGATGAGGGCTGAGGGTTGAGGATTGAGGATTGAGAAATGAGGATTGAGGATTGAGGATTGTGGATTGAAGGTTGAGTATTGAGGATTGAAGATTGAGGATTGAAGATTGAGTATTGATGATTGAATATTGAGGACTGAGGATTGAGGATTGAGGATTGAGGATTGGGTATTGAGGATTGAGTAATGAGGATTGAGGATTGAGGTTTGAGGATTGAGGATTGAAGATTGGGTATTGATGATTGAAGATTGAGTATTGATGATTGTATATTGAGGATTGAGGATTGAGGATTGAGGATTGAGGATTGGGTATTGAGGATTGAGGAATGAGGATTGAGAATTGAGGATTGAGGATTGAGAATTGCAGATTGAGTATTGAGGATGAAGTCTGAGGGTTGAGGATTGAGGTTTGAGGAACGAGGATTGAGGATTGAGGATTGAGGACTAAGGATTGACGATTGAGTATTGAAGATTGAGGAATGATGGCTGAGGATTGACGACTGAGAATTGAGGATTGAGGATTGATGATTGAAAGTTGAGTATTGAGGATTGAATATTGAGGATTGAGGATTGAGGATTGAGGATTGAGGATTGAGGATTGAGGATTGAAGATTGAGTATTGAGTATTGAAGGTTGAGGATCGCGGATTGAGGATTAAGGATTGAGGATTGAATATTGTAGATTGAGTATTGATACCTGAGGATTGAGGATTGAGGATTGAGGATTGAAGATTGACTATTGAGGATTGAAGATTGAGGGTTGAAGATTGCGTATTGATGATTGAATATTGAGGATTGAGGATTGAGGATTGAGGATTGAGGATTGAGGATTGAGGATTGAAGATTGAGTATTGATGATTGAAAATTGATGATTGAAGAATGAGGATTGAGGATTGAGGATTGAGGATTGAGGATTGAGGATCTAGGATTGGAAATTGATTATTGAGTATTGAAGGCTGAGGATTGTGGATTGAGGATTGAGGATTGAGGATTGAGGATTGAGGATTGAGGATTGAGGATTGAGGATTGAGGATTGAGGATTGAGGATTGAGGATTGAGGATCAAAGATTGAGTATTGATGATTGAATATTGAGGATTGAGGATTGAGGTTTGAGGATTGAGGGTTGAGGATTGAGGATTGAGGATTGAAGATTGAGTATTGATGATTGAATATTGAGGATTGAAGAATGAGGATTGAGGATTGAGGATTGAGGATTGAGGATTGAGGATCTAGGATTGGAAATTGATTATTGAGTGTTTAAGGCTGAGGATTGTGGATTGAGGATTGAGGATTGAGGATTGAGGATTGAGGATTGAGGATTGAGGATTGAGGATTGAGGATTGAGGATTGAGGATTGAGGATCGAAGATTGAGTATTGATGATTGAGGATTGAGGATTGAGGATTGAGGATCGAAGATTGAGTATTGATGATTGAATATTGAGGATTGAGGATTGAGGATTGAGGATTGAGGATTGAGGATTGAGAATTGAGGATTGGAGATTGAGGATTGAGTATTGAGGATTGAGGACTCAGGGTTGAAGATTGAGGATTGAGGATTGAGGATTGAGGATTGAGGATTGAGGATTGAGGATTGGGTATTGAGGATTGAGGAATGAGGATTGAGGATTGAGGTTTGAGGATTGAGGATTGCAGATTGAGTATTGAGGATTGAAGATTGAGGATTGAGGATTGAGGATTGAGGAATGAGGATTGAAGATTGAGTATTGAGGATTGAAGATTGAGGATAGAGGATTGAGTACTGAGGACGGAGGATGAGGGCTGAGGGTTGAGGATTGAGGATTGAGAAATGAGGATTGAGGATTGAGGATTGAAATTGAGGATTGGGTATTGAGGATTGAAGGATGAGGATTGAGGAATTAGGATTGAGGATTGAGGATTGAGGATTGAAGATTGAGGATTGGGTATTGAGGATTGAAGAATGAGGATTGAGGATTGAGGATTGAGGATTGAGTATTGAAGATTGAGTGTTGAGGATTGAAGATTGAGGATTGAGGATTGAGGATTGAGGATTGAGGATTGAAGATTGAGTATTGAGGATTGAAGATTGAGGATTGACTATTGAGGATTGAGGATTCAGGGTTGAAGATTGAGGATTGAGGGTTGTGGATTGAGGACGAGGACTGAGGGTTGAACATTTACGTTTGAGGTTTGAGGATTAAGGATTGAGGATTGAGAATTGAGTATTGAGGATTGAGGATTGAAGATTGAGGATTGGGTATTTAGGATTGAAGAATGAGGACTGAGGATTGAGGTTTTAGGATTGAGGATTGAAGATTGAGTATTGATGATTGAATATTGAGGATTGAGGATTGAGGTTTGAGGATTGAGGATGAAGTCTGAGGGTTGAGGATTGAGGTTTGAGGAACGAGGATTGAGGATTGAGGATTGAGGACTAAGGATTGACGATTGAGTATTGAAGATTGAGGAATGATGGCTGAGGATTGACGACTGAGAATTGAGGATTGAGGATTGATGATTGAAGGTTGAGTATAGAGGATTGAATATTGAGGATTGAGGATTGAGGATTGAGGATTGAAGATTGAGGATTGAGGATTGAAGATTGAGTACTGAGTATTGAAGGTGGAGGATTGTGGATTGAGGATTAAGGATTGAGGATTGAATATTGTAGATTGAGTATTGATACCTGAGGATTGAGGATTGAGGATTGAGGATTGAGGATTGAGGATTGAATATTGACTATTGAGGATTGAAGATTGAGGGTTGAAGATTGCGTATTGATGATTGAATATTGAGGATTGAGGATTGAGGATTGAGGATTGAGGATTGAGGATTGAGGATTGAAGATTGAGTATTGATGATTGAATATTGAGGATTGGGGATTGAGGTTTGAGGATTGAGGACGAGGACTGACGGTAGAGGATTTAGGTTTGAGGATTGAGGATTGAGGACTGAGGATTGAGGATGCGTGCTAAGCGTCGGGGATTGAGATTCGACGACTGAGGACTGAGGATTGAGGATTGAGAATTGAGGATTGATGTTTGAGAATTGAAGATTGAGGATTGTGTATTGAGGATTGAGGAATGAGGATTGAGGATTGAGGATTGAGGATTGAGGATTGAAGATTGAGGATTGAGGATTGAGGATTGAGAATTGAGAATTGAGTATGAGGACTGAGGGTTGAGGATTGAGGTTTGAGGAATGAGGATTGAGGGTTGGGGAATGAGTATTGATGCCTGAGGATTGAGGATTGAGGATTGAGGATTGAGGATTGAAGATTGAGTGTTGAGGGTTGAAGATTGAGGTCTGAGGATTGAGGATTGAGGATTGAGGATTGAAGATTGAGTATTGAGGATTGAAGATTGAGGATTGAGTATTGATGATTGAGGATTCAGGTTTGAAGATTGAGGATTGAGGATTGAGGATTGACGATCTAGGATTGGAGATTGATTATTGAGTATAGAAGCTTGAGGATTGTGGATTGAGGATTGAGGATTGAGGATTGAGGATTGAGGATTGAGGATTGAGGATTGAGAATTGAGGATTGGAGATTGAGGATTGAGTATTGAGGATTGAGGACTCAGGGTTGAAGATTGAGGATTGAGGATTGAGGATTGAGGATTGAGGATTGAGGATTGAGGATTGAGGATTGGGTATTGAGGATTGAGGAATGAGGTTTGAGGATTGAGGTTTGAGGATTGAGGATTGCAGATTGAGTATTGAGGATTGAAGATTGAGGATTGAGGATTGAGGATTGAGGAATGAGGATTGAAGATTGAGTATTGAGGATTGAAGATTGAGGATAGAGGATTGAGTACTGAGGACGGAGGATGAGGGCTGAGGGTTGAGGATTGAGGATTGAGAAATGAGGATTGAGGATTGAGGATTGAAATTGAGGATTGGGTATTGAGGATTGAAGGATGAGGATTGAGGAATTAGGATTGAGGATTGAGGATTGAGGATTGAAGATTGAGGATTGGGTATTGAGGATTGAAGAATGAGGATTGAGGATTGAGGATTGAGGATTGAGTATTGAAGATTGAGTGTTGAGGATTGAAGATTGAGGATTGAGTATTGAGGATTGAGGATTGAGGATTGAAGATTGAGTATTGAGGATTGAAGATTGAGGATTGAGTATTGAGGATTGAGGATTCAGGGTTGAAGATTGAGGATTGAGGATTGAGGATTGAGGTTTGAGGGTTGAGGATTGAAGATTGAATATTGATGATTGAATATTGAGGACTGCGGATTGAGGGTTGTGGATTGTGGGCGAGGACTCAGGGCTGAATATTGATGTTTGAGGTCCGGGGATTAAGGATTGAGGATTGAGAATTGAGGATTGAGGATTGAGGATTGAAGATTGAGGATTGGGTATTTAGGATTGAAGAATGAGGATTGAGGATTGAGGTTTGAGGATTGAGGATTGAAGATTGAGTATTGATGATTGAATATTGAGGATTGAGGATTGAGGTTTGAGGATTGAGGATTGAGGATTGAGGATTGAAGATTGAGTATTGAGGATTGAACATTGAGGATTGAAGATTGAGTATTGATGATTGAATATTGAGGATTGAGGATTGAGGATTGAGGACTGAGGATTGGGTATTGAGGATTGAGGAATGAGGATTGAGGATTGAGGTTTGAGGATTGAGGATTGCAGATTGAGTATTGAGGATTGAAGATTGAGGATTGAGGTTTGAGGATTGTGGAATGAGGATTGAAGATTGAGTATTGAGGATTGAAGATTGAGGATAGAGGATTGAGTACTGAGGATGGAGGATGAGGGCTGAGGGATGAGGATTGAGGATTGAGAAATGAGGATTGAGGATTGAGGATTGAAACTGAGGATTGGGTATTGAGGATTGAAGAATGAGGATTGAGGAATTAGGATTGAGGATTGAGGATTGAGGATTGAAGATTGAAGATTGGGTATTGAGGATTGAAGAATGAGGATTGAGGTCTGAGTATTGAGGATTGAGGATTGAAGATTGAGTGTTGAGGATTGAAGATTGAGGAATGAGGATTGACGATTGAGGATTGAGGATTGAAGATTGAGTATTGAGGATTGAAGATTGAGTATTGAGGATTGAGGATTCAGGGTTGAAGATTGAGGATTGAGGATTGAGGATTGAGGATTGAGGATTGAGGATTGAGGATTGGGTATTGAGGATTGAGGAATGAGGATTGAGGATTGAGGTTTGAGGATTGAGGATTGCAGATTGAGTATTGAGGATTGAAGATTGAGGATTGAGGATTGAGGATTGAGGAATGAGGATTGAAGATTGAGTATTGAGGATTGAAGATTGAGGATAGAGGATTGAGTACTGAGGATGGAGGATGAGGGCTGAGGGTTGAGGATTGAGGATTGAGAAATGAGGATTGAGGATTGAGGATTGAAATTGAGGATTGGGTATTGAGGATTGAAGAATGAGGATTGAGGAATTAGGATTGAGGATTGAGGATTGAGGATTGAAGAGTGAGGATTGGGTATTGAGGATTGAAGAATGAGGATTGAGGATTGAGGATTGAGGATTGAGTATTGAGGATTGAGGATTCAGGGTTGAAGATTGAGGATTGAGGATTGAGGATTGAGGATTGAGGGTTGAGGATTGAAGATTGAATATTGATGATTGAATATTGAGGACTGCGGATTGAGGGTTGTGAATTGTGGGCGAGGACTCAGGGCTGAATATTGATGTTTGAGGTCCGGGGATTAAGGATTGAGGATTGAGAATTGAGGATTGAGGATTGAGGATTGAAGATTGAGGATTGGGTATTTAGGATTGAAGAATGAGGATTGAGGATTGAGGATTGAGGATTGAGTATTGAAGATTGAGTGTTGAGGATTGAAGATTGAGGATTGAGGATTGAGGATTGAGGATTGAGGATTGTAGATTGAGTATTGAGGATTGAAGATTGAGGATTGAGTATTGAGGTTTGAGGATTGAGGATTGAAGATTGAGTATTGATGATTGAATATTGAGGATTGAGGATTGAGGATTGAGGATTGAGGATTGGGTATTGAGGATTGAGGAATGAGGATTGAGGATTGAGGATTGAGGATTGAGGATTGAGAATTGAGGATTGGAGATTGAGGATTGAGTATTGAGGATTGAGGATTCCGGGTTGAAGATTGAGGATTGAGGATTGAGGATTGAGGATTGAGGATTGAGGATTGAGGATTGGGTATTGAGGATTGAGGAATGAGGATTGAGGATTGAGGATTGAGGATTGAGGATTGAGGACTAAGGATTGACGATTGAGTATTGAAGATTGAGGAATGATGGCTGAGGATTGACGACTGAGAATTGAGGATTGAGGATTGATGATTGAAAGTTGAGTATTGAGGATTGAATATTGAGGATTGAGGATTGAGGATTGAGGATTGAGGATTGAGGATTGAGGATTGAAGATTGAGTATTGAGTATTGAAGGTTGAGGATTGCGGATTGAGGATTAAGGATTGAGGATTGAATATTGTAGATTGAGTATTGATACCTGAGGATTGAGGATTGAGGATTGAGGATTGAGGATTGAGGATTGAGGATTGAAGATTGACTATTGAGGATTGAAGATTGAGGGTTGAAGATTGCGTATTGATGATTGAATATTGAGGATTGAGGATTGAGGATTGAGGATTGAGGATTGAGGATTGAGGATTGAAGATTGAGTATTGATGATTGAAAATTGATGATTGAAGAATGAGGATTGAGGATTGAGGATTGAGGATTGAGGATTGAGTATTGAAGATTGAGTATTGATGCCTGAGGATTGAGGATCGAGGATTGAGGATTGAGGATTGGAGATTGACTATTGAGGATTGAAGATTGAGGATTGAGGATTGTGGATTGAGAATTGAGTATGAGGACTGAGGGTTGAGGATTGAGGTTTGAGGAATGAGGACTGAGGGTTGGGGAATGAGGATTGAGGATTGAGGATTGAGGATTGAGCATTGAAGGTTGAGTATTGATGCCTGAGGATTGAGGATTGAGGATTGATTATTGAGGATCGAGGATTGAAGATTGAGAATTGAGGATTGAAGATTGAGGTTTGAAGATTGAGTACTGATGATTGAATATTGAGGATTGAGGATTGAGGATTGAGGATTGAGGATTGAGGATTGAGGATCTAGGATTGGAGATTGATTATTGAGTATAGAAGCTTGAGGATTGTGGATTGAGGATTGAGGATTGAGGATTGAGGATTGAGGATTCAGGATTGAGAATTGAGGATTGAGGATTGAGGATTGAAGATTGAGTATTGATGATTGAATATTGAGGATTGAGGATTGAGGTTTGAGGATTGAAGATTGAGTATTGAGGATTGAAGATTGAGGATTGAGTATTGAGGATTGAGGATTCAGGGTTGAAGATTGAGGATTGAGGATTGAGGATTGAGGATTGAGGATTGAGGATTGAAGATTGCATATTGATGATTGAATATTGAGGACTGAGGATTGAGGGTTGTGGATTGAGGACGAGGACTGAGGGTTGAACATTGACGTTTGAGGTCTGAGGATTAAGGATTGAGGATTGAGAATTGAGTATTGAGGATTGAGGATTGAAGATTGAGGATTGGGTATTTAGGACTGAAGAATGAGGACTGAGGATTGAGGTTTTAGGATTGAGGATTGAAGATTGAGTATTGATGATTGAATATTGAGGATTGAGGATTGAGGATTGAGGATTGAGGACTAAGGATTGACGATTGAGTATTGAAGATTGAGGAATGATGGCTGAGGATTGACGACTGAGAATTGAGGATTGAGGATTGATGATTGAAGGTTGAGTATAGAGGATTGAATATTGAGGATTGAGGATTGAGGATTGAGGATTGAGGATTGAGGATTGAGGATTGAAGATTGAGTACTGAGTATTGAAGGTGGAGGATTGTGGATTGAGGATTAAGGATTGAGGATTGAATATTGTAGATTGAGTATTGATACCTGAGGATTGAGGATTGAGGATTGAGGATTGAGGATTGAGGATTGAATATTGACTATTGAGGATTGAAGATTGAGGGTTGAAGATTGCGTATTGATGATTGAATATTGAGGATTGAGGATTGAGGATTGAGGATTGAGGATTGAGGATTGAGGATTGAAGATTGAGTATTGATGATTGAATATTGAGGATTGGGGATTGAGGTTTGAGGATTGAGGACGAGGACTGACGGTAGAGGATTTAGGTTTGAGGATTGAGGATTGAGGACTGAGGATTGAGGATGCGTGCTAAGCGTCGGGGATTGAGATTCGACGACTGAGGACTGAGGATTGAGGATTGAGAATTGAGGATTGATGTTTGAGAATTGAAGATTGAGGATTGTGTATTGAGGATTGAGGAATGAGGATTGAGGATTGAGGATTGAGGATTGAGGATTGAAGATTGAGGATTGAGGATTGAGGATTGAGAATTGAGAATTGAGTATGAGGACTGAGGGTTGAGGATTGAGGTTTGAGGAATGAGGATTGAGGGTTGGGGAATGAGGATTGAGGATTGAGGATTGAGGATTGAGCATTGAAGATTGAGTATTGATGCCTGAGGATTGAGGATTGAGGATTGAGGATTGAGGACTGAGGATTGGGTATTGAGGATTGAGGAATGAGGATTGAGGATTGAGGTTTGAGGATTGAGGATTGCAGATTGGGTATTGAGGATTGAAGATTGAGGATTGAGGATTGAGGATTGAGGAATGAGGATTGAAGATTGAGTATTGAGGATTGAAGATTGAGGATAGAGGATTGAGTACTGAGGACGGAGGATGAGGGCTGAGGGTTGAGGATTGAGGATTGAGAAATGAGGATTGAGGATTGAGGATTGAAATTGAGGATTGGGTATTGAGGATTGAAGGATGAGGATTGAGGAATTAGGATTGAGGATTGAGGATTGAGGATTGAAGATTGAGGATTGGGTATTGAGGATTGAAGAATGAGGATTGAGGATTGAGGATTGAGGATTGAGTATTGAAGATTGAGTGTTGAGGATTGAAGATTGAGGATTGAGGATTGAGGATTGAGGATTGAGGATTGAAGATTGAGTATTGAGGATTGAAGATTGAGGATTGAGTATTGAGGATTGAGGATTCAGGGTTGAAGATTGAGGATTGAGGATTGAGGATTGAGGTTTGAGGGTTGAGGATTGAAGATTGAATATTGATGATTGAATATTGAGGACTGCGGATTGAGGGTTGTGGATTGTGGGCGAGGACTCAGGGCTGAATATTGATGTTTGAGGTCCGGGGATTAAGGATTGAGGATTGAGAATTGAGGATTGAGGATTGAGGATTGAAGATTGAGGATTGGGTATTTAGGATTGAAGAATGAGGATTCAGGATTGAGGTTTGAGGATTGAGGATTGAAGATTGAGTATTGATGATTGAATATTGAGGATTGAGGATTGAGGTTTGAGGATTGAGGATTGAGGATTGAGGATTGAAGATTGAGTATTGAGGATTGAACATTGAGGATTGAAGATTGAGTATTGATGATTGAATATTGAGGATTGAGGATTGAGGATTGAGGACTGAGGATTGGGTATTGAGGATTGAGGAATGACGATTGAGGATTGAGGTTTGAGGATTGAGGATTGCAGATTGAGTATTGAGGATTGAAGATTGAGGATTGAGGTTTGAGGATTGTGGAATGAGGATTGAAGATTGAGTATTGAGGATTGAAGATTGAGGATAGAGGATTGAGTACTGAGGATGGAGGATGAGGGCTGAGGGATGAGGATTGAGGATTGAGAAATGAGGATTGAGGATTGAGGATTGAAATTGAGGATTGGGTATTGAGGATTGAAGAATGAGGATTGAGGAATTAGGATTGAGGATTGAGGATTGAGGATTGAAGATTGAGGATTGGGTATTGAGGATTGAAGAATGAGGATTGAGGTCTGAGGATTGAGGATTGAGGATTGAAGATTGAGTGTTGAGGATTGAAGATTGAGGAATGAGGATTGACGATTGCGGATTGAGGATTGAAGATTGAGTATTGAGGATTGAAGATTGAGTATTGAGGATTGAGGATTCAGGGTTGAAGATTGAGGATTGAGGATTGAGGATTGAGGATTGAGGATTGAGGATTGAGGATTGGGTATTGAGGATTGAGGAATGAGGATTGAGGATTGAGGTTTGAGGATTGAGGATTGCAGATTGAGTATTGAGGATTGAAGATTGAGGATTGAGGATTGAGGATTGAGGAATGAGGATTGAAGATTGAGTATTGAGGATTGAAGATTGAGGATAGAGGATTGAGTACTGAGGATGGAGGATGAGGGCTGAGGGTTGAGGATTGAGGATTGAGAAATGAGGATTGAGGATTGAGGATTGAAATTGAGGATTGGGTATTGAGGATTGAAGAATGAGGATTGAGGAATTAGGATTGAGGATTGAGGATTGAGGATTGAAGATTGAGGATTGGGTATTGAGGATTGAAGAATGAGGATTGAGGATTGAGGATTGAGGATTGAATATTGACGATTGAGGATTCAGGGTTGAAGATTGAGGATTGAGGATTGAGGATTGAGGATTGAGGGTTGAGGATTGAAGATTGAATATTGATGATTGAATATTGAGGACTGCGGATTGAGGGTTGTGAATTGTGGGCGAGGACTCAGGGCTGAATATTGATGTTTGAGGTCCGGGGATTTAGGATTGAGGATTGAGAATTGAGGATTGAGGATTGAGGATTGAAGATTGAGGATTGGGTATTTAGGATTGAAGAATGAGGATTGAGGATTGAGGATTGAGGATTGAGTATTGAAGATTGAGTGTTGAGGATTGAAGATTGAGGATTGAGGATTGAGGATTGAGGATTGAGGATTGTAGATTGAGTATTGAGGATTGAAGATTGAGGATTGAGTATTGAGGTTTGAGGATTGAGGATTGAAGATTGAGTATTGATAATTGAATATTGAGGATTGAGGATTGAGGTTTGTGGATTGGGGATTGAGGATTGAGGATTGAAGATTGAGTATTGAGGATTGAAGATTGAGGATTGAAGATTGAGTATTGATGATTGAATATTGAGGATTGAGGATTGAGGATTGAGGATTGAGGATTGGGTATTGAGGATTGAGGAATGAGGATTGAGGATTGAGGATTGAGGATTGAGGATTGAGAATTGAGGATTGGAGATTGAGGATTGAGTATTGAGGATTGAGGATTCCGGGTTGAAGATTGAGGATTGAGGATTGAGGATTGAGGATTGAGGATTGAGGATTGAGGATTGGGTATTGAGGATTGAGGAATGAGGATTGAGGATTGAGGTTTGAGGATTGAGGATTGCAGATTGAGTATTGAGGATTGAAGATTGAGGATTGAGGATTGAGGATTGAGGAATGAGGATTGAAGATTGAGTATTGAGGATTGAAGATTGAGGATAGAGGGTTGAGTACTGAGGATGGAGGATGAGGGCTGAGGGTTGAGGATTGAGGATTGAGAAATGAGGATTGAGGATTGAGGATTGAAATTGAGGATTGGGTATTGAGGATTGAAGGATGAGGATTGAGGAATTAGGATTGAGGATTGAGGATTGTGGATTGAAGATTGAGGATTGGGTATTGAGGATTGAAGAATGAGGATTGAGGATTGAGGATTGAGGATTGAGTATTGAAGATTGAGTGTTGAGGATTGAAGATTGAGGATTGAGGATTGAGGATTGAGGATTGAGGATTGAGGATTGAAGATTGAGTATTGAGGATTGAAGATTGAGGATTGAGTATTGAGGATTGAGGATTCAGGGTTGAAGATTGAGGATTGAGGATTGAGGATTGAGGATTGAGGGTTGAGGATTGAAGATTGAATATTGATGATTGAATATTGAGGACTGCGGATTGAGGGTTGTGAATTGTGGGCGAGGACTCAGGGCTGAATATTGATGTTTGAGGTCCGGGGATTAAGGATTGAGGATTGAGAATTGAGGATTGAGGATTGAGGATTGAAGATTGAGGATTGGGTATTTAGGATTGAAGAATGAGGATTGAGGATTGAGGTTTGAGGATTGAGGATTGAAGATTGAGTATTGATGATTGAATATTGAGGATTGAGGATTGAGGTTTGAGGATTGAGGATTGAGGATTGAGGATTGAAGATTGAGTATTGAGGATTGAAGATTGAGGATTGAAGATTGAGTATTGATGATTGAATATTGAGGATTGAGGATTGAGGATTGAGGATTGAGGATTGGGTATTGAGGATTGAGGAATGAGGATTGAGGATTGAGGATTGAGGATTGAGTATTGAAGATTGAGTGTTGAGGATTGAGGATTGACGATTGAGGATTGAGGATTGAAGATTGAGTATTGAGGATTGAAGATTGAGGATTGAGTATTGAGGATTGAGGATTCAGGGTTGAAGATTGAGGATTGAGGATTGAGGATTGAGGATCTAGGATTGGAGATTGGTTATTGAGTATAGAAGCTTGAGGATTGTGGATTGAGGATTGAGGATTGAGGATTGAGGATTGAGGATTGAGGATTGAGGATTGAGGATTGAGAATTGAGGATTGGAGATTGAGGATTGAGTATTGAGGATTGAGGATTCAGGGTTGAAGATTGAGGATTGAGGATTGAGGATTGAGGATTGAGGATTGAGGATTGAGGATTGAGGATTGAGGATTGGGTATTGAGGATTGAGGAATGAGGATTGAGGATTGAGGTTTGAGGATTGAGGATTGCAGATTGAGTATTGAGGATTGAAGATTGAGGATTGAGGATTGAGGATTGAGGAATGACGATTGAAGATTGAGTATTGAGGATTGAGGATTGAGGATTGAGGACGAGGACTGAGGGTTGAATATTGATGTTTGAGGTCTGAGGATTAAGGATTGAGGATTGAGAATTGAGGATTGAGGATTGAGGATTGAAGATTAAGGATTGGGTATTTAGGATTGAAGAATGAGGATTGAGGATTGAGGTTTGAGGATTGAGGATTGAGGTTTGAGGATTGAGGATTGAAGATTTAGTATTGATGATTGAATATTGAGGATTGAGGATTGAGGTTTGAGGATTGAGGATGAAGACTGGGGGTTGAGGATTGAGGTTTGAGGAACGAGGATTGAGGATTGAGGATTGAGGACTAAGGATTGACTATTGAGTATTGAAGATTGAGGATTGATGACTGAGGATTGAAGACTGAGAATTGAGGATTGAGGATTGATGATTGAAGATTGAGTATTGAGGATTGAATATTGCGGATTGAGTATTGAAGATTGAGTATTGAGGATTGAAGATTGAGGATTGAGTGTTGAGGTTTGAGGATTCAGGGTTGAAGATTGAGGATTGAGGATTGAGGATTGAGGATTGAGGATTGAGGATTGAGGATTGAAAATTGGATATTGATGATTGAATATTGAGGACTGAGGATTGAGGGTTGTGGATTGAGGACGAGGACTGAGGGTTGAATATTGACGTTTGAGGTCTGAGGATTAAGGATTGAGGATTGAGAATTGAGTATTGAGGATTGAGGATTGAAGATTGAGGATTGGGTATTTAGGCTTGAAGAATGAGGATTGAGGATTGAGGTTTTAGGATTGAGGATTGAAGATTGAGTCTTGATGATTGAATATTGAGGATTGAGGATTCAGGTTTGAGGATTGAGGATGAAGTCTGAGGGTTGAGGATTGAGGTTTGAGGAACGAGGATTGAGGATTGAGGATTGAGGACTAAGGATTGACGATTGAGTATTGAAGATTGAGGAATGATGGCTGAGGATTGACGACTGAGAATTGAGGATTGAGGATTGATGATTGAAAGTTGAGTATTGAGGATTGAATATTGAGGATTGAGGATTGAGGATTGAGGATTGAGGATTGAGGATTGAGGATTGAAGATTGAGTATTGAGTATTGAAGGTTGAGGATTGCGGATTGAGGATTAAGGATTGAGGATTGAATATTGTAGATTGAGTATTGATACCTGAGGATTGAGGATTGAGGATTGAGGATTGAAGATTGACTATTGAGGATTGAAGATTGAGGGTTGAAGATTGCGTATTGATGATTGAATATTGAGGATTGAGGATTGAGGATTGAGGATTGAGGATTGAGGATTGAGGATTGAAGATTGAGTATCGATGATTGAAAATTGATGATTGAAGAATGAGGATTGAGGATTGAGGATTGAGGATTGAGGATTGAGGACCTAGGATTGGAAATTGATTATTGAGTATTGAAGGCTGAGGATTGTGGATTGAGGATTGAGGATTGAGGATTGAGGATTGAGGATTGAGGATTGAGGATTGAGGATTGAGGATTGAGGATTGAGGATTGAGGATCAAAGATTGAGTATTGATGATTGAATATTGAGGATTGAGGATTGAGGTTTGAGGATTGAGGATTGAGGATTGAGGATTGAGGATTGAAGATTGAGTATTGATGATTGAATATTGAGGATTGAAGAATGAGGATTGAGGATTGAGGATTGAGGATTGAGGATTGAGGATCTAGGATTGGAAATTGATTATTGAGTATTGAAGGCTGAGGATTGTGGATTGAGGATTGAGGATTGAGGATTGAGGATTGAGGATTGAGGATTGAGGATTGAGGATTGAAGATTGACTATTGAGGATTGAAGATTGAGGGTTGAAGATTGCGTATTGATGATTGAATATTGAGGATTGAGGATTGAGGATTGAGGATTGAGGATTGAGGATTGAGGATTGAAGATTGAGTATTGATGATTGAAAATTGATGATTGAAGAATGAGGATTGAGGATTGAGGATTGAGGATTGAGGATTGAGGATCTAGGATTGGAAATTGATTATTGAGTATTGAAGGCTGAGGATTGTGGATTGAGGATTGAGGATTGAGGATTGAGGATTGAGGATTGAGGATTGAGGATCAAAGATTGAGTATTGATGATTGAATATTGAGGATTGAGGATTGAGGTTTGAGGATTGAGGATTGAGGATTGAGGATTGAGGATTGAAGATTGAGTATTGATGATTGAATATTGAGGATTGAAGAATGAGGATTGAGGATTGAGGATTGAGGATTGAGGATTGAGGATCTAGGGTTGGAAATTGATTATTGAGTGTTGAAGGCTGAGGATTGTGGATTGAGGATTGAGGATTGAGGATTGAGGATTGAGGATTGAGGATTGAGGATTGAGGATTGAGGATTGAGGATTGAGGATTGAGGATCGAAGATTGAGTATTGATGATTGAATATTGAGGATTGAGGATTGAGGTTTGAGGATTGAGGATTGAGGATTGAGGATTGAGGATTGAGTATTGAAGATTGAGTATTGATGCCTGAGGATTGAGGATCGAGGATTGAGGATTGAGGATTGGAGATTGACTATTGAGGATTGAAGATTGAGGATTGAGGATTGAGGATTGAGAATTGAGAATTGAGTATGAGGACTGAGGGTTGAGGATTGAGGTTTGAGGAATGAGGACTGAGGGTTGGGGAATGAGGATTGAGGATTGAGGATTGAGGATTGAGCATTGAAGGTTGAGTATTGATGCCTGAGGATTGAGGATTGAGGATTGATTATTGAGGATCGAGGATTGAAGATTGAGAATTGAGGATTGAGGATTGAGGATTGAGGATCTAGGATTGGAGATTGATTATTGAGTATAGAAGCTTGAGGATTGTGGATTGAGGATTGAGGATTGAGGATTGAGGATTGAGGATTCAGGATTGAGAATTGAGGATTGAGGATTGAGGATAGAGGATTGAAGATTGAGTATTGATGATTGAATATTGAGGATTGAGGATTGAGGTTTGAGGATTGAAGATTGAGTATTGAGGATTGAAGATTGAGGATTGAGTATTGAGGATTGAGGATTCAGGGTTGAAGATTGAGGATTGAGGATTGAGGATTGAGGATTGAGGATTGAGGATTGAAGATTGAATATTGATGATTGAATATTGAGGACTGAGGATTGAGGGTTGTGGATTGAGGACGAGGACTGAGGGTTGAACATTGACGTTTGAGGTCTGAGGATTAAGGATTGAGGATTGAGAATTGAGTATTGAGGATTGAGGATTGAAGATTGAGGATTGGGTATTTAGGATTGAAGAATGAGGACTGAGGATTGAGGTTTTAGGATTGAGGATTGAAGATTGAGTATTGATGATTGAATATTGAGGATTGAGGATTGAGGTTTGAGGATTGAGGATGAAGTCTGAGGGTTGAGGATTGAGGTTTGAGGAACGAGGATTGAGGATTGAGGATTGAGGACTAAGGATTGACGATTGAGTATTGAAGATTGAGGAATGATGGCTGAGGATTGACGACTGAGAATTGAGGATTGAGGATTGATGATTGAAGGTTGAGTATAGAGGATTGAATATTGAGGATTGAGGATTGAGGATTGAGGATTGAGGATTGAGGATTGAGGATTGAAGATTGAGTACTGAGTATTGAAGGTGGAGGATTGTGGATTGAGGATTAAGGATTGAGGATTGAATATTGTAGATTGAGTATTGATACCTGAGGATTGAGGATTGAGGATTGAGGATTGAGGATTGAGGATTGAGGATTGAATATTGACTATTGAGGATTGAAGATTGAGGGTTGAAGATTGCGTATTGATGATTGAATATTGAGGATTGAGGATTGAGGATTGAGGATTGAGGATTGAGGATTGAGGATTGAAGATTGAGTATTGATGATTGAATATTGAGGATTGGGGATTGAGGTTTGAGGATTGAGGACGAGGACTGACGGTAGAGGATTTAGGTTTGAGGATTGAGGATTGAGGACTGAGGATTGAGGATGCGTGCTAAGCGTCGGGGATTGAGATTCGACGACTGAGGACTGAGGATTGAGGATTGAGAATTGAGGATTGATGTTTGAGAATTGAAGATTGAGGATTGTGTATTGAGGATTGAGGAATGAGGATTGAGGATTGAGGATTGAGGATTGAGGATTGAAGATTGAGGATTGAGGATTGAGGATTGAGAATTGAGAATTGAGTATGAGGACTGAGGGTTGAGGATTGAGGTTTGAGGAATGAGGATTGAGGGTTGGGGAATGAGGATTGAGGATTGAGCATTGAAGATTGACTATTGATGCCTGAGGATTGATGATTGAGGATTGAGGATTGAGGATTGAAGATTGAGTGTTGAGGGTTGAAGATTGAGGTCTGAGGATTGAGGATTGAGGATTGAGGATTGAAGATTGAGTATTGAGGATTGAAGATTGAGGATTGAGTATTGATGATTGAGGATTCAGGGTTGAAGATTGAGGATTGAGGATTGAGGATTGACGATCTAGGATTGGAGATTGATTATTGAGTATAGAAGCTTGAGGATTGTGGATTGAGGATTGAGGATTGAGGATTGAGGATTGAGGATTGAGGATTGAGGATTGAGAATTGAGGATTGGAGATTGAGGATTGAGTATTGAGGATTGAGGACTCAGGGTTGAAGATTGAGGATTGAGGATTGAGGATTGAGGATTGAGGATTGAGGATTGAGGATTGGGTATTGAGGATTGAGGAATGAGGATTGAGGATTGAGGTTTGAGGATTGAGGATTGCAGAGTGAGTATTGAGGATTGAAGATTGAGGATTGAGGATTGAGGATTGAGGAATGAGGATTGAAGATTGAGTATTGAGGATTGAAGATTGAGGATAGAGGATTGAGTACTGAGGACGGAGGATGAGGGCTGAGGGTTGAGGATTGAGGATTGAGAAATGAGGATTGAGGATTGAGGATTGAAATTGAGGATTGGGTATTGAGGATTGAAGGATGAGGATTGAGGAATTAGGATTGAGGATTGAGGATTGAGGATTGAAGATTGAGGATTGGGTATTGAGGATTGAAGAATGAGGATTGAGGATTGAGGATTGAGGATTGAGTATTGAAGATTGAGTGTTGAGGATTGAAGATTGAGGATTGAGGATTGAGGATTGAGGATTGAGGATTGAAGATTGAGTATTGAGGATTGAAGATTGAGGATTGAGTATTGAGGATTGAGGATTCAGGGTTGAAGATTGAGGATTGAGGATTGAGGATTGAGGTTTGAGGGTTGAGGATTGAAGATTGAATATTGATGATTGAATATTGAGGACTGCGGATTGAGGGTTGTGGATTGTGGGCGAGGACTCAGGGCTGAATATTGATGTTTGAGGTCCGGGGATTAAGGATTGAGGATTGAGGATTGAGGATTGAAGATTGAGGATTGGGTATTTAGGATTGAAGAATGAGGATTGAGGATTGAGGTTTGAGGATTGAGGATTGAAGATTGAGTATTGATGATTGAATATTGAGGATTGAGGATTGAGGTTTGAGGATTGAGGATTGAGGATTGAGGATTGAAGATTGAGTATTGAGGATTGAACATTGAGGATTGAAGATTGAGTATTGATGATTGAATATTGAGGATTGAGGATTGAGGATTGAGGACTGAGGATTGGGTATTGAGGATTGAGGAATGAGGATTGAGGATTGAGGTTTGAGGATTGAGGATTGCAGATTGAGTATTGAGGATTGAAGATTGAGGATTGAGGTTTGAGGATTGTGGAATGAGGATTGAAGATTGAGTATTGAGGATTGAAGATTGAGGATAGAGGATTGAGTACTGAGGATGGAGGATGAGGGCTGAGGGATGAGGATTGAGGATTGAGAAATGAGGATTGAGGATTGAGGATTGAAATTGAGGATTGGGTATTGAGGATTGAAGAATGAGGATTGAGGAATTAGGATTGAGGATTGAGGATTGAGGATTGAAGATTGAGGATTGGGTATTGAGGATTGAAGAATGAGGATTGAGGATTGAGGATTGAGGATTGAGTATTGAGGATTGAGGATTCAGGGTTGAAGATTGAGGATTGAGGATTGAGGATTGAGGATTGAGGGTTGAGGATTGAAGATTGAATATTGATGATTGAATATTGAGGACTGCGGATTGAGGGTTGTGAATTGTGGGCGAGGACTCAGGGCTGAATATTGATGTTTGAGGTCCGGGGATTAAGGATTGAGGATTGAGAATTGAGGATTGAGGATTGAGGATTGAAGATTGAGGATTGGGTATTTAGGATTGAAGAATGAGGATTGAGGATTGAGGATTGAGGATTGAGTATTGAAGATTGAGTGTTGAGGATTGAAGATTGAGGATTGAGGATTGAGGTTTGTGGATTGAGGATTGAGGATTGAGGATTGAAGATTGAGTATTGAGGATTGAAGATTGAGGATTGAAGATTGAGTATTGATGATTGAATATTGAGGATTGAGGGTTGAGGATTGAGGATTGAGGATTGGGTATTGAGGATTGAGGAATGAGGATTGAGGATTGAGGATTGAGGATTGAGGATTGAGAATTGAGGATTGGAGATTGAGGATTGAGTATTGAGGATTGAGGATTCCGGGTTGAAGATTGAGGATTGAGGATTGAGGATTGAGGATTGAGGATTGAGGATTGAGGATTGGGTATTGAGGATTGAGGAATGAGGATTGAGGATTGAGGTTTGAGGATTGAGGATTGCAGATTGAGTATTGAGGATTGAAGATTGAGGATTGAGGATTGAGGATTGAGGAATGAGGATTGAAGATTGAGTATTGAGGATTGAAGATTGAGGATAGAGGGTTGAGTACTGAGGATGGAGGATGAGGGCTGAGGGTTGAGGATTGAGGATTGAGAAATGAGGATTGAGGATTGAGGATTGAAATTGAGGATTGGGTATTGAGGATTGAAGGATGAGGATTGAGGAATTAGGATTGAGGATTGAGGATTGAGGATTGAAGATTGAGGATTGGGTATTGAGGATTGAAGAATGAGGATTGAGGATTGAGGATTGAGGATTGAGTATTGAAGATTGAGTGTTGAGGATTGAAGATTGAGGATTGAGGATTGAGGATTGAGGATTGAGGATTGAGGATTGAAGATTGAGTATTGAGGATTGAAGATTGAGGATTGAGTATTGAGGATTGAGGATTCAGGGTTGAAGATGGAGGATTGAGGATTGAGGATTGAGGATTGAGGGTTGAGGATTGAAGATTGAATATTGATGATTGAATATTGAGGACTGCGGATTGAGGGTTGTGAATTGTGGGCGAGGACTCAGGGCTGAATATTGATGTTTGAGGTCCGGGGATTAAGGATTGAGGATTGAGAATTGAGGATTGAGGATTGAGGATTGAAGATTGAGGATTGGGTATTTAGGATTGAAGAATGAGGATTGAGGATTGAGGTTTGAGGATTGAGGATTGAAGATTGAGTATTGATGATTGAATATTGAGGATTGAGGATTGAGGTTTGAGGATTGAGGATTGAGGATTGAGGATTGAAGATTGAGTATTGAGGATTGAAGATTGAGGATTGAAGATTGAGTATTGATGATTGAATATTGAGGATTGAGGATTGAGGATTGAGGATTGAGGATTGGGTATTGAGGATTGAGGAATGAGGATTGAGGATTGAGGATTGAGGATTGAGTATTGAAGATTGAGTGTTGAGGATTGAGGATTGACGATTGAGGATTGAGGATTGAAGATTGAGTATTGAGGATTGAAGATTGAGGATTGAGTATTGAGGATTGAGGATTCAGGGTTGAAGATTGAGGATTGAGGATTGAGGATTGAGGATCTAGGATTGGAGATTGGTTATTGAGTATAGAAGCTTGAGGATTGTGGATTGAGGATTGAGGATTGAGGATTGAGGATTGAGGATTGAGGATTGAGGATTGAGAATTGAGGATTGGAGATTGAGGATTGAGTATTGAGGATTGAGGATTCAGGGTTGAAGATTGAGGATTGAGGATTGAGGATTGAGGATTGAGGATTGAGGATTGAGGATTGAGGATTGAGGATTGGGTATTGAGGATTGAGGAATGAGGATTGAGGATTGAGGATTGAGGATTGAGGATTGAGGATTGAAGATTGAGTACTGAGTATTGAAGGTGGAGGATTGTGGATTGAGGATTAAGGATTGAGGATTGAATATTGTAGATTGAGTATTGATACCTGAGGATTAAGGATTGAGGATTGAGGATTGAGGATTGAGGATTGAAGATTGACTATTGAGGATTGAAGATTGAGGGTTGAAGATTGCGTATTGATGATTGAATATTGAGGATTGAGGATTGAGGATTGAGGATTGAGGATTGAGGATTGAGGATTGAAGATTGAGTATTGATGATTGAATATTGAGGATTGGGGATTGAGGTTTGAGGATTGAGGACGAGGACTGATGGTAGAGGATTTAGGTTTGAGGATTGAGGATTGAGGACTGAGGATTGAGGATGCGTGCTAAGCGTCGGGGATTGAGATTCAACGACTGAGGACTGAGGATTGAGGATTGAGAATTGAGGATTGATGTTTGAGAATTGAAGATTGAGGATTGTGTATTGAGGATTGAGGAATGAGGATTGAGGATTGAGGATTGAGGATTGAGGATTGAAGATTGAGGATTGAGGATTGAGGATTGAGAATTGAGAATTGAGTATGAGGACTGAGGGTTGAGGATTGAGGTTTGAGGAATGAGGATTGAGGGTTGAGGAATGAGGATTGAGGATTGAGGACCTAGGATTGGAAATTGATTATTGAGTATTGAAGGCTGAGGATTGTGGATTGAGGATTGAGGATTGAGGATTGAGGATTGAGGATTGAGGATTGAGGATTGAGGATTGAGGATTGAGGATTGAGGATTGAGGATCAAAGATTGAGTATTGATGATTGAATATTGAGGATTGAGGATTGAGGTTTGAGGATTGAGGATTGAGGATTGAGGATTGAGGATTGAAGATTGAGTATTGATGATTGAATATTGAGGATTGAAGAATGAGGATTGAGGATTGAGGATTGAGGATTGAGGATTGAGGATCTAGGATTGGAAATTGATTATTGAGTATTGAAGGCTGAGGATTGTGGATTGAGGATTGAGGATTGAGGATTGAGGATTGAGGATTGAGGATTGAGGATTGAGGATTGAAGATTGACTATTGAGGATTGAAGATTGAGGGTTGAAGATTGCGTATTGATGATTGAATATTGAGGATTGAGGATTGAGGATTGAGGATTGAGGATTGAGGATTGAGGATTGAAGATTGAGTATTGATGATTGAAAATTGATGATTGAAGAATGAGGATTGAGGATTGAGGATTGAGGATTGAGGATTGAGGATCTAGGATTGGAAATTGATTATTGAGTATTGAAGGCTGAGGATTGTGGATTGAGGATTGAGGATTGAGGATTGAGGATTGAGGATTGAGGATTGAGGATCAAAGATTGAGTATTGATGATTGAATATTGAGGATTGAGGATTGAGGTTTGAGGATTGAGGATTGAGGATTGAGGATTGAGGATTGAAGATTGAGTATTGATGATTGAATATTGAGGATTGAAGAATGAGGATTGAGGATTGAGGATTGAGGATTGAGGATTGAGGATCTAGGGTTGGAAATTGATTATTGAGTGTTGAAGGCTGAGGATTGTGGATTGAGGATTGAGGATTGAGGATTGAGGATTGAGGATTGAGGATTGAGGATTGAGGATTGAGGATTGAGGATTGAGGATTGAGGATCGAAGATTGAGTATTGATGATTGAATATTGAGGATTGAGGATTGAGGTTTGAGGATTGAGGATTGAGGATTGAGGATTGAGGATTGAGTATTGAAGATTGAGTATTGATGCCTGAGGATTGAGGATCGAGGATTGAGGATTGAGGATTGGAGATTGACTATTGAGGATTGAAGATTGAGGATTGAGGATTGAGGATTGAGAATTGAGAATTGAGTATGAGGACTGAGGGTTGAGGATTGAGGTTTGAGGAATGAGGACTGAGGGTTGGGGAATGAGGATTGAGGATTGAGGATTGAGGATTGAGCATTGAAGGTTGAGTATTGATGCCTGAGGATTGAGGATTGAGGATTGATTATTGAGGATCGAGGATTGAAGATTGAGAATTGAGGATTGAGGATTGAGGATTGAGGATCTAGGATTGGAGATTGATTATTGAGTATAGAAGCTTGAGGATTGTGGATTGAGGATTGAGGATTGAGGATTGAGGATTGAGGATTCAGGATTGAGAATTGAGGATTGAGGATTGAGGATAGAGGATTGAAGATTGAGTATTGATGATTGAATATTGAGGATTGAGGATTGAGGTTTGAGGATTGAAGATTGAGTATTGAGGATTGAAGATTGAGGATTGAGTATTGAGGATTGAGGATTCAGGGTTGAAGATTGAGGATTGAGGATTGAGGATTGAGGATTGAGGATTGAGGATTGAAGATTGAATATTGATGATTGAATATTGAGGACTGAGGATTGAGGGTTGTGGATTGAGGACGAGGACTGAGGGTTGAACATTGACGTTTGAGGTCTGAGGATTAAGGATTGAGGATTGAGAATTGAGTATTGAGGATTGAGGATTGAAGATTGAGGATTGGGTATTTAGGATTGAAGAATGAGGACTGAGGATTGAGGTTTTAGGATTGAGGATTGAAGATTGAGTATTGATGATTGAATATTGAGGATTGAGGATTGAGGTTTGAGGATTGAGGATGAAGTCTGAGGGTTGAGGATTGAGGTTTGAGGAACGAGGATTGAGGATTGAGGATTGAGGACTAAGGATTGACGATTGAGTATTGAAGATTGAGGAATGATGGCTGAGGATTGACGACTGAGAATTGAGGATTGAGGATTGATGATTGAAGGTTGAGTATAGAGGATTGAATATTGAGGATTGAGGATTGAGGATTGAGGATTGAGGATTGAGGATTGAGGATTGAAGATTGAGTACTGAGTATTGAAGGTGGAGGATTGTGGATTGAGGATTAAGGATTGAGGATTGAATATTGTAGATTGAGTATTGATACCTGAGGATTGAGGATTGAGGATTGAGGATTGAGGATTGAGGATTGAGGATTGAATATTGACTATTGAGGATTGAAGATTGAGGGTTGAAGATTGCGTATTGATGATTGAATATTGAGGATTGAGGATTGAGGATTGAGGATTGAGGATTGAGGATTGAGGATTGAAGATTGAGTATTGATGATTGAATATTGAGGATTGGGGATTGAGGTTTGAGGATTGAGGACGAGGACTGACGGTAGAGGATTTAGGTTTGAGGATTGAGGATTGAGGACTGAGGATTGAGGATGCGTGCTAAGCGTCGGGGATTGAGATTCGACGACTGAGGACTGAGGATTGAGGATTGAGAATTGAGGATTGATGTTTGAGAATTGAAGATTGAGGATTGTGTATTGAGGATTGAGGAATGAGGATTGAGGATTGAGGATTGAGGATTGAGGATTGAAGATTGAGGATTGAGGATTGAGGATTGAGAATTGAGAATTGAGTATGAGGACTGAGGGTTGAGGATTGAGGTTTGAGGAATGAGGATTGAGGGTTGGGGAATGAGGATTGAGGATTGAGCATTGAAGATTGACTATTGATGCCTGAGGATTGATGATTGAGGATTGAGGATTGAGGATTGAAGATTGAGTGTTGAGGGTTGAAGATTGAGGTCTGAGGATTGAGGATTGAGGATTGAGGATTGAAGATTGAGTATTGAGGATTGAAGATTGAGGATTGAGTATTGATGATTGAGGATTCAGGGTTGAAGATTGAGGATTGAGGATTGAGGATTGACGATCTAGGATTGGAGATTGATTATTGAGTATAGAAGCTTGAGGATTGTGGATTGAGGATTGAGGATTGAGGATTGAGGATTGAGGATTGAGGATTGAGGATTGAGAATTGAGGATTGGAGATTGAGGATTGAGTATTGAGGATTGAGGACTCAGGGTTGAAGATTGAGGATTGAGGATTGAGGATTGAGGATTGAGGATTGAGGATTGAGGATTGGGTATTGAGGATTGAGGAATGAGGATTGAGGATTGAGGTTTGAGGATTGAGGATTGCAGAGTGAGTATTGAGGATTGAAGATTGAGGATTGAGGATTGAGGATTGAGGAATGAGGATTGAAGATTGAGTATTGAGGATTGAAGATTGAGGATAGAGGATTGAGTACTGAGGACGGAGGATGAGGGCTGAGGGTTGAGGATTGAGGATTGAGAAATGAGGATTGAGGATTGAGGATTGAAATTGAGGATTGGGTATTGAGGATTGAAGGATGAGGATTGAGGAATTAGGATTGAGGATTGAGGATTGAGGATTGAAGATTGAGGATTGGGTATTGAGGATTGAAGAATGAGGATTGAGGATTGAGGATTGAGGATTGAGTATTGAAGATTGAGTGTTGAGGATTGAAGATTGAGGATTGAGGATTGAGGATTGAGGATTGAGGATTGAAGATTGAGTATTGAGGATTGAAGATTGAGGATTGAGTATTGAGGATTGAGGATTCAGGGTTGAAGATTGAGGATTGAGGATTGAGGATTGAGGTTTGAGGGTTGAGGATTGAAGATTGAATATTGATGATTGAATATTGAGGACTGCGGATTGAGGGTTGTGGATTGTGGGCGAGGACTCAGGGCTGAATATTGATGTTTGAGGTCCGGGGATTAAGGATTGAGGATTGAGGATTGAGGATTGAAGATTGAGGATTGGGTATTTAGGATTGAAGAATGAGGATTGAGGATTGAGGTTTGAGGATTGAGGATTGAAGATTGAGTATTGATGATTGAATATTGAGGATTGAGGATTGAGGTTTGAGGATTGAGGATTGAGGATTGAGGATTGAAGATTGAGTATTGAGGATTGAACATTGAGGATTGAAGATTGAGTATTGATGATTGAATATTGAGGATTGAGGATTGAGGATTGAGGACTGAGGATTGGGTATTGAGGATTGAGGAATGAGGATTGAGGATTGAGGTTTGAGGATTGAGGATTGCAGATTGAGTATTGAGGATTGAAGATTGAGGATTGAGGTTTGAGGATTGTGGAATGAGGATTGAAGATTGAGTATTGAGGATTGAAGATTGAGGATAGAGGATTGAGTACTGAGGATGGAGGATGAGGGCTGAGGGATGAGGATTGAGGATTGAGAAATGAGGATTGAGGATTGAGGATTGAAATTGAGGATTGGGTATTGAGGATTGAAGAATGAGGATTGAGGAATTAGGATTGAGGATTGAGGATTGAGGATTGAAGATTGAGGATTGGGTATTGAGGATTGAAGAATGAGGATTGAGGATTGAGGATTGAGGATTGAGTATTGAGGATTGAGGATTCAGGGTTGAAGATTGAGGATTGAGGATTGAGGATTGAGGATTGAGGGTTGAGGATTGAAGATTGAATATTGATGATTGAATATTGAGGACTGCGGATTGAGGGTTGTGAATTGTGGGCGAGGACTCAGGGCTGAATATTGATGTTTGAGGTCCGGGGATTAAGGATTGAGGATTGAGAATTGAGGATTGAGGATTGAGGATTGAAGATTGAGGATTGGGTATTTAGGATTGAAGAATGAGGATTGAGGATTGAGGATTGAGGATTGAGTATTGAAGATTGAGTGTTGAGGATTGAAGATTGAGGATTGAGGATTGAGGTTTGTGGATTGAGGATTGAGGATTGAGGATTGAAGATTGAGTATTGAGGATTGAAGATTGAGGATTGAAGATTGAGTATTGATGATTGAATATTGAGGATTGAGGGTTGAGGATTGAGGATTGAGGATTGGGTATTGAGGATTGAGGAATGAGGATTGAGGATTGAGGATTGAGGATTGAGGATTGAGAATTGAGGATTGGAGATTGAGGATTGAGTATTGAGGATTGAGGATTCCGGGTTGAAGATTGAGGATTGAGGATTGAGGATTGAGGATTGAGGATTGAGGATTGAGGATTGGGTATTGAGGATTGAGGAATGAGGATTGAGGATTGAGGTTTGAGGATTGAGGATTGCAGATTGAGTATTGAGGATTGAAGATTGAGGATTGAGGATTGAGGATTGAGGAATGAGGATTGAAGATTGAGTATTGAGGATTGCAGATTGAGGATAGAGGGTTGAGTACTGAGGATGGAGGATGAGGGCTGAGGGTTGAGGATTGAGGATTGAGAAATGAGGATTGAGGATTGAGGATTGAAATTGAGGATTGGGTATTGAGGATTGAAGGATGAGGATTGAGGAATTAGGATTGAGGATTGAGGATTGAGGATTGAAGATTGAGGATTGGGTATTGAGGATTGAAGAATGAGGATTGAGGATTGAGGATTGAGGATTGAGTATTGAAGATTGAGTGTTGAGGATTGAAGATTGAGGATTGAGGATTGAGGATTGAGGATTGAGGATTGAGGATTGAAGATTGAGTATTGAGGATTGAAGATTGAGGATTGAGTATTGAGGATTGAGGATTCAGGGTTGAAGATGGAGGATTGAGGATTGAGGATTGAGGATTGAGGGTTGAGGATTGAAGATTGAATATTGATGATTGAATATTGAGGACTGCGGATTGAGGGTTGTGAATTGTGGGCGAGGACTCAGGGCTGAATATTGATGTTTGAGGTCCGGGGATTAAGGATTGAGGATTGAGAATTGAGGATTGAGGATTGAGGATTGAAGATTGAGGATTGGGTATTTAGGATTGAAGAATGAGGATTGAGGATTGAGGTTTGAGGATTGAGGATTGAAGATTGAGTATTGATGATTGAATATTGAGGATTGAGGATTGAGGTTTGAGGATTGAGGATTGAGGATTGAGGATTGAAGATTGAGTATTGAGGATTGAAGATTGAGGATTGAAGATTGAGTATTGATGATTGAATATTGAGGATTGAGGATTGAGGATTGAGGATTGAGGATTGGGTATTGAGGATTGAGGAATGAGGATTGAGGATTGAGGATTGAGGATTGAGTATTGAAGATTGAGTGTTGAGGATTGAGGATTGACGATTGAGGATTGAGGATTGAAGATTGAGTATTGAGGATTGAAGATTGAGGATTGAGTATTGAGGATTGAGGATTCAGGGTTGAAGATTGAGGATTGAGGATTGAGGATTGAGGATCTAGGATTGGAGATTGGTTATTGAGTATAGAAGCTTGAGGATTGTGGATTGAGGATTGAGGATTGAGGATTGAGGATTGAGGATTGAGGATTGAGGATTGAGAATTGAGGATTGGAGATTGAGGATTGAGTATTGAGGATTGAGGATTCAGGGTTGAAGATTGAGGATTGAGGATTGAGGATTGAGGATTGAGGATTGAGGATTGAGGATTGAGGATTGAGGATTGGGTATTGAGGATTGAGGAATGAGGATTGAGGATTGAGGATTGAGGATTGAGGATTGAGGATTGAAGATTGAGTACTGAGTATTGAAGGTGGAGGATTGTGGATTGAGGATTAAGGATTGAGGATTGAATATTGTAGATTGAGTATTGATACCTGAGGATTAAGGATTGAGGATTGAGGATTGAGGATTGAGGATTGAAGATTGACTATTGAGGATTGAAGATTGAGGGTTGAAGATTGCGTATTGATGATTGAATATTGAGGATTGAGGATTGAGGATTGAGGATTGAGGATTGAGGATTGAGGATTGAAGATTGAGTATTGATGATTGAATATTGAGGATTGGGGATTGAGGTTTGAGGATTGAGGACGAGGACTGATGGTAGAGGATTTAGGTTTGAGGATTGAGGATTGAGGACTGAGGATTGAGGATGCGTGCTAAGCGTCGGGGATTGAGATTCAACGACTGAGGACTGAGGATTGAGGATTGAGAATTGAGGATTGATGTTTGAGAATTGAAGATTGAGGATTGTGTATTGAGGATTGAGGAATGAGGATTGAGGATTGAGGATTGAGGATTGAGGATTGAAGATTGAGGATTGAGGATTGAGGATTGAGAATTGAGAATTGAGTATGAGGACTGAGGGTTGAGGATTGAGGTTTGAGGAATGAGGATTGAGGGTTGAGGAATGAGGATTGAGGATTGAGGATTGAGGATTGAGCATTGAAGATTGAGTATTGATGCCTGAGGATTGAGGATTGAGGATTGAGGATTGAGGATTGAAGATTGAGTGTTGAGGGTTGAAGATTGAGGTCTGAGGATTGAGGATTGAGGATTGAGGATTGAAGATTGAGTATTGAGGATTGAAGGTTGAGGATTGAGTATTGATGATTGAGGATTCAAGGTTGAAGATTGAGGATTGAGGATTGAGGATTGACGATCTAGGATTGGAGATTGATTATTGAGTATAGAAGCTTGAGGATTGTGGATTGAGGATTGAGGATTGAGGATTGAGGATTGAGGATTGAGGATTGAGGATTGAGAATTGAGGATTGGAGATTGAGGATTGAGTATTGAGGATTGAGGACTCAGGGTTGAAGATTGAGGATTGAGGATTGAGGATTGAGGATTGAGGATTGAGGATTGAGGATTGGGTATTGAGGATTGAGGAATGAGGATTGAGGATTGAGGTTTGAGGATTGAGGATTGCAGATTGAGTATTGAGGATTGAAGATTGAGGATTGAGGATTGAGGATTGAGGAATGAGGATTGAAGATTGAGTATTGAGGATTGAAGATTGAGGATAGAGGATTGAGTACTGAGGATGGAGGATGAGGGCTGAGGGTTGAGGATTGAGGATTGAGAAATGAGGATTGAGGATTGAGGATTGAAATTGAGGATTGGGTATTGAGGATTGAAGGATGAGGATTGAGGAATTAGGATTGAGGATTGAGGATTGAGGATTGAAGATTGAGGATTGGGTATTGAGGATTGAAGAATGAGGATTGAGGATTGAGGATTGAGGATTGAGTATTGAAGATTGAGTGTTGAGGATTGAAGATTGAGGATTGAGGATTGAGGATTGAGGATTGAGGATTGAAGATTGAGTATTGAGGATTGAAGATTGAGGATTGAGTATTGAGGATTGAGGATTCAGGGTTGAAGATTGAGGATTGAGGATTGAGGATTGAGGTTTGAGGGTTGAGGATTGAAGATTGAATATTGATGATTGAATATTGAGGACTGCGGATTGAGGGTTGTGGATTGTGGGCGAGGACTCAGGGCTGAATATTGATGTTTGAGGTCCGGGGATTAAGGATTGAGGATTGAGAATTGAGGATTGAGGATTGAGGATTGAAGATTGAGGATTGGGTATTTAGGATTGAAGAATGAGGATTGAGGATTGAGGTTTGAGGATTGAGGATTGAAGATTGAGTATTGATGATTGAATATTGAGGATTGAGGATTGAGGTTTGAGGATTGAGGATTGAGGATTGAGGATTGAAGATTGGGTATTGAGGATTGAACATTGAGGATTGAAGATTGAGTATTGATGATTGAATATTGAGGATTGAGGATTGAGGATTGAGGACTGAGGATTGGGTATTGAGGATTGAGGAATGAGGATTGAGGGTTGAGGTTTGAGGATTGAGGATTGCAGATTGAGTATTGAGGATTGAAGATTGAGGATTGAGGTTTGAGGATTGTGGAATGAGGATTGAAGATTGAGTATTGAGGATTGAAGATTGAGGATAGAGGATTGAGTACTGAGGATGGAGGATGAGGCCTGAGGGATGAGGATTGAGGATTGAGAAATGAGGATTGAGGATTGAGGATTGAAATTGAGGATTGGGTATTGAGGATTGAAGAATGAGGGTTGAGGAATTAGGATTGAGGATTGAGGATTGAGGATTGAAGATTGAGTATTGAAGATTGAGTGTTGAGGATTGAAGATTGAGGATTGAGGATTGAGGATTGAGGATTGAGGATAGAGGATTGAAGATTGAGTATTGAGGATTGAAGATTGAGGATTGAGTATTGAGGATTGAGGATTCAGGGTTGAAGATTGAGGATTGAGGATTGAGGATTGAGGATTGAGGGTTGAGGATTGAAGATTGAATATTGATGATTGAATATTGAGGACTGCGGATTGAGGGTTGTGAATTGTGGGCGAGGACTCAGGGCTGAATATTGATGTTTGAGGTCCGGGGATTAAGGATTGAGGATTGAGAATTGAGGATTGAGGATTGAGGATTGAAGATTGAGGATTGGGTATTTAGGATTGAAGAATGAGGATTGAGGATTGAGGTTTGAGGATTGAGGATTGAAGATTGAGTATTGATGATTGAATATTGAGGATTGAGGATTGAGGTTTGAGGATTGAGGATTGAGGATTGAGGATTGAAGATTGAGTATTGAGGATTGAAGATTGAGGATTGAAGATTGAGTATTGATGATTGAATATTGAGGATTGAGGATTGAGGATTGAGGATTGAGGATTGGGTATTGAGGATTGAGGAATGAGGATTGAGGATTGAGGATTGAGGATTGAGTATTGAAGATTGAGTGTTGAGGATTGAGGATTGACGATTGAGGATTGAGGATTGAAGATTGAGTATTGAGGATTGAAGATTGAGGATTGAGTATTGAGGATTGAGGATTCAGGGTTGAAGATTGAGGATTGAGGATTGAGGATTGAGGATCTAGGATTGGAGATTGGTTATTGGGTATAGAAGCTTGAGGATTGTGGATTGAGGATTGAGGATTGAGGATTGAGGATTGTGGATTGAGGATTGAGGATTGAGAATTGAGGATTGGAGATTGAGGATTGAGTATTGAGGATTGAGGATTCAGGGTTGAAGATTGATGATTGAGGATTGAGGATTGAGGATTGAGGATTGAGGATTGGGTATTGAGGATTGAGGAATGAGGATTGAGGATTGAGGTTTGAGGATTGAGGATTGCAGATTGAGTATTGAGGATTGAAGATTGAGGATTGAGGATTGAGGATTGAGGAATGAGGATTGAAGATTGAGTATTGAGGATTGAAGATTGAGGATAGAGGATTGAGTACTGAGGATGGAGGATGAGGGCTGAGGGTTTAGGATTGAGGATTGAGAAATGAGGATTGAGGATTGAGGATTGAAATTGAGGATTGGGTATTGAGGATTGAAGAATGAGGATTGAGGAATTAGGATTGAGGATTGAGGATTGAGGATTGAAGATTGAGGATTGGGTATTGAGGATTGAAGAATGAGGATTGAGGATTGAGGATTGAGGATTGAGGATTGAGTATTGAAGATTGAGTGTTGAGGATTGAAGATTGAGGATTGAGGATTGAGGGTTGAGGATTGAGGATTGTAGATTGAGTATTGAGGATTGAAGATTGAGGATTGAGTATTGAGGATTGAGGATTCAGGGTTGAAGATTGAGGATTGAGGATTGAAGATTGAGGATAGAGGATTGAGTACTGAGGATGGAGGATGAGGGCTGAGGGCTGAGGATTGAGGATTGAGAAATGAGGATTGAGGATTGAGGATTGAAATTGAGGATTGGGTACTGAGGATTGAAGAATGAGGATTGAGGAATTAGGATTGAGGATTGAGGATTGAGGATTGAAGATTGAGGATTGGGTATTGAGGATTGAAGAATGAGGATTGAGGACTGAGGATTGAGGATTGAGGATTGAAGATTGAGTGTTGAGAATTGAATATTGAGGATTGAGGATTGACGATTGAGGATTGAGGATTGAAGATTGAGTATTGAGGATTGAAGGTTGAGGATTGGGTATTGAGGATTGAGGATTCAGGGTTGAAGATTGAGGATTGAGGATTGAGGATTGAGGATCTAGGATTGGAGATTGATTATTGAGTATAGAAGGTTGAGGATTGTGGATTGGGTATTGAGGATTGAGGATTGAGGATTGAGGATTGAGAATTGAGGATTGAGGATTGAGGATTGAAGATTGAGTATTGATGATTGAATATTGAGGATTGAGGATTGAGGATTGAGGATTGAAGATTGAGTATTGAGGATTGAAGATTGAGGATTGAGTATTGAGGATTGAGGATTCAGGGTTGAAGATTGAGGATTGAGGATTGAGGATTGAGGATTGAGGATTGAGGATTGAAGATTGAATATTGATGATTGAATATTGAGGACTGAGGATTGAGGGTTGTGTATTGAGGACGAGGACTGAGGGTTGAATATTGACGTTTGAGGTCTGAGGATTAAGGATTGAGGATTGAGAATTGGGTATTGAGGATTGAGGATGAAGTCTGAGGGTTGAGGATTGAGGTTTGAGGAACGAGGATTGAGGATTGAGGATTGAGGACTAAGGATTGGCGATTGAGTATTGAAGATTGAGGATTGGTGACTGAGGATTGACGACTGAGAATTTAGGATTGATGATTGAGGACTGAGGATTGAAGATTGAGTATTGAGTATTGAAGGTTGAGGACTGTGGATTGAGGATTAAGGATTGAGGATTGAATATTGTAGATTGAGTATTGATGCCTGAGGATTGAGGATTGAGGATTGAGGATTGAGGATTGAGGATTGAAGATTGAGAATTGAGGATTGAAGATTGAGGTTTGAAGATTGATTATTGATGATTGAATACTGAGGATTGAGGATTGAGGAGTGAGGATTGAGGATTGAGGATTGAGCATTGAAGATTGAGTATTGATGATTGAATATTGAGGATTGAGGATTGAGGTTTGAGGATTGAGGATTGAGGATTGAGGATTGAGGATTGAGGATTGAGTATTGAAGATTGAGTATTGATGCCTGAGGATTGAGGATCGAGGATTGAGGATTGAGGATTGGAGATTGACTATTGAGGATTGAAGATTGAGGATTGAGGATTGAGGATTGAGAATTGAGAATTGAGTATGAGGACTGAGGGTTGAGGATTGAGGTTTGAGGAATGAGGACTGAGGGTTGGGGAATGAGGATTGAGGATTGAGGGTTGAGGATTGAGCATTGAAGGTTGAGTATTGATGCCTGAGGGTTGAGGATTGAGGATTGATCATTGAGGATCGAGGATTGAAGATTGAGAATTGAGGATTGAAGATCGAGGATTGTGGATAGAGGATTGAGGATGGAGGATGAGGGCTGAGGGTTGAGGATTGAGGATTGAGAAATGAGGATTGAGGATTGAGGATTGAAATTGAGGATTGGCTATTGAGGATTGAAGAATGAGGATTGAGGAATTAGGATTGAGGATTGAGGATTGAGGATTGAAGATTGAGGATTGGGTATTGAGGGTTGAAGAATGAGGATTGAGGATTGAGGATGGAGGATGAGGGCTGAGGGTTGAGGATTGAGGATTGAGAAATGAGGATTGAGGATTGAGGATTGAAATTGAGGATTGGCTATTGAGGATTGAAGAATGAGGATTGAGGAATTAGGATTGAGGATTGAGGATTGAGGATTGAAGATTGAGGATTGGGTATTTAGGATTGAAGAATGAGGATTGAGGATTGAGGTCTGAGGATTGAGGATTGAAGATTGAGTATTGATGATTGAATATTGAGGGTTGAGGATTGAGGTTTGAGGATGGAGGATGAAGACTGAGGGTGGAGGATTGAGGTTTGAGGAACGAGGATTGAGGATTGAGGATTGAGGACTAATGATTGACGATTGAGTATTGAAGATTGAGGATTGATGACTGAGGATTGACGACTGAGAATTGAAGATTGAGTATTGATGATAGAATATTGAGGATTGAGGATTGAGGATTGAGGATTGAGGATTGGGTATTGAGGATTGAGGAATGAGGATTGAGGATTGAGGATTGAGGATTGAGTATTGAAGATTGAGTGTTGAGGATTGAGGATTGACGATTGAGGATTGAGGATTGAAGATTGAGTATTGAGGATTGAAGATTGAGGATTGAGTATTGAGGATTGAGGATTCAGGGTTGAAGATTGAGGATTGAGGATTGAGGATTGAGGATCTAGGATTGGAGATTGGTTATTGGGTATAGAAGCTTGAGGATTGTGGATTGAGGATTGAGGATTGAGGATTGACGATCTAGGATTGGAGATTGATTATTGAGTATAGAAGCTTGAGGATTGTGGATTGAGGATTGAGGATTGAGGATTGAGGATTGAGGATTGAGAATTGAGGATTGGAGATTGAGGATTGAGTATTGAGGATTGAGGATTCAGGGTTGAAGATTGAGGATTGAGGATTGAGGATTGAGGATTGAGGATTGAGGATTGAGGATTGGGTATTGAGGATTGAGGAATGAGGATTGAGGATTGAGGTTTGAGGATTGAGGATTGCAGATTGAGTATTGAGGATTGAAGATTGAGGATTGAGGATTGAGGATTGAGAAATGAGGATTGAAGATTGAGTATTGAGGATTGAAGATTGAGGATAGAGGATTGAGTACTGAGGATGGAGGATGAGGGCTGAGGGTTGAGGATTGAGGATTGAGAAATGAGGATTGAGGATTGAGGATTGAAATTGAGGATTGGGTATTGAGGATTGAAGGATGAGGATTGAGGAATTAGGATTGAGGACTGAGGATTGAGGATTGAAGATTGAGGATTGGGTATTGAGGGTTGAAGAATGAGGATTGAGGATTGAGGATTGAGGATTGAGTATTGAAGATTGAGTGTTGAGGATTGAAGATTGAGGATTGAGGATTGAGGATTGAGGATTGAGGATTGAAGATTGAGTATTGAGGATTGAAGATTGAGGATTGAGGATTGAGGTTTGAGGATTGAGGATTGAGGATTGAGGATTGAAGATTGAGTATTGAGGATTGAAGATTGAGGATTGAGGAATGAGGATTGAGGATTGAGGTTTGAGGATTGATGATTGCAGATTGAGTATTGAGGATTGAAGATTGAGGATTGAGGTTTGAGGATTGTGGAATGAGGATTGAAGATTGAGTATTGAGGATTGAAGGTTGAGGATAGAGGATTGAGTACTGAGGATGGAGGATGAGGGCTGAGGGATGAGGATTGAGGATTGAGAAATGAGGATTGAGGATTGAGGATTGAAATTGAGGATTGGGTATTGAGGGTTGAAGAATGAGGATTGAGGAATTAGGATTGAGGATTGAGGATTGAGGATTGAAGATTGAGGCTTGGGTATTGAGGATTGAAGAATGAGGATTGAGGACTGAAGATTGAGGATTGAAGATTGAATATTGATGATTGAATATTGAGGATTGAGGATTGAGGATTGAGGATTGAGGATTGGGTATTGAGGATTGAGGAATGAGGATTGAGGATTGAGGTTTGACGATTGATGATTGCAGATTGAGTATTGAGGATTGAAGATTGAGGATTGAGGTTTGAGGATTGTGGAATGAGGATTGAAGATTGAGTATTGAGGATTGAAGGTTGAGGATAGAGGATTGAGTACTGAGGATGGAGGATGAGGGCTGAGGGATGAGGATTGAGGATTGAGAAATGAGGATTGAGGATTGAGGATTGAAATTGAGGATTGGGTATTGAGGGTTGAAGAATGAGGATTGAGGAATTAGGATTGAGGATTGAGGATTGAGGATTGAAGATTGAGGATTGGGTATTGAGGATTGAAGAATGAGGATTGAGGACTGAGGATTGAGGATTGAGGATTGAAGATTGAGTGTTGAGGATTGAAGATTGAGGATTGAGGATTGACGATTGAGGATTGAGGATTGAAGATTGAGTATTGAGGATTGAAGATTGAGGATTGAGTATTGGGGATTGAGGATTCAGGGTTGAAGATTGAGGATTGAGGATTGAGGTTTGAGTATCTAGGATTGGAGATTGGTTATTGAGTATAGAAGCTTGAGGATTGTGGATTGAGGATTGAGGATTGAGGATTGAGGATTGAGGATTGAGGATTGAGGATTGAGAATTGAGGATTGGAGATTGAGGATTGGGTATTGAGGATTGAGGATTCAGGGTTGAAGATTGAGGATTGAGGATTGAGGATTGAGGATTGAGGATTGAGGATTGAGGATTGGGTATTGAGGATTGAGGAATGAGGATTGAGGATTGAGGTTTGAGGATTGAGGATTGCAGATTGAGTATTGAGGATTGAAGATTGAGGATTGAGGATTGAGGATTGAGGAATGAGGATTGAAGATTGAGTATTGAGGATTGAAGATTGAGGATAGAGGATTGAGTACTGAGGATGGAGGATGAGGGCTGAGGGTTGAGGATTGAGGATTGAGAAATGAGGATTGAGGATTGAGGATTGAAATTGAGGATTGGATATTGAGGATTGAAGAATGAGGATTGAGGAATTAGGATTGAGGATTGAGGATTGAGGATTTGAAGATTGAGGATTGGGTATTGAGGATTGAAGAATGAGGATTGAGGATTGAGGATTGAGGATTGAGTATTGAAGATTGAGTGTTGAGGATTGAAGATTGAGGATTGAGGATTGAGGATTGAGGATTGAGGATTGTAGATTGAGTATTGAGGATTGAAGATTGAGGATTGAGTATTGAGGATTGAGGATTCAGGGTTGAAGATTGAGGATTGAGGATTGAGGATTGAGGATTGAGGATTGAGGATTGAAGATTGAATATTGATGATTGAATATTGAGGACTGCGTATTGTTGGTTGTGGATTGTGGGCGAGGACTCAGGGCTGAATATTGATGTTTGAGGTCCGGGGATTAAGGATTGAGGATTGAAAATTGAGGATTGAGGATTGAGGATTGAAGATTGAGGATTGGGTATTTAGGATTGAAGAATGAGGATTGAGGATTGAGGTTTGAGGATTGAGGATTGAAGATTGAGTATTGATGATTGAATATTGAGGATTGAGGATTGAGGTTTGTGGATTGAGGATTGAGGATTGAGGATTGGGTATTGAGAATTGAGGAATGAGGATTGAGGACTGAGGATTGAGGATTGAGTATTGAAGATTGAGTGTTGAGGATTGAAGATTGAGGATTGAGGAATTAGGATTGAGGATTGAGGATTGAGGATTGAAGATTGAGGATTGGATATTGAGGATTGAAGAATGAGGATTGAGGATTGAGGATTGAGGATTGAGTATTGAAGATTGAGTGTTGAGGATTGAATATTGAGGATTGAGGATTGACGATTGAGGATTGAGGATTGAATATTGAGTATTGAGGATTGAAGGTTGAGGATTGAGTATTGAGGATTGAGGATTCAGGGTTGAAGATTGAGGATTGAGGATTGAGGATTGAGGATCTAGGATTGGAGATTGATTATTGAGTATAGAAGGTTGAGGATTGTGGATTGGGGATTGAGGATTGAGGATTGAGGATTGAGGATTGAGAATTGAGGATTGAGGATTGAGGATTGAAGATTGAGTATTGATGATTGAATATTGAGGATTGAGGATTGAGGATTGAGGATTGAAGATTGAGTATTGAGGATTGAAGATTGAGGATTGAGTATTGAGGATTGAGGATTCAGGGTTGAAGATTGAGGATTGAGGATTGAGGATTGAGGATTGAGGATTGAGGATTGAAGATTGAATATTGATGATTGAATATTGAGGACTGAGGATTGAGGGTTGTGTATTGAGGACGAGGACTGAGGGTTGAATATTGACGTTTGAGGTCTGAGGATTAAGGATTGAGGATTGAGAATTGGGTATTGAGGATTGAGGATGAAGTCTGAGGGTTGAGGATTGAGGTTTGAGGAACGAGGATTGAGGATTGAGGATTGAGGACTAAGGATTGGCGATTGAGTATTGAAGATTGAGGATTGGTGACTGAGGATTGACGACTGAGAATTTAGGATTGATGATTGAGGACTGAGGATTGAAGATTGAGTATTGAGTATTGAAGGTTGAGGACTGTGGATTGAGGATTAAGGATTGAGGATTGAATATTGTAGATTGAGTATTGATGCCTGAGGATTGAGGATTGAGGATTGAGGATTGAGGATTGAGGATTGAAGATTGAGAATTGAGGATTGAAGATTGAGGTTTGAAGATTGATTATTGATGATTGAATACTGAGGATTGAGGATTGAGGAGTGAGGATTGAGGATTGAGGATTGAGCATTGCAGATTGAGTATTGATGATTGAATATTGAGGATTGAGGATTGAGGTTTGAGGATTGAGGATTGAGGATTGAGGATTGAGGATTGAGGATTGAGTATTGAAGATTGAGTATTGATGCCTGAGGATTGAGGATCGAGGATTGAGGATTGAGGATTGGAGATTGACTATTGAGGATTGAAGATTGAGGATTGAGGATTGAGGATTGAGAATTGAGAATTGAGTATGAGGACTGAGGGTTGAGGATTGAGGTTTGAGGAATGAGGACTGAGGGTTGGGGAATGAGGATTGAGGATTGAGGGTTGAGGATTGAGCATTGAAGGTTGAGTATTGATGCCTGAGGGTTGAGGATTGAGGATTGATCATTGAGGATCGAGGATTGAAGATTGAGAATTGAGGATTGAAGATCGAGGATTGTGGATAGAGGATTGAGGATGGAGGATGAGGGCTGAGGGTTGAGGATTGAGGATTGAGAAATGAGGATTGAGGATTGAGGATTGAAATTGAGGATTGGCTATTGAGGATTGAAGAATGAGGATTGAGGAATTAGGATTGAGGATTGAGGATTGAGGATTGAAGATTGAGGATTGGGTATTGAGGGTTGAAGAATGAGGATTGAGGATTGAGGATGGAGGATGAGGGCTGAGGGTTGAGGATTGAGGATTGAGAAATGAGGATTGAGGATTGAGGATTGAAATTGAGGATTGGCTATTGAGGATTGAAGAATGAGGATTGAGGAATTAGGATTGAGGATTGAGGATTGAGGATTGAAGATTGAGGATTGGGTATTTAGGATTGAAGAATGAGGATTGAGGATTGAGGTCTGAGGATTGAGGATTGAAGATTGAGTATTGATGATTGAATATTGAGGGTTGAGGATTGAGGTTTGAGGATGGAGGATGAAGACTGAGGGTGGAGGATTGAGGTTTGAGGAACGAGGATTGAGGATTGAGGATTGAGGACTAATGATTGACGATTGAGTATTGAAGATTGAGGATTGATGACTGAGGATTGACGACTGAGAATTGAAGATTGAGTATTGATGATAGAATATTGAGGATTGAGGATTGAGGATTGAGGATTGAGGATTGGGTATTGAGGATTGAGGAATGAGGATTGAGGATTGAGGATTGAGGATTGAGTATTGAAGATTGAGTGTTGAGGATTGAGGATTGACGATTGAGGATTGAGGATTGAAGATTGAGTATTGAGGATTGAAGATTGAGGATTGAGTATTGAGGATTGAGGATTCAGGGTTGAAGATTGAGGATTGAGGATTGAGGATTGAGGATCTAGGATTGGAGATTGGTTATTGGGTATAGAAGCTTGAGGATTGTGGATTGAGGATTGAGGATTGAGGATTGACGATCTAGGATTGGAGATTGATTATTGAGTATAGAAGCTTGAGGATTGTGGATTGAGGATTGAGGATTGAGGATTGAGGATTGAGGATTGAGAATTGAGGATTGGAGATTGAGGATTGAGTATTGAGGATTGAGGATTCAGGGTTGAAGATTGAGGATTGAGGATTGAGGATTGAGGATTGAGGATTGAGGATTGAGGATTGGGTATTGAGGATTGAGGAATGAGGATTGAAGATTGAGGTTTGAGGATTGAGGATTGCAGATTGAGTATTGAGGATTGAAGATTGAGGATTGAGGATTGAGGATTGAGAAATGAGGATTGAAGATTGAGTATTGAGGATTGAAGATTGAGGATAGAGGATTGAGTACTGAGGATGGAGGATGAGGGCTGAGGGTTGAGGATTGAGGATTGAGAAATGAGGATTGAGGATTGAGGATTGAAATTGAGGATTGGGTATTGAGGATTGAAGGATGAGGATTGAGGAATTAGGATTGAGGACTGAGGATTGAGGATTGAAGATTGAGGATTGGGTATTGAGGGTTGAAGAATGAGGATTGAGGATTGAGGATTGAGGATTGAGTATTGAAGATTGAGTGTTGAGGATTGAAGATTGAGGATTGAGGATTGAGGATTGAGGATTGAGGATTGAAGATTGAGTATTGAGGATTGAAGATTGAGGATTGAGGATTGAGGTTTGAGGATTGAGGATTGAGGATTGAGGATTGAAGATTGAGTATTGAGGATTGAAGATTGAGGATTGAGGAATGAGGATTGAGGATTGAGGTTTGAGGATTGATGATTGCAGATTGAGTATTGAGGATTGAAGATTGAGGATTGAGGTTTGAGGATTGTGGAATGAGGATTGAAGATTGAGTATTGAGGATTGAAGGTTGAGGATAGAGGATTGAGTACTGAGGATGGAGGATGAGGGCTGAGGGATGAGGATTGAGGATTGAGAAATGAGGATTGAGGATTGAGGATTGAAATTGAGGATTGGGTATTGAGGGTTGAAGAATGAGGATTGAGGAATTAGGATTGAGGATTGAGGATTGAGGATTGAAGATTGAGGCTTGGGTATTGAGGATTGAAGAATGAGGATTGAGGACTGAAGATTGAGGATTGAAGATTGAATATTGATGATTGAATATTGAGGATTGAGGATTGAGGATTGAGGATTGAGGATTGGGTATTGAGGATTGAGGAATGAGGATTGAGGATTGAGGTTTGACGATTGATGATTGCAGATTGAGTATTGAGGATTGAAGATTGAGGATTGAGGTTTGAGGATTGTGGAATGAGGATTGAAGATTGAGTATTGAGGATTGAAGGTTGAGGATAGAGGATTGAGTACTGAGGATGGAGGATGAGGGCTGAGGGATGAGGATTGAGGATTGAGAAATGAGGATTGAGGATTGAGGATTGAAATTGAGGATTGGGTATTGAGGGTTGAAGAATGAGGATTGAGGAATTAGGATTGAGGATTGAGGATTGAGGATTGAAGATTGAGGATTGGGTATTGAGGATTGAAGAATGAGGATTGAGGACTGAGGATTGAGGATTGAGGATTGAAGATTGAGTGTTGAGGATTGAAGATTGAGGATTGAGGATTGACGATTGAGGATTGAGGATTGAAGATTGAGTATTGAGGATTGAAGATTGAGGATTGAGTATTGGGGATTGAGGATTCAGGGTTGAAGATTGAGGATTGAGGATTGAGGTTTGAGTATCTAGGATTGGAGATTGGTTATTGAGTATAGAAGCTTGAGGATTGTGGATTGAGGATTGAGGATTGAGGATTGAGGATTGAGGATTGAGGATTGAGGATTGAGAATTGAGGATTGGAGATTGAGGATTGGGTATTGAGGATTGAGGATTCAGGGTTGAAGATTGAGGATTGAGGATTGAGGATTGAGGATTGAGGATTGAGGATTGAGGATTGGGTATTGAGGATTGAGGAATGAGGATTGAGGATTGAGGTTTGAGGATTGAGGATTGCAGATTGAGTATTGAGGATTGAAGATTGAGGATTGAGGATTGAGGATTGAGGAATGAGGATTGAAGATTGAGTATTGAGGATTGAAGATTGAGGATAGAGGATTGAGTACTGAGGATGGAGGATGAGGGCTGAGGGTTGAGGATTGAGGATTGAGAAATGAGGATTGAGGATTGAGGATTGAAATTGAGGATTGGATATTGAGGATTGAAGAATGAGGATTGAGGAATTAGGATTGAGGATTGAGGATTGAGGATTTGAAGATTGAGGATTGGGTATTGAGGATTGAAGAATGAGGATTGAGGATTGAGGATTGAGGATTGAGTATTGAAGATTGAGTGTTGAGGATTGAAGATTGAGGATTGAGGATTGAGGATTGAGGATTGAGGATTGTAGATTGAGTATTGAGGATTGAAGATTGAGGATTGAGTATTGAGGATTGAGGATTCAGGGTTGAAGATTGAGGATTGAGGATTGAGGATTGAGGATTGAGGATTGAGGATTGAAGATTGAATATTGATGATTGAATATTGAGGACTGCGTATTGTTGGTTGTGGATTGTGGGCGAGGACTCAGGGCTGAATATTGATGTTTGAGGTCCGGGGATTAAGGATTGAGGATTGAAAATTGAGGATTGAGGATTGAGGATTGAAGATTGAGGATTGGGTATTTAGGATTGAAGAATGAGGATTGAGGATTGAGGTTTGAGGATTGAGGATTGAAGATTGAGTATTGATGATTGAATATTGAGGATTGAGGATTGAGGTTTGTGGATTGAGGATTGAGGATTGAGGATTGGGTATTGAGAATTGAGGAATGAGGATTGAGGACTGAGGATTGAGGATTGAGTATTGAAGATTGAGTGTTGAGGATTGAAGATTGAGGATTGAGGAATTAGGATTGAGGATTGAGGATTGAGGATTGAAGATTGAGGATTGGATATTGAGGATTGAAGAATGAGGATTGAGGATTGAGGATTGAGGATTGAGTATTGAAGATTGAGTGTTGAGGATTGAATATTGAGGATTGAGGATTGACGATTGAGGATTGAGGATTGAATATTGAGTATTGAGGATTGAAGGTTGAGGATTGAGTATTGAGGATTGAGGATTCAGGGTTGAAGATTGAGGATTGAGGATTGAGGATTGAGGATCTAGGATTGGAGATTGATTATTGAGTATAGAAGGTTGAGGATTGTGGATTGAGGATTGAGGATTGAGGATTGAGGATTGAGGATTGAGAATTGAGGATTGAGGATTGAGGATTGAAGATTAAGTATTGATGATTGACTATTGAGGATTGAGGATTGAGGATTGAGGATTGAAGATTGAGTATTGAGGATTGAAGATTGAGGATTGAGTATTGAGGATTGAGGATTCAGGGTTGAAGATTGAGGATTGAGGATTGAGGATTGAGGATTGAGGATTGAGGATTGAAGATTGAATATTGATGATTGAATATTGAGGACTGAGGATTGAGGGTTGTGTATTGAGGACGAGGACTGAGGGTTGAATATTGACGTTTGAGGTCTGAGGATTAAGGATTGAGGATTGAGAATTGGGTATTGAGGATTGAGGATGAAGTCTGAGGGTTGAGGATTGAGGTTTGAGGAACGAGGATTGAGGATTGAGGACTAAGGATTGGCGATTGAGTATTGAAGATTGAGGATTGGTGACTGAGGATTGACGACTGAGAATTTAGGATTGATGATTGAGGACTGAGGATTGAAGATTGAGTATTGAGTATTGAAGGTTGAGGACTGTGGATTGAGGATTAAGGATTGAGGATTGAATATTGTAGATTGAGTATTGATGCCTGAGGATTGAGGATTGAGGATTGAGGATTGAGGATTGAGGATTGAAGATTGAGAATTGAGGATTGAAGATTGAGGTTTGAAGATTGATTATTGATGATTGAATACTGAGGATTGAGGATTGAGGAGTGAGGATTGAGGATTGAGGATTGAGCATTGAAGATTGAGTATTGATGATTGAATATTGAGGATTGAGGATTGAGGTTTGAGGATTGAGGATTGAGGATTGAGGATTGAGGATTGAGGATTGAGTATTGAAGATTGAGTATTGATGCCTTAGGATTGAGGATCGAGGATTGAGGATTGAGGATTGGAGATTGATTATTGAGGATTGAAGATTGAGGATTGAGGATTGAGGATTGAGAATTGAGAATTGAGTATGAGGACTGAGAGTTGAGGATTGAGGTTTGAGGAATGAGGATTGAGGGTTGGGGAATGAGGGTTGAGGATTGAGGATTGAGGATTGAGCATTGAAGATTGTGTATTGATGCCTGATGATTGAGGATAGAGGATTGATGATTGAGGATCGAGGATTGAAGATTGAGAATTGAGGATTGAAGATTGAGGATTGGGGATTGAGGATTGAGGATGGAGGATGAGGGCTGAGGGTTGAGGATTGAGGATTGAGAAATGAGGATTGAGGATTGAGGATTGAAACTGAGGATTGTGTATTGAGGATCGAAGAATGAGGATTGAGGAATTAGGATTGAGGATTGAGGATTGAAGATTGAGGATTGGGTATTGAGGATTGAGGATTCAGGGTTGAAGATTGAGGATTGAGGATTGAGGATTGAGGATTGAGGATTGAGGATTGAAGATTGAATATTGATGATTGAATATTGAGGACTGAGGATTGAGGGTTGTGGATTGAGGACGAGGACTGAGGGTTGAATATTGACGTTTGAGGTCTGAGGATTAAGGATTGAGGATTGAGAATTGAGTATTGAGGATTGAGGATTGAGGATTGAGGATTGAAGATTGACCATTGAGGATTGAAGATTGAGGGTTGAAGATTGCTTATTGATGATTGAATATTGAGGATTGAGGATTGAGGATTGAGGATTGAGGATTGAGGATTGAGGATTGAAAATTGAGTATTGACGATTGAATATTGAGGATTGAAGAATGAGGATTGAGGATTGAGGATTGAGGATTGAGGATTGAGGATCTAGGATTGGAAATTGATTATTGAGTATTGAAGGCTGAGGATTGTGGATTGAGGATTGAGGATTGAGGATTGAGGATTGAGGATTGAGGATTGAGGATTGAGGATTGAGGATTAAGGATTGAGGATCGAAGATTGAGTATTGATGATTGAATATTGAGGATTGAGGATTGAGGTTTGAGGATTGAGGATTGAGGATTGAGGATTGAGGATTGAGTATTGAAGATTGAGTATTGATGCCTGAGGATTGAGGATCGAGGATTGAGGATTGAGGATTGGAGATTGACTATTGAGGATTGAAGATTGAGGATTGAGGATTGAAGATTGAGGATTGAGGATTGAGGATTGAGAATTGAGAATTGTGTATGAGGACTGAGGGTTGAGGATTGAGGTTTGAGGAATGAGGACTGAGGGTTGGGGAATGAGGATTGAGGATTGAGGATTGAGGATTGAGCATTGAAGGTTGAGTATTGATGCCTGAGGATTGAGGATTGAGGAATGATCATTGAGGATCGAGGATTGAAGATTGAGAATTGAGGATTGAAGATCGAGGATTGTGGATAGGGGATTGAGGATGGAGGATGAGGGCTGAGGGTTGAGGATTGAGGATTGAGAAATGAGGATTGAGGATTGAGGATTGAAATTGAGGATTGGGTATTGAGGATTGAAGAATGAGGATTGAGGAATTAGGATTGAGGATTGAGGATTGAGGATTGAAGATTGAGGATTGGGTATTGAGGGTTGAAGAATGAGGATTGAGGATTGAGGATGGAGGATGAGGGCTGAGGGTTGAGGATTGAGGATTGAGAAATGAGGATTGAGGATTGAGGATTGAAATTGAGGATTGGCTATTGAGGATTGAAGAATGAGGATTGAGGAATTAGGATTGAGGATTGAGGATTGAGGATTGAAGATTGAGGATTGGGTATTTAGGATTGAAGAATGAGGATTGAGGATTGAGGTCTGAGGATTGAGGATTGAAGATTGAGTATTGATGATTGAATATTGAGGGTTGAGGATTGAGGTTTGAGGATGGAGGATGAAGACTGAGGGTGGAGGATTGAGGTTTGAGGAACGAGGATTGAGGATTGAGGATTGAGGACTAATGATTGACGATTGAGTATTGAAGATTGAGGATTGATGACTGAGGATTGGCGACTGAGAATTGAAGATTGAGTATTGATGATTGAATATTGAGGATTGAGGATTGAGGATTGAGGATTGAGGATTGGGTATTGAGGATTGAGGAATGAGGATTGAGGATTGAGGATTGAGGATTGAGTATTGAAGATTGAGTGTTGAGGATTGAGGATTGACGATTGAGGATTGAGGATTGAAGATTGAGTATTGAGGATTGAAGATTGAGGATTGAGTATTGAGGATTGAGGATTCAGGGTTGAAGATTGAGGATTGAGGATTGAGGATTGAGGATCTAGGATTGGAGATTGGTTATTGGGTATAGAAGCTTGAGGATTGTGGATTGAGGATTGAGGATTGAGGATTGACGATCTAGGATTGGAGATTGATTATTGAGTATAGAAGCTTGAGGATTGTGGATTGAGGATTGAGGATTGAGGATTGAGGATTGAGGATTGAGAATTGAGGATTGGAGATTGAGGATTGAGTATTGAGGATTGAGGATTCAGGGTTGAAGATTGAGGATTGAGGATTGAGGATTGAGGATTGAGGATTGGGTATTGAGGATTGAGGAATGAGGATTGAGGATTGAGGTTTGAGGATTGAGGATTGCAGATTGAGTATTGAGGATTGAAGATTGAGGATTGAGGATTGAGGATTGAGAAATGAGGATTGAAGATTGAGTATTGAGGATTGAAGATTGAGGATAGAGGATTGAGTACTGAGGATGGAGGATGAGGGCTGAGGGTTGAGGATTGAGGATTGAGAAATGAGGATTGAGGATTGAGGATTGAAATTGAGGATTGGGTATTGAGGATTGAAGGATGAGGATTGAGGAATTAGGATTGAGGACTGAGGATTGAGGATTGAAGATTGAGGATTGGGTATTGAGGGTTGAAGAATGAGGATTGAGGATTGAGGATTGAGGATTGAGTATTGAAGATTGAGTGTTGAGGATTGAAGATTGAGGATTGAGGATTGAGGATTGAGGATTGAGGATTGAAGATTGAGTATTGAGGATTGAAGATTGAGGATTGAGGATTGAGGTTTGAGGATTGAGGATTGAGGATTGAGGATTGAAGATTGAGTATTGAGGATTGAAGATTGAGGATTGAGGAATGAGGATTGAGGATTGAGGTTTGAGGATTGATGATTGCAGATTGAGTATTGAGGATTGAAGATTGAGGATTGAGGTTTGAGGATTGTGGAATGAGGATTGAAGGTTGAGTATTGAGGATTGAAGGTTGAGGATAGAGGATTGAGTACTGAGGATGGAGGATGAGGGCTGAGGGATGAGGATTGAGGATTGAGAAATGAGGATTGAGGATTGAGGATTGAAATTGAGGATTGGGTATTGAGGGTTGAAGAATGAGGATTGAGGAATTAGGATTGAGGATTGAGGATTGAGGATTGAAGATTGAGGCTTGGGTATTGAGGATTGAAGAATGAGGATTGAGGACTGAAGATTGAGGATTGAAGATTGAATATTGATGATTGAATATTGAGGATTGAGGATTGAGGATTGAGGATTGAGGATTGGGTATTGAGGATTGAGGAATGAGGATTGAGGATTGAGGTTTGACGATTGATGATTGCAGATTGAGTATTGAGGATTGAAGATTGAGGATTGAGGTTTGAGGATTGTGGAATGAGGATTGAAGATTGAGTATTGAGGATTGAAGGTTGAGGATAGAGGATTGAGTACTGAGGATGGAGGATGAGGGCTGAGGGATGAGGATTGAGGATTGAGAAATGAGGATTGAGGATTGAGGATTGAAATTGAGGATTGGGTATTGAGGGTTGAAGAATGAGGATTGAGGAATTAGGATTGAGGATTGAGGATTGAGGATTGAAGATTGAGGATTGGGTATTGAGGATTGAAGAATGAGGATTGAGGACTGAGGATTGAGGATTGAGGATTGAAGATTGAGTGTTGAGGATTGAAGATTGAGGATTGAGGATTGACGATTGAGGATTGAGGATTGAAGATTGAGTATTGAGGATTGAAGATTGAGGATTGAGTATTGGGGATTGAGGATTCAGGGTTGAAGATTGAGGATTGAGGATTGAGGTTTGAGTATCTAGGATTGGAGATTGGTTATTGAGTATAGAAGCTTGAGGATTGTGGATTGAGGATTGAGGATTGAGGATTGAGGATTGAGGATTGAGGATTGAGGATTGAGAATTGAGGATTGGAGATTGAGGATTGGGTATTGAGGATTGAGGATTCAGGGTTGAAGATTGAGGATTGAGGATTGAGGATTGAGGATTGAGGATTGAGGATTGAGGATTGGGTATTGAGGATTGAGGAATGAGGATTGAGGATTGAGGTTTGAGGATTGAGGATTGCAGATTGAGTATTGAGGATTGAAGATTGAGGATTGAGGATTGAGGATTGAGGAATGAGGATTGAAGATTGAGTATTGAGGATTGAAGATTGAGGATAGAGTATTGAGTACTGAGGATGGAGGATGAGGGCTGAGGGTTGAGGATTGAGGATTGAGAAATGAGGATTGAGGATTGAGGATTGAAATTGAGGATTGGATATTGAGGATTGAAGAATGAGGATTGAGGAATTAGGATTGAGGATTGAGGATTGAGGATTTGAAGATTGAGGATTGGGTATTGAGGATTGAAGAATGAGGATTGAGGATTGAGGATTGAGGATTGAGTATTGAAGATTGAGTGTTGAGGATTGAAGATTGAGGATTGAGGATTGAGGATTGAGGATTGAGGATTGTAGATTGAGTATTGAGGATTGAAGATTGAGGATTGAGTATTGAGGATTGAGGATTCAGGGTTGAAGATTGAGGATTGAGGATTGAGGATTGAGGATTGAGGATTGAGGATTGAAGATTGAATATTGATGATTGAATATTGAGGACTGCGGATTGTTGGTTGTGGATTGTGGGCGAGGACTCAGGGCTGAATATTGATGTTTGAGGTCCGGGGATTAAGGATTGAGGATTGAAAATTGAGGATTGAGGATTGAGGATTGAAGATTGAGGATTGGGTATTTAGGATTGAAGAATGAGGATTGAGGATTGAGGTTTGAGGATTGAGGATTGAAGATTGAGTATTGATGATTGAATATTGAGGATTGAGGATTGAGGTTTGTGGATTGAGGATTGAGGATTGAGGATTGGGTATTGAGAATTGAGGAATGAGGATTGAGGACTGAGGATTGAGGATTGAGTATTGAAGATTGAGTGTTGAGGATTGAAGATTGAGGATTGAGGAATTAGGATTGAGGATTGAGGATTGAGGATTGAAGATTGAGGATTGGATATTGAGGATTGAAGAATGAGGATTGAGGATTGAGGATTGAGGATTGAGTATTGAAGATTGAGTGTTGAGGATTGAATATTGAGGATTGAGGATTGACGATTGAGGATTGAGGATTGAATATTGAGTATTGAGGATTGAAGGTTGAGGATTGAGTATTGAGGATTGAGGATTCAGGGTTGAAGATTGAGGATTGAGGATTGAGGATTGAGGATCTAGGATTGGAGATTGATTATTGAGTATAGAAGGTTGAGGATTGTGGATTGAGGATTGAGGATTGAGGATTGAGGATTGAGGATTGAGAATTGAGGATTGAGGATTGAGGATTGAAGATTAAGTATTGATGATTGAATATTGAGGATTGAGGATTGAGGATTGAGGATTGAAGATTGAGTATTGAGGATTGAAGATTGAGGATTGAGTATTGAGGATTGAGGATTCAGGGTTGAAGATTGAGGATTGAGGATTGAGGATTGAGGATTGAGGATTGAGGATTGAAGATTGAATATTGATGATTGAATATTGAGGACTGAGGATTGAGGGTTGTGTATTGAGGACGAGGACTGAGGGTTGAATATTGACGTTTGAGGTCTGAGGATTAAGGATTGAGGATTGAGAATTGGGTATTGAGGATTGAGGATGAAGTCTGAGGGTTGAGGATTGAGGTTTGAGGAACGAGGATTGAGGATTGAGGACTAAGGATTGGCGATTGAGTATTGAAGATTGAGGATTGGTGACTGAGGATTGACGACTGAGAATTTAGGATTGATGATTGAGGACTGAGGATTGAAGATTGAGTATTGAGTATTGAAGGTTGAGGACTGTGGATTGAGGATTAAGGATTGAGGATTGAATATTGTAGATTGAGTATTGATGCCTGAGGATTGAGGATTGAGGATTGAGGATTGAGGATTGAGGATTGAAGATTGAGAATTGAGGATTGAAGATTGAGGTTTGAAGATTGATTATTGATGATTGAATACTGAGGATTGAGGATTGAGGAGTGAGGATTGAGGATTGAGGATTGAGCATTGAAGATTGAGTATTGATGATTGAATATTGAGGATTGAGGATTGAGGTTTGAGGATTGAGGATTGAGGATTGAGGATTGAGGATTGAGGATTGAGTATTGAAGATTGAGTATTGATGCCTTAGGATTGAGGATCGAGGATTGAGGATTGAGGATTGGAGATTGATTATTGAGGATTGAAGATTGAGGATTGAGGATTGAGGATTGAGAATTGAGAATTGAGTATGAGGACTGAGAGTTGAGGATTGAGGTTTGAGGAATGAGGATTGAGGGTTGGGGAATGAGGGTTGAGGATTGAGGATTGAGGATTGAGCATTGAAGATTGTGTATTGATGCCTGATGATTGAGGATAGAGGATTGATGATTGAGGATCGAGGATTGAAGATTGAGAATTGAGGATTGAAGATTGAGGATTGGGGATTGAGGATTGAGGATGGAGGATGAGGGCTGAGGGTTGAGGATTGAGGATTGAGAAATGAGGATTGAGGATTGAGGATTGAAACTGAGGATTGTGTATTGAGGATCGAAGAATGAGGATTGAGGAATTAGGATTGAGGATTGAGGATTGAAGATTGAGGATTGGGTATTGAGGATTGAGGATTCAGGGTTGAAGATTGAGGATTGAGGATTGAGGATTGAGGATTGAGGATTGAGGATTGAAGATTGAATATTGATGATTGAATATTGAGGACTGAGGATTGAGGGTTGTGGATTGAGGACGAGGACTGAGGGTTGAATATTGACGTTTGAGGTCTGAGGATTAAGGATTGAGGATTGAGAATTGAGTATTGAGGATTGAGGATTGAGGATTGAGGATTGAAGATTGACCATTGAGGATTGAAGATTGAGGGTTGAAGATTGCTTATTGATGATTGAATATTGAGGATTGAGGATTGAGGATTGAGGATTGAGGATTGAGGATTGAGGATTGAAAATTGAGTATTGACGATTGAATATTGAGGATTGAAGAATGAGGATTGAGGATTGAGGATTGAGGATTGAGGATTGAGGATCTAGGATTGGAAATTGATTATTGAGTATTGAAGGCTGAGGATTGTGGATTGAGGATTGAGGATTGAGGATTGAGGATTGAGGATTGAGGATTGAGGATTGAGGATTGAGGATTAAGGATTGAGGATCGAAGATTGAGTATTGATGATTGAATATTGAGGATTGAGGATTGAGGTTTGAGGATTGAGGATTGAGGATTGAGGATTGAGGATTGAGTATTGAAGATTGAGTATTGATGCCTGAGGATTGAGGATCGAGGATTGAGGATTGAGGATTGGAGATTGACTATTGAGGATTGAAGATTGAGGATTGAGGATTGAAGATTGAGGATTGAGGATTGAGGATTGAGAATTGAGAATTGTGTACGAGGACTGAGGGTTGAGGATTGAGGTTTGAGGAATGAGGACTGAGGGTTGGGGAATGAGGATTGAGGATTGAGGATTGAGGATTGAGCATTGAAGGTTGAGTATTGATGCCTGAGGATTGAGGATTGAGGATTGATCATTGAGGATCGAGGATTGAAGATTGAGAATTGAGGATTGAAGATCGAGGATTGTGGATAGGGGATTGAGGATGGAGGATGAGGGCTGAGGGTTGAGGATTGAGGATTGAGAAATGAGGATTGAGGATTGAGGGTTGAAATTGAGGATTGGGTATTGAGGATTGAAGAATGAGGATTGAGGAATTAGGATTGAGGATTGAGGATTGAGGATTGAAGATTGAGGATTGGGTATTGAGGGTTGAAGAATGAGGATTGAGGATTGAGCATTGAGGATTGAGGATTGAAGATTGAGTGTTGAGGATTGAAGATTGAGGATTGAGGATTGAGGATTGAGGATTGAGGATTGAGGGTTGAAGATTGAGTATTGAGGATTGAAGATTGAGGATTGAGTATTGAGGATTGTGGATTCAGGGTTGAAGATTGAGGATTGTGGATTGAGGATTGAGGATTGAGGATTGCGTATTGAAGATTGAGGATTGGGTATTTAGGATTGAAGAATGAGGATTGAGGATTGAGGTCTGAGGATTGAGGATTGAAGATTGAGTATTGATGATTGAATATTGAGGGTTGAGGATTGAGGTTTGAGGATGGAGGATGAAGACTGAGGGTGGAGGATTGAGGTTTGAGGAACGAGGATTGAGGATTGAGGATTGAGGACTAATGATTGACGATTGAGTATTGAAGATTGAGGATTGATGGCTGAGGATTGACGACTGAGAATTGAGGATTGAGGATTGATGATTGAAGATTGAGTATTGAGGATTGAATATTGAGGATTGAGGATTGAGTATTGAGGATTGAGGATTGAGGATTGAGGATTGAAGATTCAGTATTGAGTATTGAAGGTTGAGGATTGTGGATTGAGGATTAAGGATTGTGGATTGAATATTGTAGATTGAGTATTGATGCCTGAGGATTGAGGATTGAGGATTGAGGATTGAGGATTGAGGATTGAAGGTTGAGTATTGAGGATTGAAGATTGAGGATTGAAGATTGAGTATTGATGATTGAATATTGAGGATTGAGGATTGAGGATTGAGGATTGAGGATTGGGTATTGAGGATAGAGTAATGAGGATTGAGGATTGAGGTTTGAGGATTGAGGATTCAAGATTGAGTATTGATGATTGAATATTGAGGATTGAGTATTGAGGTTTGAGGATTGAGGATTGAGGATTGAGGATTGAAAGTTGAGTATTGAGGATTGAAGATTGAGGATTGAAGATTGAGTATTGATGATTGTATATTGAGGATTGAGGATTGAGGATTGAGGATTGAGGATTGGGTATTGAGGATTGAGGAATGAGGATTGAGAATTGGGGTCTGAGGATTGAGGATTGCAGATTGAGTATTGAGGATTGAAGATTGAGGATTGAGGATTGAGGATTGAGGAATGAGGATTGAATATTGAGTATTGAGGATTGAAGATTGAGGATAGAGGATTGAGTACTGAGGATGGAGGATGAGGGCTGAGGGTTGAGGATTGAGGATTGAGAAATGAAGATAGAGGATTGAGGATTGAAATTGAGGATTGGGTATTGAGGATTGAAGAATGAGGATTGAGGGATTAGGATTGAGGATTGAGGATTGAGGATTGAAGATTGAGGATTGGGTACTGAGGATTGAAGAATGAGGATTGAGGACTGAGGATTGAGGATTGAGGATTGAAGATTGAGTGTTGAGGATTGAAGATTGAGGATTGAGGATTGACGATTGAGGATTGAGGATTGAAGATTGAGTATTGAGGATTGAAGGTTGAGGTTTGAGTATTGAGGATTGAGGATTCAGGGTTGAAGATTGAGGATTGAGGATTGAGGATTGAGGAATGAGGATTGAGGATTAAGGATTGAAGATTGAATATTGATGATTGAATATTGAGGACTGAGGATTGAGGGTTGTGGATTGAGGACGAGGACTGAGGGTTGAATATTGATGTTTGACGTCTGAGGATTAAGGATTGAGGATTGAGAATTGAGGATTGAGGATTGACGATTGAAGATTAAGTATTGGGTATTTAGGATTGAAGAATGAGGATTGAGGATTGAGGTTTGAGGATTGAGGATTGAAGATTTAGTATTGATGATTGAATATTGAGGATTGAGGATTGAGGTTTGTGGATTCAGGATGAAGACTGGGGGTTGAGGATTGAGGTTTGAGGAACGAGGATTGAGGTTTGAGGATTGAGGACTAAGGATTGACGATTGAGTATTGAAGATTGAGGATTGATGACCGAGGATTGACGACTGAGAATTGAGGATTGAGGATTGATGATTGAAGATTGAGTATTGAGGATTGAATATTGCGGATTGAGGATTGAGGATTGAGGATTGAGGATTGAGGATTGAAGATTGAAGATTGAGTATTGCGTATTGAAGGCTGAGGATTGTGGATTGAGGATTAAGGATTGAGGATTGAATATTGTAGATTGAGTATTGATGCCTGAGGATTGAGGATTGAGGATTGAGGATTGAGGATTGAGGATTGAAGATTGAGTATTGAGGATTGAAGATTGAGGTTTGAAGATTGAGTATTGATGATTGAATATTGAGGATTGAGGATTGAGGATTGAGGATTGAGGATTGAGGATTGAGGATCTAGGATTGGAGATTGATTATTGAGTATAGAAGGTTGAGGATTGTGGATTGAGGATTGAGGATTGAGGATTGAGGATTGAGGATTGAGGATTGAGAATTGAGGATTGACGATTGAGGATTGAAGATTGAGTATTGATGATTGAATATTGAGGATTGAGGATTGAGGATTGAGGATTGAAGATTGAGTATTGAGGATTGAAGATTGAGGATTCAGTATTGAGGATTGAGGATACAGGGTTGAAGATTGAGGTTTGAGGATTGAGGATTGAGGAATGAGGATTGAGGATTGAAGATTGAATATTGATGATTGAATATTGAGGACTGAGGATTGAGGGTTGTGGATTGAGGACGAGGACTGAGGGTTGAATATTGACGTTTGAGGTCTGAGGATTAAGGATTGAGGATTGAGAATTGAGTATTGAGGATTGAGGATTGAAGATTGAGGATTGGGTATTTAGGATTGAAGAATGAGGATTGAGGATTGAGGTTTTAGGATTGAGGATTGAAGATTGAGTATTGATGATTGAATATTGAGGATTGAGGAATGAGGTTTGAGGATTGAGAATGAAGTCTGAGGGTTGAGGATTGAGGTTTGAGGAACCAGGATTGAGGATTGAGGATTGAGGACTTAGGATTGACGATTGAGTATTGAAGATTGAGGAATGATGACTGAGGATTGACGACTGAGAATTGAGGATTGAGGATTGATGATTGAAGGTTGAGTATTGAGGATTGAATATTGAGGATTGAGGATTGAGGATTGAGGATTGAGGATTGAGGATTGAGGATTGAAGATTGAGTATTGAGTATTGAAGGTTGAGGATTGTGGATTGAGGATTAAGGATTGAGGATTGAATATTGTAGATTGAGTATTGATACCTGAGGATTGAGGATTGATGATTGAGGATTGAGGATTGAGGATTGAGGATTGAAGATTGACTATTGAGGATTGAAGATTGAGGGTTGAAGATTGCGTATTGATGATTGAATATTGAGGATTGAGGATTGAGGATTGAGGATTGAGGATTGAGGATTGAGGATTGAAGATTGAGTATTGATGATTGAATATTGAGGATTGAAGAATGAGGATTGAGGATTGAGGATTGAGGATTGAGGATACAGGATCTAGGATTGGAAATTGATTATTGAGTATTGAAGGCTGAGGATTGTGGATTGAGGATTGAGGATTGAGGATTGAGGATTGAGGATTGAGGATTGAGGATTGAGGATTGAGGATTGAGGATTGAGGATCGAAGATTGAGTATTGATGATTGAATATTGAGGATTGAGGATTGAGGTTTGAGGATTGAGGATTGAGGATTGAGGATTGAGGATTGAGTATTGAAGATTGAGTATTGATGCCTGAGGATTGAGGATCGAGGATTGAGGATTGAGGATTGGAGATTGACTATTGAGGATTGAAGATTGAGGATTGAGGATTGAGGATTGAGAATTGAGAATTGAGTATGAGGACTGAGGGTTGAGGATTGAGGTTTGAGGAATGAGGACTGAGGGTTGGGGAATGAGGATTGAGGATTGAGGATTGAGGATTGAGCATTGAAGGTTGAGTATTGATGCCTGAGGATTGAGGATTGAGGATTGATGATTGAGGATCGAGGATTGAAGATTGAGAATTGAGGATTGAAGATCGAGGATTGTGGATTGAGGATTGAGGATGGAGGATGAGGGCTGAGGGTTGAGGATTGAGGATTGAGAAATGAGGATTGAGGATTGAGGATTGAAGATTGAGGTTTGAAGACTGAGCATTGATGATTGAATATTGAGGATTGAGGATTGAGGATTGAGGATTGAGGATTGAGGATTGAGGATCTAGGATTGGAGATTGATTATTCAGTATAGAAGGTTAAGGATTGTGGATTGAGGATTGAGGATTGAGGATTGAGGATTGAGGATTGAGGATTGAGAATTGAGGATTGAGCATTGAGGATTGAAGATTGAGTATTGATGATTGAATATTGAGGATTGAGGATTGAGGATTGAGGATTGAGGATTGAAGATTGAGTATTGAGGATTGAAGATTGAGGATTGAGTATTGAGGATTGAGGATTCAGGGTTGAAGATTGAGGATTGAGGATTGAGGATTGAGGATTGAGGATTGAGGATTGAAGATTGAATATTGATGATTGAATATTGAGGACTGAGGATTGAGTGTTGTGGATTGAGGACGAGGACAGAGGGTTGAATATTGACGTTTGAGGTCTGAGGATTAAGGATTAAGGATTGAGAATTGAGTATTGAGGATTGAGGATTGGAGATTGAGGATTGGGTATTTAGGATTGAAGAATGAGGATTGAGGATTGAGGTTTTAGGATTGAGGATTGAAGATTGAGTATTGATGATTGAATATTGAGGATTGAGGAATGAGGTTTGAGGATTGAGGATGAAGTCTGAGGGTTGAGGATTGAGGTTTGAGGAACCAGGATTGAGGATTGAGGATTGAGGACTAAGGATTGACGATTGAGTATTGAAGATTGAGGAATGATGACTGAGGATTGACGACTGAGAATTGAGGATTGAATATTGAGGATTGAGGATTGAGGATTGAGGATTGAGGATTGAGGATTGAGGATTGAGGATTGAAGATTGAGTATTGAGTATTGAAGGTTGAGGATTGTGGATTGAGGATTAAGGATTCAGGATTGAATATTGTAGATTGAGTATTGATACCTGAGGATTGAGGATTGAGGATTGAGGATTGAGGATTGAGGATTGAGGATTGAAGATTGACTATTGAGGATTGAAGATTGAGGGTTGAAGATTGCGTATTGATGATTGAATATTGAGGATTGAGGATTGAGGATTGAGGATTGAGGATTGAGGATTGAGGATTGAAGATTGAGTATTGATGATTGAATATTGAGGATTGAAGAATGAGGATTGAGGATTGAGGATTATGGATTGAGGATAGAGGATCTAGGATTGGAAATTGATTATTGAGTATTGAAGGCTGAGGATTGTGGATTGAGGATTGAGGATTGAGGATTGAGGATTGAGGATTGAGGATTGAGGATTGAGGATTGAGGATTGAGGATTGAGGATCGAAGATTGAGTATTGATGATTGAATATAGAGGATTGAGGATTGAGGTTTGAGGATTGAGGATTGAGGATTGAGGATTAAGGATTGTGGATTGAATATTGTAGATTGAGTATTGATGCCTGAGTATTGAGGATTGAGGATTGAGGATTGAGGAATGAGGATTGAAGATTGAGTATTGAGGATTGAAGATTGAGGATAGAGGATTGAGTACTGAGGATGGAGGATGAGGGCTGAGGGTTGAGGATTGAGGATTAAGAAATGAAGATTGAGGATTGAGGATTGAAATTGAGGATTGGGTATTGAGGATTGAAGAATGAGGATTGAGGAATTAGGATTGAGGATTGAGGATGGAGGATTGAAGATTGAGGATTGGGTACTGAGGATTGAAGAATGAGGATTGAGGACTGAGGATTGAGGATTGAGGATTGAAGATTGAGTGTTGAGAATTGAAGATTGAGGATTGAGGATTGACGATTGAGGATTGAGGATTGAAGATTGAGTATTGAGGATTGAAGGTTGAGGATTGAGTATTGAGGATTGAGGATTCAGGGTTGAAGATTGAGGATTGAGGATTGAGGAATGAGGATTGAGGATTAAGGATTGAAGATTGAATATTGATGATTGAATATTGAGGACTGAGGATTGAGGGTTGTGGATTGAGGACGAGGACTGAGGGTTGAATATTGATGTTTGACGTCTGAGGATTAAGGATTGAGGATTGAGAATTGAGGATTGAGGATTGAGGATTGAAGATTAAGTATTGGGTATTTAGGATTGAAGAATGAGGATTGAGGATTGAGGTTTGAGGACTGAGGATTGAAGATTTAGTATTGATGATTGAATATTGAGGATTGAGGATTGAGGTTTGAGGATTCAGGATGAAGACTGGGGGTTGAGGATTGAGGTTTGAGGAACGAGGATTGAGGTTTGAGGATTGAGGAATAAGGATTGACGATTGAGTATTGAAGATTGAGGATTGATGACCGAGGATTGACGACTAAGAATTGAGGATTGAGGATTGATGATTGAAGATTGAGTATTGAGGATTGAATATTGCGGATTGAGGATTGAGGATTGAGGATTGAGGATTGAGGATTGAGGATTGAAGATTGAGTATTGCGTATTGAAGGCTGAGGATTGTGGATTGAGGATTAAGGATTGAGGATTGAATATTGTAGATTGAGTATTGATGCCTGAGGATTGAGGATTGAGGATTGAGGATTGAGAATTGAGGATTGAAGATTGAGTATTGAGGATTGAAGATTGAGGTTTGAAGATTGAGTATTGATGATTGAATATTGAGGATTGAGGATTGAGGATTGAGGATTGAGGATTGAGGATTGAGGATCTAGGATTGGAGATTGATTATTGAGTATAGAAGGTTGAGGATTGTGGATTGAGGATTGAGGATTGAGGATTGAGGATTGAGGATTGAGGATTGAGAATTGAGGATTGAGGATTGAAGATTGAGTATTGAGGATTGAAGGTAGAGGATTGAGTATTGAGGATTGAGGATTCAGGGTTGAAGATTGAGGATTGAGGATTGAGGATTGAGGATTGAGGGTTGAGGATTGAAGATTGAATATTGATGATTGAATATTGAGGACTGAGGATTGAGGGTTGTGGATTGAGGTCAAGGACTGAGGGTTGAATATTGACGTTTGAGGTCTGAGGATTAAGGATTGAGGATTGAGAATTGAGTATTGAGGATTGAGGATTGAAGATTGAGGATTGGGTATTTAGGATTGAAGAATGAGGATTGAGGATTGAGGTTTTAGGATTGAGGATTGAAGATTGAGTATTGATGATTGAGTATTGAGGATTGAGGAATGAGGTTTGAGGATTGAGGATGAAGTCTGAGGGTTGAGGATTGAGGTTTGAGGAACCAGGATTGAGGATTGAGGATTGAGGACTAAGGATGGACGATTGAGTATTGAAGATTGAGGAATGATGACTGAGGATTGACGACTGAGAATTGAGGATTGAGGATTGATGATTGAAGGTTGAGTATTGAGGATTGAATATTGAGGATTGAGGATTGAGGATTGAGGATTGAGGATTGAGGATTGAGGATTGAAGATTGAGTGTTGAGTATTGAAGGTTGAGGATTGTGGATTGAGGATTAAGGATTGAGGATTGAATATTGTAGATTGAGTATTGATACCTGAGGATTGAGGATTGAGGATTGAGGATTGAGGATTGAGGATTGAAGATTGACTATTGAGGATTGAAGATTGAGGGTTGAAGATTGCGTATTGATGATTGAATATTGAGGATTGAGGATTGAGGATTGAGGATTGAGGATTGAGGATTGAGGATTGAAGATTGAGTATTGATGATTGAATATTGAGGATTGAAGAATGAGGATTGAGGATTGAGGAATGAGGATTGAGGATAGAGGATCTAGGATTGGAACTTGATTATTGAGTATTGAAGGCTGAGGATTGTGGATTGAGGATTGAGGATTGAGGATTGAGGATTGAGGATTGAGGATTGAGGATTGAGGATTGAGGATTGAGCATTGAAGGTTGAGTATTGATGCCTGAGGATTGAGGATTGAAGATTGAAGATTGAGTATTGAGGATTGAAGATTGAGGATTGAGTATTGAGGATTGTGGATTCAGGGTTGAAGAGTGAGGATTGAGGATTGAGGATTGAGGATTGAGGATTGCGGATTGAAGATTGAGGATTGGGTATTTAGGATTGAAGAATGAGGATTGAGGATTGAGGTTTGAGGATTGAGTATTGAAGATTGAGTATTGATGATTGAATATTGAGGGTTGAGGATTGAGGTTTGAGGATTGAGGATGAAGACTGAGGGTTGAGGATTGAGGTTTGAGGAACGAGGATTGAGGATTGAGGATTGAGGACTAAGGATTGACGATTGAGTATTGAAGATTGAGGATTGATGACTGAGGATTGACGACTGAGAATTGAGGATTGAGGATTGATGATTGAAGATTGAGTATTGAGGATTGAATATTGAGGATTGAGGATTGAGGATTGAGGATTGAGGATTGAGGATTGAGGATTGAGGATTGAAGATTGAGTATTGAGTATTGAAGGTTGAGGATTGTGGATTGAGGATTAAGGATTGTGGATTGAATATTGTAGATTGAGTATTGATGCCTGAGGATTGAGGATTGAGGATTGAGGATTGATGCCTGAGGATTGAGTATCGAGGATTGAGGATTGAGGATTGGAGATTGATTATTGAGGATTGAAGATTGAGGATTGAGGATTGAGGATTGAGAATTGAGAATTGAGTATGACGACTGAAGGTTGAGGATTGAGGTTTGAGGAATGAGGATTGAGTGTTGGGTAATGAGGATTGAGGATTGAGGATTGAGGATTGAGCATTGAAGATTGACTATTGATGCCTGAGGATTGAGGATTGAGGATTGATGGCTGAGGATCGAGGATTGAAGGTTGAGAATTGAGGATTGAAGATTGAGGATTGAGGATTGAGGATTGAGGATGGAGGATGAGGGCTGAGGGTTGAGGATTGAGGATTGAGAAATGAGGATTGAGGATTGAGGATTGAAATTGAGGATTGGGTATTGAGGATTGAGGATTGAGGATTGAAGATTGAATATTGATGATTGAATATTGAGGACTGAGGATTGAGGGTTGTGGATTGAGGACGAGTACTGAGGGTTGAATATTAATGTTTGGGGTCTGAGGATTAAGGATTGAGGATAGAGAATTGAGGATTGAGGATTGAGGATAGAAGATTGAGGATTGAGGATTGATGTTTGAGAATTCAGGATGAAGACTGGGGGTTGAGGATTGAGGTTTGAGGAACGAGGATTGAGGTTTGAGGATTGAGGACTAAGGATTGACGATTGAGTATTGAAGATTGAGGATTGATGACTGAGGATTGACGACTGAGAATTGAGGATTGAGGATTGATGATTGAAGATTGAGTATTGAGTATTGAATATTGCGGATTGAGGATTGAGGATTGAGGATTGAGGATTGAGGATTGAGGATTGAAGATTGAGTATTGAGTATTGAAGGCTGAGGATTGTGGATTGAGGATTAAGGATTGAGGATTGAATATTGTAGATTGAGCATTGATGCCTGAGGACTGAGGATTGAGGATTGAGGATTGAGGATTGAGGATTGAAGATTGAGTATTGAGGATTGAAGATTGAGGTTTGAAGATTGAGTATTGATGATAGAATATTGAGGATTGAGGATTGAGGATTGAGGATTGAGGATTGAGGATTGAGTATCTAGGATTGGAGATTGATTATTGAGTATAGAAGGTTGAGGATTGTGGATTGAGGATTGAGGATTGAGGATTGAGGATTGAGGATTGAGGATTGAGAATTGAGGATTGAGGATTGAGGATTGAAGATTGAGCATTGATGATTGAATATTGAGGATTGAGGATTGAGGATTGAGGATTGAAGATTGAGTATTGAGGATTGAAGATTGAGGATTGAGTATTGAGGATTGAGGATTCAGGGTTGAAGATTGAGGATTGAGGATTGAGGATTGAGGATTGAGGATTGAGGATTGAAGATTGAATATTGATGATTGAATATTGAGGACTGAGGATTGAGGGTTGTGGATTGAGGACGAGGACTGAGGGTTGAATATTCACGTTTGAGGTCTGAGGATTAAGGATTGAGGATTGAGAATTGAGTATTGAGGATTGCGGATTGAAGATTGAGGATTGGGTATTTAGGATTGAAGAATGAGGATTGAGGATTGAGGTTTTAGGATTGAGGATTGAAGATTGAGTATTGATGATTGAATATTGAGGATTGAGGAATGAGGTTTGAGGATTGAGGATGAAGTCTGAGGGTTGAGGATTGAGGTTTGAGGAACCAGGATTGAGGATTGAGGATTGAGGACTAAGGATTGACGATTGAGTATTGAAGATTGAGGAATGATGACTGAGGATTGAGGATTGAGGATTGAGGATTGAGGATTGAGGATTGAAGATTGACTATTGAGGATTGAAGATTGAGGGTTGAAGATTGAGTATTGATGATAGAATATTGAGGATTGAGGATTGAGGATTGAGGATTGAGGATTGAGGATTGAGTATCTAGGATTGGAGATTGATTATTGAGTATAGAAGGTTGAGGATTGTGGATTGAGGATTGAGGATTGAGGATTGAGGATTGAGGATTGAGGATTGAGAATTGAGGATTGAGGATTGAGGATTGAAGATTGAGCATTGATGATTGAATATTGAGGATTGAGGATTGAGGATTGAGGATTGAAGATTGAGTATTGAGGATTGAAGATTGAGGATTGAGTATTGAGGATTGAGGATTCAGGGTTGAAGATTGAGGATTGAGGATTGAGGATTGAGGATTGAGGATTGAGGATTGAAGATTGAATATTGATGATTGAATATTGAGGACTGAGGATTGAGGGTTGTGGATTGAGGACGAGGACTGAGGGTTGAATATTCACGTTTGAGGTCTGAGGATTAAGGATTGAGGATTGAGAATTGAGTATTGAGGATTGCGGATTGAAGATTGAGGATTGGGTATTTAGGATTGAAGAATGAGGATTGAGGATTGAGGTTTTAGGATTGAGGATTGAAGATTGAGTATTGATGATTGAATATTGAGGATTGAGGAATGAGGTTTGAGGATTGAGGATGAAGTCTGAGGGTTGAGGATTGAGGTTTGAGGAACCAGGATTGAGGATTGAGGATTGAGGACTAAGGATTGACGATTGAGTATTGAAGATTGAGGAATGATGACTGAGGATTGAGGATTGAGGATTGAGGATTGAGGATTGAGGATTGAAGATTGACTATTGAGGATTGAAGATTGAGGGTTGAAGATTGCGTATTGATGATTGAATATTGAGGATTGAGGATTCAGGATTGAGGATTGAGGATTGAGGATTGAGGATTGAAGATTGAGTATTGATGATTGAATATTGAGGATTGAAGGATGAGGATTGAGGATTGAGGATTGAGGATTGAGGATAGAGGATCTAGGATTGGAAATTGATTATTGAGTATTGAAGGCTGAGGATTGAGGATTGAGGATTGAGGATTGAGGATTGAGGATTGAGGATCTAGGATTGGAGATTGATTATTGAGTATAGAAGGTTGAGGATTGTGGATTGAGGATTGAGGATTGAGGATTGAGGATTGAGGATTGAGGATTGAGAATTGAGGATTGAGGATTGAGAATTGAAGATTGAGTATTGATGATTGAATATTGAGGATTGAGGATTGAGGATTGAGGATTGAAGATTGAGTATTGAGGACTGAGAGTTGAGGATTGAGGTTTGAGGAATGAGGATTGAGGGTTGGGGAATGAGGATTGAGGATTGACGATTGAGGATTGAGCATTGAAGATTGAGTATTGATGCCTGAGGATTGAGGATAGAGGATTGATGATTGAGGATCGAGGATTGAAGATTGAGAATTGAGGATTGAAGATTGAGGATTGAGGATTGAGGATTGAGGATGAAGGATGAGGGCTGAGGGTTGAGGATTGAGGATTGAGAAATGAGGATTGAGGATTGAGGATTGAAATTGAGGATTGGGTATTGAGGATTGAAGAATGAGGATTGAGGAATTAGGATTGAGGATTGAGGGTTGAGGATTGAAGATTGAGGATTGGGTATTGAGGGTTGAAGAATGAGGATTGAGGATTGAGGATTGTGGATTGAGGATTGAAGATTGAGTGTTGAGGATTGAAGATTGAGGATTGAGGATTGAGGATTGAGGATTGAGGATTGAGGATTGAGGGTTGAAGATTGAGTATTGAGGATTGAAGATTGAGGATTGAGTATTGAGGATTGTGGATTCAGGGTTGAAGATTGAGGATTGAGGATTGAGGATTGAGGATTGAGGATTGCGGATTGAAGATTGAGGATTGGGTATTTAGGATTGAAGAATGAGGATTGAGGATTGAGGTCTGAGGATTGAGGATTGAAGATTGAGTATTGATGATTGAATATTGAAGGTTGAGGATTGAGGTTTGAGGATGGAGGATGAAGACTGAGGGTTGAGGATTGAGGTTTGAGGAACGAGGATTGAGGATTGAGGATTGAGGACTAATGATTGACGATTGAGTATTGAACATTGAGGATTGATGACTGAGGATTGACGACTGAGAATTGAGGATTGAGGATTGATGATTGAAGATTGAGTATTGAGGATTGAATATTGAGGATTGAGGATTGAGTATTGAGGATTGAGGATTGAGGATTGAGGATTGAAGATTGAGTATTGAGTATTGAAGGTTGAGGATTGTGGATTGAGGATTAAGGATTGTGGATTGAATATTGTAGATTGAGTATTGATGCCTGAGGATTGGGGATTGAGGATTGAGGATTGAGGATTGAGGATTGAAGGTTGAGTATTGAGGATTGAAGATTGAGGATTGAAGATTGAGTATTGATGATTGAATATTGAGGATTGAGGATTGAGGATTGAGGATTGAGGATTGGGTATTGAGGATAGAGTAATGAGGATTGAGGATTGAGGTTTGAGGATTGAGGATTCAAGATTGAGTATTGATGATTGAATATTGAGGATTGAGGATTGAGGATTGAGGATTGAGGATTGAGGATTGAGGATTGAGGATTGAGGATCTAGGATTGGAAATTGATTATTGAGTATTGAAGGCTGAGGATTGTGGATTGAGGATTGAGGATTGAGGATTGAGGATTGAGGATTGAGGATTGAGGATTGAGGATTGAGGATTAAGGATTGAGGATCGAAGATTGAGTATTGATGATTGAATATTGAGGATTGAGGATTGAGGTTTGAGGATTGAGGATTGAGGATTGAGGATTGAGGATTGAGTATTGAAGATTGAGTATTGATGCCTGAGGATTGAGGATCGAGGATTGAGGATTGAGGATTGGAGATTGACTATTGAGGATTGAAGATTGAGGATTGAGGATTGAAGATTGAGGATTGAGGATTGAGGATTGAGAATTGAGAATTGTGTATGAGGACTGAGGGTTGAGGATTGAGGTTTGAGGAATGAGGACTGAGGGTTGGGGAATGAGGATTGAGGATTGAGGATTGAGGATTGAGCATTGAAGGTTGAGTATTGATGCCTGAGGATTGAGGATTGAGGATTGATCATTGAGGATCGAGGATTGAAGATTGAGAATTGAGGATTGAAGATCGAGGATTGTGGATAGGGGATTGAGGATGGAGGATGAGGGCTGAGGGTTGAGGATTGAGGATTGAGAAATGAGGATTGAGGATTGAGGATTGAAATTGAGGATTGGGTATTGAGGATTGAAGAATGAGGATTGAGGAATTAGGATTGAGGATTGAGGATTGAGGATTGAAGATTGAGGATTGGGTATTGAGGGTTGAAGAATGAGGATTGAGGATTGAGGATTGAGGATTGAGGATTGAAGATTGAGTGTTGAGGATTGAAGATTGAGGATTGAGGATTGAGGATTGAGGATTGAGGATTGAGGGTTGAAGATTGAGTATTGAGGATTGAAGATTGAGGATTGAGTATTGAGGATTGTGGATTCAGGGTTGAAGATTGAGGATTGTGGATTGAGGATTGAGGATTGAGGATTGAGGATTGAGGATTGAGGATTGAAAGTTGAGTATTGAGGATTGAAGATTGAGGATTGAAGATTGAGTATTGATGATTGTATATTGAGGATTGAGGATTGAGGATTGAGGATTGAGGATTGGGTATTGAGGATTGAGGAATGAGGATTGAGAATTGGGGTCTGAGGATTGAGGATTGCAGATTGAGTATTGAGGATTGAAGATTGAGGATTGAGGATTGAGGATTGAGGAATGAGGATTGAATATTGAGTATTGAGGATTGAAGATTGAGGATAGAGGATTGAGTACTGAGGATGGAGGATGAGGGCTGAGGGTTGAGGATTGAGGATTGAGAAATGAAGATAGAGGATTGAGGATTGAAATTGAGGATTGGGTATTGAGGATTGAAGAATGAGGATTGAGGAATTAGGATTGAGGATTGAGGATTGAGGATTGAAGATTGAGGATTGGGTACTGAGGATTGAAGAATGAGGATTGAGGACTGAGGACTGAGGATTGAGGATTGAAGATTGAGTGTTGAGGATTGAAGATTGAGGATTGAGGATTGACGATTGAGGATTGAGGATTGAAGATTGAGTATTGAGGATTGAAGGTTGAGGTTTGAGTATTGAGGATTGAGGATTCAGGGTTGAAGATTGAGGATTGAGGATTGAGGATTGAGGAATGAGGATTGAGGATTAAGGATTGAAGATTGAATATTGATGATTGAATATTGAGGACTGAGGATTGAGGGTTGTGGATTGAGGACGAGGACTGAGGGTTGAATATTGATGTTTGACGTCTGAGGATTAAGGATTGAGGATTGAGAATTGAGGATTGAGGATTGACGATTGAAGATTAAGTATTGGGTATTTAGGATTGAAGAATGAGGATTGAGGATTGAGGTTTGAGGATTCAGGATTGAAGATTTAGTATTGATGATTGAATATTGAGGATTGAGGATTGAGGTTTGTGGATTCAGGATGAAGACTGGGGGTTGAGGATTGAGGTTTGAGGAACGAGGATTGAGGTTTGAGGATTGAGGACTAAGGATTGACGATTGAGTATTGAAGATTGAGGAATGATGACTGAGGATTGAGGATTGAGGATTGAGGATTGAGGATTGAGGATTGAAGATTGACTATTGAGGATTGAAGATTGAGGGTTGAAGATTGCGTATTGATGATTGAATATTGAGGATTGAGGATTCAGGATTGAGGATTGAGGATTGAGGATTGAGGATTGAAGATTGAGTATTGATGATTGAATATTGAGGATTGAAGGATGAGGATTGAGGATTGAGGATTGAGGATTGAGGATAGAGGATCTAGGATTGGAAATTGATTATTGAGTATTGAAGGCTGAGGATTGAGGATTGAGGATTGAGGATTGAGGATTGAGGATTGAGGATCTAGGATTGGAGATTGATTATTGAGTATAGAAGGTTGAGGATTGTGGATTGAGGATTGAGGATTGAGGATTGAGGATTGAGGATTGAGGATTGAGAATTGAGGATTGAGGATTGAGAATTGAAGATTGAGTATTGATGATTGAATATTGAGGATTGAGGATTGAGGATTGAGGATTGAAGATTGAGTATTGAGGACTGAGAGTTGAGGATTGAGGTTTGAGGAATGAGGATTGAGGGTTGGGGAATGAGGATTGAGGATTGACGATTGAGGATTGAGCATTGAAGATTGAGTATTGATGCCTGAGGATTGAGGATAGAGGATTGATGATTGAGGATCGAGGATTGAAGATTGAGAATTGAGGATTGAAGATTGAGGATTGAGGATTGAGGATTGAGGATGAAGGATGAGGGCTGAGGGTTGAGGATTGAGGATTGAGAAATGAGGATTGAGGATTGAGGATTGAAATTGAGGATTGGGTATTGAGGATTGAAGAATGAGGATTGAGGAATTAGGATTGAGGATTGAGGGTTGAGGATTGAAGATTGAGGATTGGGTATTGAGGGTTGAAGAATGAGGATTGAGGATTGAGGATTGTGGATTGAGGATTGAAGATTGAGTGTTGAGGATTGAAGATTGAGGATTGAGGATTGAGGATTGAGGATTGAGGATTGAGGATTGAGGGTTGAAGATTGAGTATTGAGGATTGAAGATTGAGGATTGAGTATTGAGGATTGTGGATTCAGGGTTGAAGATTGAGGATTGAGGATTGAGGATTGAGGATTGAGGATTGCGGATTGAAGATTGAGGATTGGGTATTTAGGATTGAAGAATGAGGATTGAGGATTGAGGTCTGAGGATTGAGGATTGAAGATTGAGTATTGATGATTGAATATTGAAGGTTGAGGATTGAGGTTTGAGGATGGAGGATGAAGACTGAGGGTTGAGGATTGAGGTTTGAGGAACGAGGATTGAGGATTGAGGATTGAGGACTAATGATTGACGATTGAGTATTGAACATTGAGGATTGATGACTGAGGATTGACGACTGAGAATTGAGGATTGAGGATTGATGATTGAAGATTGAGTATTGAGGATTGAATATTGAGGATTGAGGATTGAGTATTGAGGATTGAGGATTGAGGATTGAGGATTGAAGATTGAGTATTGAGTATTGAAGGTTGAGGATTGTGGATTGAGGATTAAGGATTGTGGATTGAATATTGTAGATTGAGTATTGATGCCTGAGGATTGGGGATTGAGGATTGAGGATTGAGGATTGAGGATTGAAGGTTGAGTATTGAGGATTGAAGATTGAGGATTGAAGATTGAGTATTGATGATTGAATATTGAGGATTGAGGATTGAGGATTGAGGATTGAGGATTGGGTATTGAGGATAGAGTAATGAGGATTGAGGATTGAGGTTTGAGGATTGAGGATTCAAGATTGAGTATTGATGATTGAATATTGAGGATTGAGGATTGAGGATTGAGGATTGAGGATTGAGGATTGAGGATTGAGGATTGAGGATCTAGGATTGGAAATTGATTATTGAGTATTGAAGGCTGAGGATTGTGGATTGAGGATTGAGGATTGAGGATTGAGGATTGAGGATTGAGGATTGAGGATTGAGGATTGAGGATTAAGGATTGAGGATCGAAGATTGAGTATTGATGATTGAATATTGAGGATTGAGGATTGAGGTTTGAGGATTGAGGATTGAGGATTGAGGATTGAGGATTGAGTATTGAAGATTGAGTATTGATGCCTGAGGATTGAGGATCGAGGATTGAGGATTGAGGATTGGAGATTGACTATTGAGGATTGAAGATTGAGGATTGAGGATTGAAGATTGAGGATTGAGGATTGAGGATTGAGAATTGAGAATTGTGTATGAGGACTGAGGGTTGAGGATTGAGGTTTGAGGAATGAGGACTGAGGGTTGGGGAATGAGGATTGAGGATTGAGGATTGAGGATTGAGCATTGAAGGTTGAGTATTGATGCCTGAGGGTTGAGGATTGAGGATTGATCATTGAGGATCGAGGATTGAAGATTGAGAATTGAGGATTGAAGATCGAGGATTGTGGATAGGGGATTGAGGATGGAGGATGAGGGCTGAGGGTTGAGGATTGAGGATTGAGAAATGAGGATTGAGGATTGAGGATTGAAATTGAGGATTGGGTATTGAGGATTGAAGAATGAGGATTGAGGAATTAGGATTGAGGATTGAGGATTGAGGATTGAAGATTGAGGATTGGGTATTGAGGGTTGAAGAATGAGGATTGAGGATTGAGGATTGAGGATTGAGGATTGAAGATTGAGTGTTGAGGATTGAAGATTGAGGATTGAGGATTGAGGATTGAGGATTGAGGATTGAGGGTTGAAGATTGAGTATTGAGGATTGAAGATTGAGGATTGAGTATTGAGGATTGTGGATTCAGGGTTGAAGATTGAGGATTGTGGATTGAGGATTGAGGATTGAGGATTGAGGATTGAGGATTGAGGATTGAAAGTTGAGTATTGAGGATTGAAGATTGAGGATTGAAGATTGAGTATTGATGATTGTATATTGAGGATTGAGGATTGAGGATTGAGGATTGAGGATTGGGTATTGAGGATTGAGGAATGAGGATTGAGAATTGGGGTCTGAGGATTGAGGATTGCAGATTGAGTATTGAGGATTGAAGATTGAGGATTGAGGATTGAGGATTGAGGAATGAGGATTGAATATTGAGTATTGAGGATTGAAGATTGAGGATAGAGGATTGAGTACTGAGGATGGAGGATGAGGGCTGAGGGTTGAGGATTGAGGATTGAGAAATGAAGATAGAGGATTGAGGATTGAAATTGAGGATTGGGTATTGAGGATTGAAGAATGAGGATTGAGGAATTAGGATTGAGGATTGAGGATTGAGGATTGAAGATTGAGGATTGGGTACTGAGGATTGAAGAATGAGGATTGAGGACTGAGGACTGAGGATTGAGGATTGAAGATTGAGTGTTGAGGATTGAAGATTGAGGATTGAGGATTGACGATTGAGGATTGAGGATTGAAGATTGAGTATTGAGGATTGAAGGTTGAGGTTTGAGTATTGAGGATTGAGGATTCAGGGTTGAAGATTGAGGATTGAGGATTGAGGATTGAGGAATGAGGATTGAGGATTAAGGATTGAAGATTGAATATTGATGATTGAATATTGAGGACTGAGGATTGAGGGTTGTGGATTGAGGACGAGGACTGAGGGTTGAATATTGATGTTTGACGTCTGAGGATTAAGGATTGAGGATTGAGAATTGAGGATTGAGGATTGACGATTGAAGATTAAGTATTGGGTATTTAGGATTGAAGAATGAGGATTGAGGATTGAGGTTTGAGGATTCAGGATTGAAGATTTAGTATTGATGATTGAATATTGAGGATTGAGGATTGAGGTTTGTGGATTCAGGATGAAGACTGGGGGTTGAGGATTGAGGTTTGAGGAACGAGGATTGAGGTTTGAGGATTGAGGACTAAGGATTGACGATTGAGTATTGAAGATTGAGGATTGATGACCGAGGATTGACGACTGAGAATTGAGGATTGAGGATTGATGATTGAAGATTGAGTATTGAGGATTGAATATTGCGGATTGAGGATTGAGGATTGAGGATTGAGGATTGAGGATTGAAGATTGAAGATTGAGTATTGCGTATTGAAGGCTGAGGATTGTGGATTGAGGATTAAGGATTGAGGATTGAATATTGTAGATTGAGTATTGATGCCTGAGGATTGAGGATTGAGGATTGAGGATTGAGGATTGAGGATTGAAGATTGAGTATTGAGGATTGAAGATTGAGGTTTGAAGATTGAGTATTGATGATTGAATATTGAGGATTGAGGATTGAGGATTGAGGATTGAGGATTGAGGATTGAGGATCTAGGATTGGAGATTGATTATTGAGTATAGAAGGTTGAGGATTGTGGATTGAGGATTGAGGATTGAGGATTGAGGATTGAGGATTGAGGATTGAGAATTGAGGATTGACGATTGAGGATTGAAGATTGAGTATTGATGATTGAATATTGAGGATTGAGGATTGAGGATTGAGGATTGAAGATTGAGTATTGAGGATTGAAGATTGAGGATTCAGTATTGAGGATTGAGGATACAGGGTTGAAGATTGAGGTTTGAGGATTGAGGATTGAGGAATGAGGATTGAGGATTGAAGATTGAATATTGATGATTGAATATTGAGGACTGAGGATTGAGGGTTGTGGATTGAGGACGAGGACTGAGGGTTGAATATTGACGTTTGAGGTCTGAGGATTAAGGATTGAGGATTGAGAATTGAGTATTGAGGATTGAGGATTGAAGATTGAGGATTGGGTATTTAGGATTGAAGAATGAGGATTGAGGATTGAGGTTTTAGGATTGAGGATTGAAGATTGAGTATTGATGATTGAATATTGAGGATTGAGGAATGAGGTTTGAGGATTGAGAATGAAGTCTGAGGGTTGAGGATTGAGGTTTGAGGAACCAGGATTGAGGATTGAGGATTGAGGACTTAGGATTGACGATTGAGTATTGAAGATTGAGGAATGATGACTGAGGATTGACGACTGAGAATTGAGGATTGAGGATTGATGATTGAAGGTTGAGTATTGAGGATTGAATATTGAGGATTGAGGATTGAGGATTGAGGATTGAGGATTGAGGATTGAGGATTGAAGATTGAGTATTGAGTATTGAAGGTTGAGGATTGTGGATTGAGGATTAAGGATTGAGGATTGAATATTGTAGATTGAGTATTGATACCTGAGGATTGAGGATTGATGATTGAGGATTGAGGATTGAGGATTGAGGATTGAAGATTGACTATTGAGGATTGAAGATTGAGGGTTGAAGATTGCGTATTGATGATTGAATATTGAGGATTGAGGATTGAGGATTGAGGATTGAGGATTGAGGATTGAGGATTGAAGATTGAGTATTGATGATTGAATATTGAGGATTGAAGAATGAGGATTGAGGATTGAGGATTGAGGATTGAGGATACAGGATCTAGGATTGGAAATTGATTATTGAGTATTGAAGGCTGAGGATTGTGGATTGAGGATTGAGGATTGAGGATTGAGGATTGAGGATTGAGGATTGAGGATTGAGGATTGAGGATTGAGGATTGAGGATCGAAGATTGAGTATTGATGATTGAATATTGAGGATTGAGGATTGAGGTTTGAGGATTGAGGATTGAGGATTGAGGATTGAGGATTGAGTATTGAAGATTGAGTATTGATGCCTGAGGATTGAGGATCGAGGATTGAGGATTGAGGATTGGAGATTGACTATTGAGGATTGAAGATTGAGGATTGAGGATTGAGGATTGAGAATTGAGAATTGAGTATGAGGACTGAGGGTTGAGGATTGAGGTTTGAGGAATGAGGACTGAGGGTTGGGGAATGAGGATTGAGGATTGAGGATTGAGGATTGAGCATTGAAGGTTGAGTATTGATGCCTGAGGATTGAGGATTGAGGATTGATGATTGAGGATCGAGGATTGAAGATTGAGAATTGAGGATTGAAGATCGAGGATTGTGGATTGAGGATTGAGGATGGAGGATGAGGGCTGAGGGTTGAGGATTGAGGATTGAGAAATGAGGATTGAGGATTGAGGATTGAAATTGAGGATTGGGTATTGAGGATTGAAGAATGAGGATTGAGGAATTAGGATTGAGTATTGAGGATTGAATATTGAGGATTGAGGATTGAGTATTGAGGATTGAGGATAGAGGATTGAGGATTGAAGATTGAGTATTGAGTATTGAAGGTTGAGGATTGTGGATTGAGGATTAAGGATTGTGGATTGAATATTGTAGATTGAGTATTGATGCCTGAGGATTGGGGATTGAGGATTGAGGATTGAGGATTGTGGATTGAAGGTTGAGTATTGAGGATTGAAGATTGAGGATTGAAGATTGAGTATTGATGATTGAATATTGAGGATTGAGGATTGAGGATTGAGGATTGAGGATTGGGTATTGAGGATTGAGTAATGAGGATTGAGGATTGAGGTTTGAGGATTGAGGATTGAAGATTGGGTATTGATGATTGAAGATTGAGTATTGATGATTGTATATTGAGGATTGAGGATTGAGGATTGAGGATTGAGGATTGGGTATTGAGGATTGAGGAATGAGGATTGAGAATTGAGGTTTGAGGATTGAGAATTGCAGATTGAGTATTGAGGATTGAAGATTGAGGATTGAGGATTGAGGATTGAGGAATGAGGGTTGAAGATTGAGTATTGAGGATTGAAGATTGAGGATAGAGGATTGAGTACTGAGGATGGAGGATGAGGGCTGAGGGTTGAGGATTGAGGATTGAGAAATGAAGATTGAGGATTGAGGATTGAAATTGAGGATTGGGTATTGAGGATTGAAGAATGAGGATTGAGGAATTGGGATTGAGGATTGAGGATTGAGGATTGAAGATTGAGGTTTGGGTATTGAGGATTGAAGAATGAGGATTGAGGACTGAGGATTGAGGATTGAGGATTGAAGATTGAGTGTTGAGGATTGAAGATTGAGGATTGAGGATTGACGATTGAGGATTGAGGATTGAAGATTGAGTATTGAGGATTGAAGGTTGAGGATTGAGTATTGAGGATTGAGGATTCAGGGTTGAAGATTGAGGATTGAGGATTGAGGCATGAGGATTGAGGATTAAGGATTGAAGATTGAATATTGATGATTGAATATTGAGGACTGAGGATTGAGGGTTGTGGATCGAGGACGAGGACTGAGGGTTGAATATTGATGTTTGACGTCTGAGGATTAAGGATTGAGGATTGAGAATTGAGGATTGAGGATTGAGGATTGAAGATTAAGTATTGGGTATTTAGGATTGAAGAATGAGGATTGTGGATTGAGGTTTGAGGATTGAGGATTGAAGATTTAGAATTGATGATTGAATATTGAGGATTGAGGATTGAGGTTTGAGGATTCAGGATGAAGACTGGGGGTTGAGGATTGAGGTTTGAGGAACGAGGATTGAGGTTTGAGGATTGAGGACTAAGGATTGACGATTGAGTATTGAAGATTGAGGATTGATGACTGAGGATTGACGACTGAGAATTGAGGATTGAGGATTGATGATTGAAGATTGAGTATTGAGGATTCAATATTGCGGATTGAGGATTGAGGATTGAGGATTGAGGATTGAGGATTGAGGATTGAAGATTGAGTATTGAGTATTGAAGGCTGTGGATTGTGGATTGAGGATTAAGGATTGAGGATTGAATATTGTAGATTGAGTATTGATGCCTGAGGATTGAGAATTGAGGATTGAGGATTGAGGATTGAGGATTGAGGATTGAAGATTGAGTATTGAGGATTGAAGATTGAGGTTTGAAGACTGAGCATTGATGATTGAATATTGAGGATTGAGGATTGAGGATTGAGGATTGAGGATTGAGGATTGAGGATCTAGGATTGGAGATTGATTATTCAGTATAGAAGGTTAAGGATTGTGGATTGAGGATTGAGGATTGAGGATTGAGGATTGAGGATTGAGGATTGAGAATTGAGGATTGAGCATTGAGGATTGAAGATTGAGTATTGATGATTGAATATTGAGGATTGAGGATTGAGGATTGAGGATTGAGGATTGAAGATTGAGTATTGAGGATTGAAGATTGAGGATTGAGTATTGAGGATTGAGGATTCAGGGTTGAAGATTGAGGATTGAGGATTGAGGATTGAGGATTGAGGATTGAGGATTGAAGATTGAATATTGATGATTGAATATTGAGGACTGAGGATTGAGTGTTGTGGATTGAGGACGAGGACAGAGGGTTGAATATTGACGTTTGAGGTCTGAGGATTAAGGATTAAGGATTGAGAATTGAGTATTGAGGATTGAGGATTGAAGATTGAGGATTGGGTATTTAGGATTGAAGAATGAGGATTGAGGATTGAGGTTTTAGGATTGAGGATTGAAGATTGAGTATTGATGATTGAATATTGAGGATTGAGGAATGAGGTTTGAGGATTGAGGATGAAGTCTGAGGGTTGAGGATTGAGGTTTGAGGAACCAGGATTGAGGATTGAGGATTGAGGACTAAGGATTGACGATTGAGTATTGAAGATTGAGGAATGATGACTGAGGATTGACGACTGAGAATTGAGGATTGAGGATTGATGATTGAAGGTTGAGTATTGAGGATTGAATATTGAGGATTGAGGATTGAGGATTGAGGATTGAGGATTGAGGATTGAGGATTGAAGATTGAGTATTGAGTATTGAAGGTTGAGGATTGTGGATTGAGGATTAAGGATTGAGGATTGAATATTGTAGATTGAGTATTGATACCTGAGGATTGAGGATTGATGATTGAGGATTGAGGATTGAGGATTGAGGATTGAAGATTGACTATTGAGGATTGAAGATTGAGGGTTGAAGATTGCGTATTGATGATTGAATATTGAGGATTGAGGATTGAGGATTGAGGATTGAGGATTGAGGATTGAGGATTGAAGATTGAGTATTGATGATTGAATATTGAGGATTGAAGAATGAGGATTGAGGATTGAGGATTGTGGATTGAGGATAGAGGATCTAGGATTGGAAATTGATTATTGAGTATTGAAGGCTGAGGATTGTGGATTGAGGATTGAGGATTGAGGATTGAGGATTGAGGATTGAGGATTGAGGATTGAGGATTGAGGATTGAGGATTGAGGATCGAAGATTGAGTATTGATGATTGAATATAGAGGATTGAGGATTGAGGTTTGAGGATTGAGGATTGAGGATTGAGGATTAAAGATTGTGGATTGAATATTGTAGATTGAGTATTGATGCCTGAGTATTGAGCATTGAGGATTGAGGATTGAGGAATGAGGATTGAAGATTGAGTATTGAGGATTGAAGATTGAGGATAGAGGATTGAGTACTGAGGATGGAGGATGAGGGCTGAGGGTTGAGGATTGAGGATTGAGAAATGAAGATTGAGGATTGAGGATTGAAATTGAGGATTGGGTATTGAGGATTGAAGAATGAGGATTGAGGAATTAGGATTGAGGATTGAGGATGGAGGATTGAAGATTGAGGATTGGGTACTGAGGATTGAAGAATGAGGATTGAGGACTGAGGATTGAGGATTGAGGATTGAAGATTGAGTGTTGAGAATTGAAGATTGAGGATTGAGGATTGACGATTGAGGATTGAGGATTGAAGATTGAGTATTGAGGATTGAAGGTTGAGGATTGAGTATTGAGGATTGAGGATTCAGGGTTGAAGATTGAGGATTGAGGATTGAGGAATGAGGATTGAGGATTAAGGATTGAAGATTGAATATTGATGATTGAATATTGAGGACTGAGGATTGAGGGTTGTGGATTGAGGACGAGGACTGAGGGTTGAATATTGATGTTTGACGTCTGAGGATTAAGGATTGAGGATTGAGAATTGAGGATTGAGGATTGAGGATTGAAGATTAAGTATTGGGTATTTAGGATTGAAGAATGAGGATTGAGGATTGAGGTTTGAGGATTGAGGATTGAAGATTTAGTATTGATGATTGAATATTGAGGATTGAGGATTGAGGTTTGAGGATTCAGGATGAAGACTGGGGGTTGAGGATTGAGGTTTGAGGAACGAGGATTGAGGTTTGAGGATTGAGGACTAAGGATTGACGATTGAGTATTGAAGATTGAGGATTGATGACCGAGGATTGACGACTAAGAATTGAGGATTGAGGATTGATGATTGAAGATTGAGTATTGAGGATTGAATATTGCGGATTGAGGATTGAGGATTGAGGATTGAGGATTGAGGATTGAGGATTGAAGATTGAGTATTGCGTATTGAAGGCTGAGGATTGTGGATTCAGGAGTAAGGATTGAGGATTGTATATTGTAGATTGAGTATTGATGCCTGAGGATTGAGGATTGAGGATTGAGGATTGAGAATTGAGGATTGAAGATTGAGTATTGAGGATTGAAGATTGAGGTTTGAAGATTGAGTATTGATAATTGAATATTGAGGATTGAGGATTGAGGATTGAGGATTGAGGATTGAGGATTGAGGATCTAGGATTGGAGATTGATTATTGAGTATAGAAGGTTGAGGATTGTGGATTGAGGATTGAGGATTGAGGATTGAGGATTGAGGATTGAGGATTGAGAATTGAGGATTGAGGATTGAAGATTGAGTATTGAGGATTGAAGGTAGAGGATTGAGTATTGAGGATTGAGGATTCAGGGTTGAAGATTGAGGATTGAGGATTGAGGATTGAGGATTGAGGGTTGAGGATTGAAGATTGAATATTGATGATTGAATATTGAGGACTGAGGATTGAGGGTTGTGGATTGAGGTCGAGGACTGAGGGTTGAATATTGACGTTTGAGGTCTGAGGATTAAGGATTGAGGATTGAGAATTGAGTATTGAGGATTGAGGATTGAAGATTGAGGATTGGGTATTTAGGATTGAAGAATGAGGATTGAGGATTGAGGTTTTAGGATTGAGGATTGAAGATTGAGTATTGATGATTGAGTATTGAGGATTGAGGAATGAGGTTTGAGGATTGAGGATGAAGTCTGAGGGTTGAGGATTGAGGTTTGAGGAACCAGGATTGAGGATTGAGGATTGAGGACTAAGGATGGACGATTGAGTATTGAAGATTGAGGAATGATGACTGAGGATTGACGACTGAGAATTGAGGATTGAGGATTGATGATTGAAGGTTGAGTATTGAGGATTGAATATTGAGGATTGAGGATTGAGGATTGAGGATTGAGGATTGAGGATTGAGGATTGAAGATTGAGTGTTGAGTATTGAAGGTTGAGGATTGTGGATTGAGGATTAAGGATTGAGGATTGAATATTGTAGATTGAGTATTGATACCTGAGGATTGAGGATTGAGGATTGAGGATTGAGGATTGAGTATTGAAGATTGACTATTGAGGATTGAAGATTGAGGGTTGAAGATTGCGTATTGATGATTGAATATTGAGGATTGAGGATTGAGGATTGAGGATTGAGGATTGAGTATTGAGGATTGAATATTGAGGATTGAGGATTGAGGATTGAGGATTGAGGATTGAGGATTGAGGATTGAGGATTGAAGATTGAGTATTGAGTATTGAAGGTTGAGGATTGTGGATTGAGGATTAAGGATTGTGGATTGAATATTGTAGATTGAGTATTGATGCCTGAGGATTGAGGATTGAGGATTGAGGATTGATGCCTGAGGATTGAGTATCGAGGATTGAGGATTGAGGATTGGAGATTGATTATTGAGGATTGAAGATTGAGGATTGAGGATTGAGGATTGAGGATTGAGGGTTGAGGATTGAAGATTGAATATTGATGATTGAATATTGAGGACTGAGGATTGAGGGTTGTGGATTGAGGTCGAGGACTGAGGGTTGAATATTGACGTTTGAGGTCTGAGGATTAAGGATTGAGGATTGAGAATTGAGTATTGAGGATTGAGGATTGAAGATTGAGGATTGGGTATTTAGGATTGAAGAATGAGGATTGAGGATTGAGGTTTTAGGATTGAGGATTGAAGATTGAGTATTGATGATTGAGTATTGAGGATTGAGGAATGAGGTTTGAGGATTGAGGATGAAGTCTGAGGGTTGAGGATTGAGGTTTGAGGAACCAGGATTGAGGATTGAGGATTGAGGACTAAGGATGGACGATTGAGTATTGAAGATTGAGGAATGATGACTGAGGATTGACGACTGAGAATTGAGGATTGAGGATTGATGATTGAAGGTTGAGTATTGAGGATTGAATATTGAGGATTGAGGATTGAGGATTGAGGATTGAGGATTGAGGATTGAGGATTGAAGATTGAGTGTTGAGTATTGAAGGTTGAGGATTGTGGATTGAGGATTAAGGATTGAGGATTGAATATTGTAGATTGAGTATTGATACCTGAGGATTGAGGATTGAGGATTGAGGATTGAGGATTGAGTATTGAAGATTGACTATTGAGGATTGAAGATTGAGGGTTGAAGATTGCGTATTGATGATTGAATATTGAGGATTGAGGATTGAGGATTGAGGATTGAGGATTGAGTATTGTGGATTGAATATTGAGGATTGAGGATTGAGGATTGAGGATTGAGGATTGAGGATTGAGGATTGAGGATTGAAGATTGAGTATTGAGTATTGAAGGTTGAGGATTGTGGATTGAGGATTAAGGATTGTGGATTGAATATTGTAGATTGAGTATTGATGCCTGAGGATTGAGGATTGAGGATTGAGGATTGATGCCTGAGGATTGAGTATCGAGGATTGAGGATTGAGGATTGGAGATTGATTATTGAGGATTGAAGATTGAGGATTGAGGATTGAGGATTGAGAATTGAGAATTGAGTATGACGACTGAAGGTTGAGGATTGAGGTTTGAGGAATGAGGATTGAGTGTTGGGTAATGAGGATTGAGGATTGAGGATTGAGGATTGAGCATTGAAGATTGACTATTGATGCCTGAGGATTGAGGATTGAGGATTGATGGCTGAGGATCGAGGATTGAAGGTTGAGAATTGAGGATTGAAGATTGAGGGTTGAGGATTGAGGATTGAGGATGGAGGATGAGGGCTGAGGGTTGAGGATTGAGGATTGAGAAATGAGGATTGAGGATTGAGGATTGAAATTGAGGATTGGGTATTGAGGATTGAGGATTGAGGATTGAAGATTGAATATTGATGATTGAAAATTGAGGACTGAGGATTGAGGGTTGTGGATTGAGGACGAGTACTGAGGGTTGAATATTAATGTTTGGGGTCTGAGGATTAAGGATTGAGGATAGAGAATTGAGGATTGAGGATTGAGGATAGAAGATTGAGGATTGAGGATTGATGTTTGAGAATTCAGGATGAAGACTGGGGGTTGAGGATTGAGGTTTGAGGAACGAGGATTGAGGTTTGAGGATTGAGGACTAAGGATTGACGATTGAGTATTGAAGATTGAGGATTGATGACTGAGGATTGACGACTGAGAATTGAGGATTGAGGATTGATGATTGAAGATTGAGTATTGAGTATTGAATATTGCGGATTGAGGATTGAGGATTGAGGATTGAGGATTGAGGATTGAGGATTGAAGATTGAGTATTGAGTATTGAAGGCTGAGGATTGTGGATTGAGGATTAAGGATTGAGGATTGAATATTGTAGATTGAGCATTGATGCCTGAGGACTGAGGATTGAGGATTGAGGATTGAGGATTGAGGATTGAAGATTGAGTATTGAGGATTGAAGATTGAGGTTTGAAGATTGAGTATTGATGATAGAATATTGAGGATTGAGGATTGAGGATTGAGGATTGAGGATTGAGGATTGAGTATCTAGGATTGGAGATTGATTATTGAGTATAGAAGGTTGAGGATTGTGGATTGAGGATTGAGGATTGAGGATTGAGGATTGAGGATTGAGGATTGAGAATTGAGGATTGAGGATTGAGGATTGAAGATTGAGCATTGATGATTGAATATTGAGGATTGAGGATTGAGGATTGAGGATTGAAGATTGAGTATTGAGGATTGAAGATTGAGGATTGAGTATTGAGGATTGAGGATTCAGGATTGAAGATTGAGGATTGAGGATTGAGGATTGAGGATTGAGGATTGAGGATTGAAGATTGAATATTGATGATTGAATATTGAGGACTGAGGATTGAGGGTTGTGGATTGAGGACGAGGACTGAGGGTTGAATATTCACGTTTGAGGTCTGAGGATTAAGGATTGAGGATTGAGAATTGAGTATTGAGGATTGCGGATTGAAGATTGAGGATTGGGTATTTAGGATTGAAGAATGAGGATTGAGGATTGAGGTTTTAGGATTGAGGATTGAAGATTGAGTATTGATGATTGAATATTGAGGATTGAGGAATGAGGTTTGAGGATTGAGGATGAAGTCTGAGGGTTGAGTATTGAGGTTTGAGGAACCAGGATTGAGGATTGAGGATTGAGGACTAAGGATTGACGATTGAGTATTGAAGATTGAGGAATGATGACTGAGGATTGAGGATTGAGGATTGAGGATTGAGGATTGAAGATTGACTATTGAGGATTGAAGATTGAGGGTTGAAGATTGCGTATGGATGATTGAATATTGAGGATTGAGGATTCAGGATTGAGGATTGAGGATTGAGGATTGAGGATTGAAGATTGAGTATTGATGATTGAATATTGAGGATTGAAGGATGAGGATTGAGGATTGAGGATTGAGGATTGAGGATAGAGGATCTAGGATTGGAAATTGATTATTGAGTATTGAATGCTGAGGATTGAGGATTGAGGATTGAGGATTGAGGATTGAGGATTGAGGATCTAGGATTGGAGATTGATTATTGAGTATAGAAGGTTGAGGATTGTGGATTGAGGATTGAGGATTGAGGATTGAGGATTGAGGATTGAGGATTGAGAATTGAGGATTGAGGATTGAGAATTGAAGATTGAGTATTGATGATTGAATATTGAGGATTGAGGATTGAGGATTGAGGATTGAAGATTGAGTATTGAGGACTGAGAGTTGAGGATTGAGGTTTGAGGAATGAGGATTGAGGGTTGGGGAATGAGGATTGAGGATTGACGATTGAGGATTGAGCATTGAAGATTGAGTATTGATGCCTGAGGATTGAGGATAGAGGATTGATGATTGAGGATCGAGGATTGAAGATTGAGAATTGAGGATTGAAGATTGAGGATTGAGGATTGAGGATTGAGGATGAAGGATGAGGGCTGAGGGTTGAGGATTGAGGATTGAGAAATGAGGATTGAGGATTGAGGATTGAAATTGAGGATTGGGTATTGAGGATTGAAGAATGAGGATTGAGGAATTAGGATTGAGGATTGAGGGTTGAGGATTGAAGATTGAGGATTGGGTATTGAGGGTTGAAGAATGAGGATTGAGGATTGAGGATTGTGGATTGAGGATTGAAGATTGAGTGTTGAGGATTGAAGATTGAGGATTGAGGATTGAGGATTGAGGATTGAGGATTGAGGATTGAGGGTTGAAGATTGAGTATTGAGGATTGAAGATTGAGGATTGAGTATTGAGGATTGTGGATTCAGGGTTGAAGATTGAGGATTGAGGATTGAGGATTGAGGATTGAGGATTGCGGATTGAAGATTGAGGATTGGGTATTTAGGATTGAAGAATGAGGATTGAGGATTGAGGTCTGAGGATTGAGGATTGAAGATTGAGTATTGATGATTGAATATTGAAGGTTGAGGATTGAGGTTTGAGGATGGAGGATGAAGACTGAGGGTTGAGGATTGAGGTTTGAGGAACGAGGATTGAGGATTGAGGATTGAGGACTAATGATTGACGATTGAGTATTGAACATTGAGGATTGATGACTGAGGATTGACGACTGAGAATTGAGGATTGAGGATTGATGATTGAAGATTGAGTATTGAGGATTGAATATTGAGGATTGAGGATTGAGTATTGAGGATTGAGGATTGAGGATTGAGGATTGAAGATTGAGTATTGAGTATTGAAGGTTGAGGATTGTGGATTGAGGATTAAGGATTGTGGATTGAATATTGTAGATTGAGTATTGATGCCTGAGGATTGGGGATTGAGGATTGAGGATTGAGGATTGAGGATTGAAGGTTGAGTATTGAGGATTGAAGATTGAGGATTGAAGATTGAGTATTGATGATTGAATATTGAGGATTGAGGATTGAGGATTGAGGATTGAGGATTGGGTATTGAGGATAGAGTAATGAGGATTGAGGATTGAGGTTTGAGGATTGAGGATTCAAGATTGAGTATTGATGATTGAATATTGAGGATTGAGGATTGAGGATTGAGGATTGAGGATTGAGGATTGAGGATTGAAGATTGAGTATTGACGATTGAATATTGAGGATTGAAGAATGAGGATTGAGGATTGAGGATTGAGGATTGAGGATTGAGGATCTAGGATTGGAAATTGATTATTGAGTATTGAAGGCTGAGGATTGAGGATTGAGGATTGAGGATTGAGGATTGAAGATTGAGGATTGGGTATTGAGGATTGAGGATTGAGGATTGATGATTGAAGATTGAGTATTGAGGATTGAATATTGAGGATTGAGGATTGAGTACTGAGGATTGAGGATTGAGGATTGAGGATTGAAGATTGAGTATTGAGTATTGAAGGTTGAGGATTGTGGATTGAGGATTAAGGATTGTGGATTGAATATTGTAGATTGAGTATTGATGCCTGAGGATTGAGGATTGAGGATTGAGGATTGAGGATTGAGGATTGAAGGTTGAGTATTGAGGATTGAAGATTGAGGATTGAAGATTGAGTATTGATGATTGAATATTGAGGATTGAGGATTGAGGATTGAGGATTGAGGATTGGGTATTGAGGATAGAGTAATGAGGATTGAGGATTGAGGTTTGAGGATTGAGGATTCAAGATTGAGTATTGATGATTGAATATTGAGGAATGAGGATTGAGGTTTGAGGATTGAGGATTGAGGATTGAGGATTGAAAGTTGAGTATTGAGGATTGAAGATTGAGGATTGAAGATTGAGTATTGATGATTGTATATTGAGGATTGAGGATTGAGGATTGAGGATTGAGGATTGGGTATTGAGGATTGAGGAATGAGGATTGAGAATTGGGGTCTGAGGATTGAGGATTGCAGATTGAGTATTGAGGATTGAAGATTGAGGATTGAGGATTGAGGATTGAGGAATGAGGATTGAATATTGAGTATTGAGGATTGAAGATTGAGGATAGAGGATTGAGTACTGAGGATGGAGGATGAGGGCTGAGGGTTGAGGATTGAGGATTGAGAAATGAAGATAGAGGATTGAGGATTGAAATTGAGGATTGGGTATTGAGGATTGAAGAATGAGGATTGAGGAATTAGGATTGAGGATTGAGGATTGAGGATTGAAGATTGAGGATTGGGTACTGAGGATTGAAGAATGAGGATTGAGGACTGAGGATTGAGGATTGAGGATTGAAGATTGAGTGTTGAGGATTGAAGATTGAGGATTGAGGATTGACGATTGAGGATTGAGGATTGAAGATTGAGTATTGAGGATTGAAGGTTGAGGTTTGAGTATTGAGGATTGAGGATTCAGGGTTGAAGATTGAGGATTGAGGATTGAGGATTGAGGAATGAGGATTGAGGATTAAGGATTGAAGATTGAATATTGATGATTGAATATTGAGGACTGAGGATTGAGGGTTGTGGATTGAGGACGAGGACTGAGGGTTGAATATTGATGTTTGACGTCTGAGGATTAAGGATTGAGGATTGAGAATTGAGGATTGAGGATTGACGATTGAAGATTAAGTATTGGGTATTTAGGATTGAAGAATGAGGATTGAGGATTGAGGTTTGAGGATTGAGGATTGAAGATTTAGTATTGATGATTGAATATTGAGGATTGAGGATTGAGGTTTGTGGATTCAGGATGAAGACTGGGGGTTGAGGATTGACGTTTGAGGAACGAGGATTGAGGTTTGAGGATTGAGGACTAAGGATTGACGATTGAGTATTGAAGATTGAGGATTGATGACCGAGGATTGACGACTGAGAATTGAGGATTGAGGATTGATGATTGAAGATTGAGTATTGAGGATTGAATATTGCGGATTGAGGATTGAGGATTGAGGATTGAGGATTGAGGATTGAGGATTGAAGATTGAAGATTGAGTATTGCGTATTGAAGGCTGAGGATTGTGGATTGAGGATTAAGGATTGAGGATTGAATATTGTAGATTGAGTATTGATGCCTGAGGATTGAGGATTGAGGATTGAGGATTGAGGATTGAGGATTGAAGATTGAGTATTGAGGATTGAAGATTGAGGTTTGAAGATTGAGTATTGATGATTGAATATTGAGGATTGAGGATTGAGGATTGAGGATTGAGGATTGAGGATTGAGGATCTAGGATTGGAGATTGATTATTGAGTATAGAAGGTTGAGGATTGTGGATTGAGGATTGAGGATTGAGGATTGAGGATTGAGGATTGAGGATTGAGAATTGAGGATTGACGATTGAGGATTGAAGATTGAGTATTGATGATTGAATATTGAGGATTGAGGATTGAGGATTGAGGATTGAAGATTGAGTATTGAGGATTGAAGATTGAGGATTCAGTATTGAGGATTGAGGATACAGGGTTGAAGATTGAGGTTTGAGGATTGAGGATTGAGGATTGAGGATTGAGGATTGAAGATTGAGTATTGATGATTGAATATTGAGGATTGAGGAATGAGGTTTGAGGATTGAGAATGAAGTCTGAGGGTTGAGGATTGAGGTTTGAGGAACCAGGATTGAGGATTGAGGATTGAGGACTTAGGATTGACGATTGAGTATTGAAGATTGAGGAATGATGACTGAGGATTGACGACTGAGAATTGAGGATTGAGGATTGATGATTGAAGGTTGAGTATTGAGGATTGAATATTGAGGATTGAGGATTGAGGATTGAGGATTGAGGATTGAGGATTGAGGATTGAAGATTGAGTATTGAGTATTGAAGGTTGAGGATTGTGGATTGAGGATTAAGGATTGAGGATTGAATATTGTAGATTGAGTATTGATACCTGAGGATTGAGGATTGATGATTGAGGATTGAGGATTGAGGATTGAGGATTGAAGATTGACTATTGAGGATTGAAGATTGAGGGTTGAAGATTGCGTATTGATGATTGAATATTGAGGATTGAGGATTGAGGATTGAGGATTGAGGATTGAGGATTGAGGATTGAAGATTGAGTATTGATGATTGAATATTGAGGATTGAAGAATGAGGATTGAGGATTGAGGATTGAGGATTGAGGATAGAGGATCTAGGATTGGAAATTGATTATTGAGTATTGAAGGCTGAGGATTGTGGATTGAGGATTGAGGATTGAGGATTGAGGATTGAGGATTGAGGATTGAGGATTGAGGATTGAGGATTGAGGATTGAGGATCGAAGATTGAGTATTGATGATTGAATATTGAGGATTGAGGATTGAGGTTTGAGGATTGAGGATTGAGGATTGAGGATTGAGGATTGAGTATTGAAGATTGAGTATTGATGCCTGAGGATTGAGGATCGAGGATTGAGGATTGAGGATTGGAGATTGACTATTGAGGATTGAAGATTGAGGATTGAGGATTGAGGATTGAGAATTGAGAATTGAGTATGAGGACTGAGGGTTGAGGATTGAGGTTTGAGGAATGAGGACTGAGGGTTGGGGAATGAGGATTGAGGATTGAGGATTGAGGATTGAGCATTGAAGGTTGAGTATTGATGCCTGAGGATTGAGGATTGAGGATTGATGATTGAGGATCGAGGATTGAAGATTGAGAATTGAGGATTGAAGATCGAGGATTGTGGATTGAGGATTGAGGATGGAGGATGAGGGCTGAGGGTTGAGGATTGAGGATTGAGAAATGAGGATTGAGGATTGAGGATTGAAATTGAGGATTGGGTATTGAGGATTGAAGAATGAGGATTGAGGAATTAGGATTGAGGATTGAGGATTGAGGATTGAAGATTTAGGATTGGGTATTGAGGGTTGAAGAATGAGGATTGAGGATTGAGGATTGGGGATTGAGGATTGAAGATTAGTGTTGAGGATTGAAGATTGAGGATTGAGGATTGAGGATTGAGGATTGAGGATTGAAGGTTGAGTATTGAGGATTGAAGATTGAGGATTGAGTATTGAGGATTGTGGATTCAGGGTTGAAGATTGAGAATTGAGGATCGAGGATTGAGGATTGAGGATTGAGGATTGAAGATTGAATATTGATGATTGAATATTGAGGACTGAGGATTGAGGGTTGTGGATTGAGGACGAGGGCTGAGGGTTGAATATTGATGTTTGAGGTCTGAGTATTAAGGATTGAGGATTGAGAATTGAGGATTGAGGATTGAGGATTGAAGATTGAGGATTGGGTATTTAGGATTGAAGAATGAGGATTGAGGATTGAGGTTTGAGGATTGAGGATTGATGATTGAGTATTGTCGATTGAATATTGAGGATTGAGGATTGAGGTTTGAGGATTGAGGACGAGGACTGACGGTTGAGGATTGAGGTTAGAGGATTGAGGATTGGGGATTGAGGACTGAGGATTGAGGATTGGGGATTGAGGATTGAGCATTGAAGATTGAAGATTGATGACTGGGGATTGAGGATTGAATATTGAGGATTAACGATTGAAGATTGGGGATTGAGGATCTAGGATCGGAGATTGATTATTGAGGATTGAAGATTGAGGATTGACGATTGAGGATTGAGAATTGAGAATTGAGGATGAGGACTGAGGGTTGAGGATTGAGGTTTGAGGAATGAGGATTGATGGTTGAGGATTGAGGATTGAGGATTGAGGATTGAGGATTGAGGATTGAGTATTGAAGATTGAGTATTGATACCTGAGGATTGAGGATTGAGGATTGAGGATTGAGGATTGAGGATTGAAGATTGAGTATTGGGGATTGAAGATTTAGGATTGAGGATTGAGGATTGAGGATGGAGAATGAGGACTGACGGTTGAGGATTGAGGTTTGGGGATTGAAGATTGAGGACTGGGGACTTAGGATTGAGGATTGAGTATTGAGGATTGAAGATAGAGGATTGAGTATTGAGGATTGAGGATTCAGGGTTGAAAATTGAGGATTGAGGATTGAGGATTGAGGATTGAGGATTGAGGATTGAAGATTGAATATTGATGATTGAATATTGAGGACTGAGGATTGAGGTTTGAGGATTGAGGATTGAGGATTGAGGATTGAGGATTGAGTATTGAAGATTGAGTATTGATGCCTGAGGATTGAGGATCGAGGATTGAGGATTGAGGATTGGAGATTGACTATTGAGGATTGAAGATTGAGGATTGAGGATTGAGGATTGAGAATTGAGAATTGAGTATGAGGACTGAGGGTTGAGGATTGAGGTTTGAGGAATGAGGACTGAGGGTTGGGGAATGAGGATTGAGGATTGAGGATTGAGGATTGAGCATTGAAGGTTGAGTATTGATGCCTGAGGATTGAGGATTGAGGATTGATGATTGAGGATCGAGGATTGAAGATTGAGAATTGAGGATTGAAGATCGAGGATTGTGGATTGAGGATTGAGGATTGAGGATGGAGGATGAGGGCTGAGGGTTGAGGATTGAGGATTGAGAAATGAGGATTGAGGATTGAGGATTGAAATTGAGGATTGGGTATTGAGGATTGAAGAATGAGGATTGAGGAATTAGGATTGAGGATTGAGGATTGAGGATTGAAGATTTAGGATTGGGTATTGAGGGTTGAAGAATGAGGATTGAGGATTGAGGATTGGGGATTGAGGATTGAAGATTAGTGTTGAGGATTGAAGATTGAGGATTGAGGATTGAGGATTGAGGATTGAGGATTGAAGGTTGAGTATTGAGGATTGAAGATTGAGGATTGAGTATTGAGGATTGTGGATTCAGGGTTGAAGGTTGAGAATTGAGGATCGAGGATTGAGGATTGAGGATTGAGGATTGAAGATTGAATATTGATGATTGAATATTGAGGACTGAGGATTGAGGGTTGTGGATTGAGGACGAGGGCTGAGGGTTGAATATTGATGTTTGAGGTCTGAGTATTAAGGATTGAGGATTGAGAATTGAGGATTGAGGATTGAGGATTGAAGATTGAGGATTGGGTATTTAGGATTGAAGAATGAGGATTGAGGATTGAGGTTTGAGGATTGAGGATTGATGATTGAGTATTGTCGATTGAATATTGAGGATTGAGGATTGAGGTTTGAGGATTGAGGACGAGGACTGACGGTTGAGGATTGAGGTTAGAGGATTGAGGATTGGGGATTGAGGACTGAGGATTGAGGATTGGGGATTGAGGATTGAGCATTGAAGATTGAAGATTGATGACTGGGGATTGAGGATTGAATATTGAGGATTAACGATTGAAGATTGGGGATTGAGGATCTAGGATCGGAGATTGATTATTGAGGATTGAAGATTGAGGATTGACGATTGAGGATTGAGAATTGAGAATTGAGGATGAGGACTGAGGGTTGAGGATTGAGGTTTGAGGAATGAGGATTGATGGTTGAGGATTGAGGATTGATGATTGAGGATTGAGGATTGAGGATTGAGTATTGAAGATTGTGTATTGATACCTGAGGATTGAGGATTGAGGATTGAGGATTGAGGATGGATAATGAGGACTGACGGTTGAGGATTGAGGTTTGAGGATTGAAGATTGAGGACTGAGGACTGAGGATTGAGGATTGAGGATTGAGCATTGAGGATTGAAGATTGAGTACTGGGGATTCGGGATTGCAGATTGAGGATTAAGGATTGAAGATTGAGTATTGAGGATTGAAGATAGAGGATTGAGTATTGAGGATTGAGGATTCAGGGTTGAAAATTGAGGATTGAGGATTGAGGATTGAGGACTGAGGATTGAGGATTGAAGATTGAATATTGATGATTGAATATTGAGGACTGAGGATTGAGGGTTGTGGATTGAGGACGAGGACTGAGGGTTGAATATTGATGTTTGAGGTCTGAGGATTAAGGATTGAGGATTGAGAATTGAGGATTGAGGATTGAGGATTGGAAATTGAGGATTGAGGATTGGAAATTGAGGATTGGGTATTTAGGATTGAAGAATGAGGATTGAGGATTGAGGTTTGAGGAGTGAGGATTGAAGATTGAGTATTGATGATTGAATATTGAGGATTGATGATTGAGGTTTGAGGATTGAGGACGAAGACTGACGGTTGAGGATTGAGGTTCGAGGATTAAGGATTGGGGATTGAGGACTGAGGATTGAGGATTGAGGATTGAGCATTGAGGATTGAAGATTGATGACTGGGGATTGAGGATTGAATATTGAGGATTAACGATTGAAGGTTGGGGATTGAGGACCTAGGATCGGAGATTGATTATTGAGGATTGAAGATTGAGGATTGAGGATTGAGGATTGAGAATTGAGAATTGAGGATGAGGACTGAGGGTTGAGGATTGAGGTTTGAGGAATGAGGATTGATGGTTGAGGATTGAGGATTGAGGATTGAGGATTGAGGATTGAGGATTGAGTATTGAAGATTGAGTATTGATGCCTGAGGCTTGAGGATTGAGGATTGAGTATTGAGGATTGAGGATTGAAGATTGAGTATTGGGGATTGAAGATTGAGGATTGAGGATTGAGGATTGAGGTTGGAGAATGAGGACTGACGGTTGAGGATTGAGGTTTGAGGATTGAAGATTGAGGTCTGAGGACTGAGGATTGAGGATTGAGGATTGAGCATTGGGGATTGAAGATTGAGTACTGGGGATTGGGGATTGAAGATTGAGGATTATGGATTGAAGATTGGGGATTGAGGATCAAGAATTGGAGATTGATTATTGAGGTCTGAAGATTGAGGATTGAGAATTGAGGATTGAGAATTGAGAATTGAGTATGAGGACTGAGGGTTGAGGATTGAGGTTTGAGGAATGAGGATTGAGGGTTGAGGATTGAGGATTGAGGATTGCGGATTGAAGATTGAGTATTGATGATTGAATATTGAGGATTGAGGATTGAGGATGGAGAATGAGGGCTGACGGTTGAGGATTGAGGTTTGAGGATTGAAGATTGAGGACTGAGGACTGAGGATTGAGGATTGAGTATTGAGCATTGAGGATTGAAGATTGAGTACTGGGGATTCGGGATTGCAGATTGAGGATTAAGGATTGAAGATTGAGTATTGAGGATTGAAGATAGAGGATTGAGTATTGAGGATTGAGGATTCAGGGTTGAAAATTGAGGATTGAGGATTGAGGATTGAGGATTGAGGATTGAGGATTGAAGATTGAATATTGATGATTGAATATTGAGGACTGAGGATTGAGGGTTGTGGATTGAGGACGAGGACTGAGGGTTGAATATTGATGTTTGAGGTCTGAGGATTAAGGATTGAGGATTGAGAATTGAGGATTGAGGATTGAGGATTGGAAATTGAGGATTGTGTATTTAGGATTGAAGAATGAGGATTGAGGATTGAGGTTTGAGGATTGAGGATTGAAGATTGAGTATTGATGATTGAATATTGAGGATTGATGATTGAGGTTTGAGGATTGAGGACGAGGACTGACGGTTAAGGATTGAGGTTTGAGGATTAAGGATTGGGGATTGAGGACTGAGGATTGAGGATTGAGGATTGAGCATTGAGGATTGAAGATTGATGACTGGGGATTGAGGATTGAAGATTGAGGATTGACGATTGAAGGTTGGGGATTGAGGACCTAGGATCGGAGATTGATTATTGAGGATTGAAGATTGAGGATTGAGGATTGAGGATTGAGAATTGAGAATTGAGGATGAGGACTGAGGGTTGAGGATTGAGGTTTGAGGAATGAGGATTGATGGTTGAGGATTGAGGATTGAGGATTGAGGATTGAGGATTGAGTATTGAAGATTGAGTATTGATGCCTGAGGCTTGAGGATTGAGGATTGAGTATTGAGGATTGAGGATTGAAGATTGAGTATTGGGGATTGAAGATTGAGGATTGAGGATTGAGGATTGAGGTTGGAGAATGAGGACCGACGGTTGAGGATTGAGGTTTGAGGATTGAAGATTGAGGTCTGAGGACTGAGGATTGAGGATTAAGGATTGAGCATTGAGGATTGAAGATTGAGTACTGGGGATTGGGGATTGAAGATTGAGGATTATGGATTGAAGATTGGGGATTGAGGATCAAGAATTGGAGATTGATTATTGAGGACTGAAGATTGAGGATTGAGAATTGAGGATTGAGAATTGAGAATTGAGTATGAGGACTGAGGGTTGAGGATTGAGGTTTGAGGAATGAGGATTGAGGGTTGAGGATTGAGGATTGAGGATTGCGGATTGAAGATTGAGTATTGATGATTGAATATTGAGGATTGAGGATTGAGGTTTGAGGATTGAGGATTGAGGATTGAGGAGTGAGGATTGAGGGTTGAGTATTGAAGATTGAGTATTGATGCCTGAGGATTGAGGATCGAGGATTGAGGATTGAGGATTGGAGATTGATTATTGAGGATTGAAGATTGAGGATTGAGGATTGAGGATTGAGAATTGAGAATTGAGTATGAGGACTGAGGGTTGAGGGTTGAGGTTTGAGGAATGAGGATTGAGGGTTGGGGAATGAGGATTGAGGATTGAGGATTGAGGATTGAGCATTGAAGATTGAGTATTGATGCCTGAGGATTGAGGATTGAGGATTGAGGATTGAGGATTGAGGATTGAGGATTGAAGATTGAGTATTGAGTATTGAAGGTTGAGGATTGTGTATTGAGGATTAAGGACTGAGGATTGAATATTGTAGATTGAGTATTGATGCCTGAGGATTGAGGATTGAGGATTGAGGATTGAGGATTGAGGATTGAAGGTTGAATATTGAGGATTGAAGATTGAGGATTCAAGATTGAGTATTGATGATTGAATATTGAGGATTGAGGATTGAGGATTGAGGATTGAGGATTGGGTATTGAGGTTTGAGTAATGAGGATTGAGGATTGAGGTTTGAGTATTGGGGATAGCAGATTGAGTATTGGCGATTGAAGATTGAGGATTGAGGATTGAGGATTGAGGAATGAGAATCGAAGATTGAGTATTGAGGATTGAAGATTGAGGATAGAGGATTGAGTACTGAGGATGGAGGATGAGGGCTGAGGGTTGAAGATTGAGGATTGAGAAATGAGGATTGAGGATTGAGGATTGAAATTGAGGATTGGGTATTGAGGATTGAAGAATGAGGATTGAGGAATTAGGATTGAGGATTGAGGATTGAGGATTGAAGATTGAGGATTGGGTATTGAGGATTGAAGAATGAGGATTGAGGATTGAGGACTGGGGATTGAGGATTGAAGATTAGTGTTGAGGATTGAAGATTGAGGATTGAGGATTGAGGATTGAGGATTGAGGATTGAGGATTGAAGATTGGGTATTGAGGATTGAAGATTGAGGATTGAGTATTGATGATTGAATATTGAGGATTGAGGATTGAGGTTTGAGGATTGAGGACGAGGACTGGCGGTAGAGGATTTAGGTTTGAGGATTGAGGATTGAGGAACAAGGATTGAGGGTGAGTGCTAAGGGTCGGGGATTGAGGTTCGACGACTGAGGACTGACGGTTGAGGATTGAGGTTTGAGGATTAAGGATTGGGGATTGAGGACTGAGGATTGAGGATTGAGGATTGAGCATTGAGGATTGAAGATTGATGACTGGGGATTGAGGATTGAAGATTGAGGATTAGCGATTGAACGTTGGGGATTGAGGACCTAGGATCGGAGATTGATTATTGAGGATTGAAGATTGAGGATTGAGGATTGAGGATTGAGAATTGAGAATTGAGGATGAGGACTGAGGGTTGAGGATTGAGGTTTGAGGAATGAGGATTGATGGTTGAGGATTGAGGATTGAGGATTGAGGATTGAGGATTGAGTATTGAAGATTGAGTATTGATGCCTGAGGCTTGAGGATTGAGGATTGAGTATTGAGGATTGAGGATTGAAGATTGAGTATTGGGGATTGAAGATTGAGGATTGAGGATTGAGAATTGAGGTTGGAGAATGAGGACTGACGGTTGAGGATTGAGGTTTGAGGATTGAAGATTGAGGTCTGAGGACTCAGGATTGAGGATTAAGGATTGAGCATTGAGGATTGAAGATTGAGTACTGGGGATTGGGGATTGAAGATTGAGGATTATGGATTGAAGATTGGGGATTGAGGATCAAGAATTGGAGATTGATTATTGAGGACTGAAGATTGAGGATTGAGAATTGAGGATTGAGAATTGAGAATTGAGTATGAGGACTGAGGGTTGAGGATTGAGGTTTGAGGAATGAGGATTGAGGGTTGAGGATTGAGGATTGAGGATTGCGGATTGAAGATTGAGTATTGATGATTGAATATTGAGGATTGAGGATTGAGGTTTGAGGATTGAGGATTGAGGAGTGAGGATTGAGGGTTGAGTATTGAAGATTGAGTATTGATGCCTGAGGATTGAGGATCGAGAATTGAGGACTGAGGATTGGAGATTGATTATTGAGGATTGAAGATTGAGGATTGAGGATTGAGGATTGAGAATTGAGAATTGAGTATGAGGACTGAGGGTTGAGGGTTGAGGTTTGAGGAATGAGGATTGAGGGTTGGGGAATGAGGATTGAGGATTGAGGATTGAGGATTGAGCATTGAAGATTGAGTATTGATGCCTGAGGATTGAGGATTGAGGATTGAGGATTGAGGATTGAGGATTGAGGATTGAAGATTGAGTATTGAGTATTGAAGGTTGAGGATTGTGTATTGAGGATTAAGGACTGAGGATTGAATATTGTAGATTGAGTATTGATGCCTGAGGATTGAGGATTGAGGATTGAGGATTGAGGATTGAGGATTGAGGATTGAAGATTGAGTATTGAGGATTGAAGGTTGAGGGTTGAAGATTGAGTATTGATGATTGAATATTGAGGATTGAGGATTGAGGATCGAGGAATGAAGATTGAGAATTGAGGATTGAAGATTGATGCCTGAGGATTGAGGATCGAGAATTGAGGATTGAGGATTGAAGATTGAGGATTGAGTATTGAGGATTGAGGATTCAGGGTTGAAGATTGAGGATTGAGGATTGAGGATTGAGGATTGAGGATTGAGGATTGGGTGTTTAGTATTGAAGAATGAGGATTGAGGATTGAGGTTTGAGGATTGAGGATTGAAGATTGAGTATTGATGATTGAATATTGAGGGTTGAGGATTGAGGTTTGAGGATTGAGGATGAAGACTGAGGGTTGAGGATTGAGGTTTGAGGAACGAGGATCGAGGATTGAGGATTGAGGACTAAGGATTGACGATTGAGTATTGAAGATTGTGGATTGATGACTGAGGATTGACGACTGAGAATTGAGGATTGAGGATTGATGATTGAGGATTGAGTATTGAGGATTGAATATTGAGGATTGAGGATTGAGGATTGAGGATTGAGGATTGAGGATTGAGGATTGAAGATTGAGTATTGAGTATTGAAGGTTGAGGATTGTGGATTGAGGATTAAGGATTGTGGATTGAATATTGTAGATTGAGTATTGATGCCTGAGGATTGAGGATTGAGGATTGTGGATTGAATATTGTAGATTGAGTATTGATGCCTGAGGATTGAGGATTGAGGATTGAGGATTGAGGATTGAGGATTGAAGGTTGAATATTGAGGATTGAAGATTGAGGATTCAAGATTGAGTATTGATGATTGAATATTGAGGATTGAGGATTGAGGATTGAGGATTGAGGATTGGGTATTGAGGTTTGAGTAATGAGGATTGAGGATTGAGGTTTGAGTATTGGGGATAGCAGATTGAGTATTGGCGATTGAAGATTGAGGATTGAGGATTGAGGATTGAGGAATGAGAATCGAAGATTGAGTATTGAGGATTGAAGATTGAGGATAGAGGATTGAGTACTGAGGATGGAGGATGAGGGCTGAGGGTTGAAGATTGAGGATTGAGAAATGAGGATTGAGGATTGAGGATTGAAATTGAGGATTGGGTATTGAGGATTGAAGAATGAGGATTGAGGAATTAGGATTGAGGATTGAGGATTGAGGATTGAAGATTGAGGATTGGGTATTGAGGATTGAAGAATGAGGATTGAGGATTGAGGATTGGGGATTGAGGATTGAAGATTAGTGTTGAGGATTGAAGATTGAGGATTGAGGATTGAGGATTGAGGATTGAGGATTGAGGATTGAAGATTGGGTATTGAGGATTGAAGATTGAGGATTGAGTATTGATGATTGAATATTGAGGATTGAGGATTGAGGTTTGAGGATTGAGGACGAGGACTGGAGGTAGAGGATTTAGGTTTGAGGATTGAGGATTGAGGAACAAGGATTGAGGATGAGTGCTAAGGGTCGGGGATTGAGGTTCGACGACTGAGGACTGAGGATTGAGGATTGAGAATTGAGGATTGATGTTTGAGGATTGAAGATTGAGGATTGAGGATTGAGGATTGAGGAATGAGGATTGAAGATTGGGGATTGAGGATTGAAGATTGAGGATAGAGGATTGAGTACTGAGGATGGAGGATGAGGGCTGAGGGTTGAGGGTTGAGGATTGAGAAATGAGGATTGAGGATTGAGGATAGAAATTGAGGATTGGGTATTGAGGATTGAAGAATGAGGATTGAGGAATTAGGATTGAGGATTGAGGATTGAGGACTGAAGATTGAGGATTGGGTATTGAGGATTGAAGAATGAGGATTGAGGATTGAGGATTGAGGATTGAGGATTGAGGATTGAGTGTTGAGGATTGAAAATTGAGGATTGAGGATTGACGATTGAGGATTGAGGATTGAAGATTGAGTATTGAGGATTGAAGATTGAGGATTGAGTATTGAGGATTCAGGGTTGAAGACTGAGGATTGAGGATTGAGGATTGAGGATTGAGGATTGAGGAATGAGGATTGAAGATTGAATATTTATGATTGAATATTGAGGACTGAGGATTGAGGGTTGTGGATTGAGGACGAGGACTGAGGGTTGAATATTGATGTTTGAGGTCTGAGGATTAAGGATTGAGGATTGAGAATTGAGGATTGAGGATTGAGGATTGAAGATTAAGGATTGGGTATTTAGGATTGAAGAATGTGGATTGAGGATTGAGGTTTGAGGATTGGGGATTGAAGATTGAGTATTGATGATTGAATATTGAGGATTGAGCATTGAGGTTTGAGTATTGAGGATGAAGACTGAGGGTTGAGGATTGAGGCTTGAGGAACGATGATTGAGGATTGAGGATTGAGGACTAAGGATTGACGATTGAGTATTGAAGATTGAGGATTGATGACTGTGGATTGACGACTGAGAATTGAGGATTGAGGATTGATGATTGAAGATTGAGTATTGAGGATTGAATATTGCGGAAGGAGGATTGAGGATTGAGGATTGAGGATTGAGGATTGAGGATTGAGGATTGAGCATTGAGGATTGAGGATTGAGGATTGAAGATTGAGTATTGATGATTGAATATTGATGATTGAGGATTGAGGATTGAGGATTGAAGATTGAGTATTGAGGATTGAAGATTGAGGATTGAGTATTGAGGATTGAGGATTCAGGGTTGAAGATTGAGGATTGAGGATTGAGGATTGAGGATTGAGGATTGAGGAATGAGGATTGAAGATTGAATATTTATGATTGAATATTGAGGACTGAGGATTGAGGGTTGTGGATTGAGGACGAGGACTGAGGGTTGAATATTGATGTTTGAGGTCTGAGGATTAAGGATTGAGGATTGAGAATTGAGGATTGAGGATTGAGGATTGAAGATTAAGGATTGGGTATTTAGGATTGAAGAATGTGGATTGAGGATTGAGGTTTGAGGATTGGGGATTGAAGATTGAGTATTGATGATTGAATATTGAGGATTGAGCATTGAGGTTTGAGTATTGAGGATGAAGACTGAGGGTTGAGGATTGAGGCTTGAGGAACGATGATTGAGGATTGAGGATTGAGGACTAAGGATTGACGATTGAGTATTGAAGATTGAGGATTGATGACTGAGGATTGACGACTGAGAATTGAGGATTGAGGATTGATGATTGAAGATTGAGTATTGAGGATTGAATATTGCGGAAGGAGGATTGAGGATTGAGGATTGAGGATTGAGGATTGAGGATTGAGGATTGAGCATTGAGGATTGAGGATTGAGGATTGAAGATTGAGTATTGATGATTGAATATTGATGATTGAGGATTGAGGATTGAGGATTGAAGATTGAGTATTGAGGATTGAAGATTGAGGATTGAGTATTGAGGATTGAGGATTCAGGGTTGAAGATTGAGGATTGAGGATTGAGGATTGAGGATTGAGGATTGAGGTTTGGGTGTTTAGTATTGAAGAATGAGGATTGAGGATTGAGGTTTGAGTATTGAGGATTGAAGATTGAGTATTGATTATTGAATATTGAGGGTTGAGGATTGAGGTTTGAGGATTGAGGATGAAGACTGAGGGTTGAGGATTGAGGTTTGAGGAACGAGGATCGAGGATTGAGGATTGAGGACTAAGGATTGACGATTGAGTATTGAAGATTGAGGATTGATGACTGAGGATTGACGACTGATAATTGAGGATTGAGGATTGATGATTGAAGATTGAGTATTGGGGATTGAATATTGAGGATTGAGGATTGAGGATTGAGGATTGAGGATTCAGGATTGAGGATTGAAGATTGAGTATTGAGTATTGAAGGTTGAGGATTGTGGATTGAGGATTAAGGATTGTGGATTGAATATTGTAGATTGAGTATTGATGCCTGAGGATTGAGGATTGTGGATTGTGGATTGAATATTGTAGATTAAGTATTCATGCCTCAGGATTGAGGATTGAGGATTGAGGATTGAGTATTGAGGATTGAGGATGCAGGGTTGAAGGTTGAGGATTGAGGATTGAGGATTGTGTACTGAGGATTCAGGATTGGGTATTGAGGATTGAGGAATGAGGATTGAGGATTGAGGTTTGAGGATTGAGGGTTGCAGATTGAGTATTGAGGATTGAAGATTGAGGATTGAGGATTGAGGATTGAGGTTTGAGGATTGAGGATTGAAGATTGAGGATTGGGTATTGAGGATTGAAGAATGTGGATTGAGGAATTGGGATTGAGGATTGAGGATTGAGGATTGAAGATTGAGGATTGGGTATTGAGGATTGAAGAATGAGGATTGAGGATTGAGGATTGAAGATTGAGTGTTGAGGATTGAAGATTGAGGATTGAGGATTGAGGATTGAGGATTGAGGATTGAAGATTGAGTATTCAGGATTGAAGATTGAGGGTTGAAGATTGAGTATTGATGATTGAATATTGAGGATTGAGGATTGAGGATTGAGGATTGAGGATTCAGGATTGAGGATTGAAGATTGAGTATTGATGATTGAATATTGAGGATTGAGGATTGAGGTTTGAGGATTGAGGATTGAGAACTGACGGTAGAGGATTTAGGTTTGAGGATTGAGGATTGAGGATTGAGGATTGAGGATGAGTGCTAAGCGTCGGGGATTGAGATTCGACGAGTGAGGACTGAGGATTGAGGATTGAGAATTGAGGATTGAGGATTGAGGATTGAGGATTGAGGATTGAGGATTGAGGATTGAGGATTGAGGACTAAGGATTGACGATTGAGTATTGAAGATTGAGGATTGATGACTGAGGATTGACGACTGAGAATTGAGGATTGAGGATTGATGATTGAAGATTGAGTATTGGGGATTGAATATTGAGGATTGAGGATTGAGGATTGAGGATTGAGGATTGAGGATTGAGGATTGAAGATTGAGTATTGAGTATTGAAGGTTGAGGATTGTGGATTGAGGATTAAGGATTGTGGATTGAATATTGTAGATTGAGTATTGATGCCTGAGGATTGAGGATTGTGGATTGTGGATTGAATATTGTAGATTGAGTATTCATGCCTCAGGATTGAGGATTGAGGATTGAGGATTGAGTATTGAGGATTGAGGATTCAGGGTTGAAGGTTGAGGACTGAGGATTGAGGATTGAGTACTGAGGATTCAGGATTGGGTATTGAGGATTGAGGAATGAGGATTGAGGATTGAGGTTTGAGGATTGAGGGTTGCAGATTGAGTATTGAGGATTGAAGATTGAGGATTGAGGATTGAGGATTGAGGTTTGAGGATTGAGGATTGAAGATTGAGGATTGGGTATTGAGGATTGAAGAATGTGGATTGAGGAATTGGGATTGAGGATTGAGGATTGAGGATTGAAGATTGAGGATTGGGTATTGAGGATTGAAGAATGAGGATTGAGGATTGAGGATTGAAGATTGAGTGTTGAGGATTGAAGATTGAGGATTGAGGATTGAGGATTGAGGATTGAGGATTGAAGATTGAGTATTCAGGATTGAAGATTGAGGGTTGAAGATTGAGTATTGATGATTGAATATTGAGGATTGAGGATTGAGGATTGAGGATTGAGGATTCAGGATTGAGGATTGAAGATTGAGTATTGATGATTGAATATTGAGGATTGAGGATTGAGGTTTGAGGATTGAGGATTGAGGACTGACGGTAGAGGATTTAGGTTTGAGGATTGAGGATTGAGGATTGAGGATTGAGGATGAGTGCTAAGCGTCGGGGATTGAGATTCGACGAGTGAGGACTGAGGATTGAGGATTGAGAATTGAGGATTGAGGATTGAGGATTGAGGATTGAGGATTGAGGATTGAGGATTGAGGATTGAGGATTGAGGATTGAGGATTGAGGATTGAGGATTGAAGATTGAGTATTGATGATTGAATATTGAGGATTGAGGATTGAGGTTTGAGGATTGAGGATTGAGGATTGAGGATTGAGGATTGAGTATTGAAGATTGAGTATTGATGCCTGAGGATTGAGGATCGAGGATAGAGTATTGAGGATTGGAGATTGATTATTGAGGATTGAAGATTGAGGATTGAGGATTGAGGATTAAGAATTAAGAATTGAGTATGAGGACTGGGGGTTGAGGATTGAGCTTTGAGGAATGAGGATTGAGGGTTGGGGAATGAGGATTGAGGATTGAGGATTGAGGATTGAGCATTGAAGATTGAGTATTGATGCCTGAGGATTGAGGATTGAGGATTGATGATTGAGGATCGAGGATTGAAGATTGAGAATTGAGGATTGAAGATTGAGGATTGAGGATTGAGGATTGAGGATTGAGGATTGAGGATTGAGGATTGAGGATTGAAGATTAGTGATGAGGATTGAAGATTGAGGATTGAGGATTGAGGATTGAGGATTGAGGATTGAGGATTGAAGGTTGAGTGTTGAGGGTTGAAGATTGAGGACTGAGGATTGAGGATTGAGGATTGAGGATTGAAGATTGAGTATTGAGGATTGAAGATTGAGTATTGAGTATTGAGGATTGAGGATTCAGGGTTGAAGATTGAGGATTGAGGATTGAGGATTGACGATCTAGGATTGGAGATTGATTATTGAGTATAGAAGGTTGAGGATTGTGGACTGAGGATTGAGGATTGAGGATTGCGGATTGAGGATTGAGGATTGAGGATTGAGAATTGAGGATTGAGAATGGGGATTGAAGATTGAGTATTGATGATTGAATATTGAGGATTGAGGATTGAGGATTGAGGATTGAAGATTGAGTATTGAGGATTGAAGATTGAGTATTGAGTATTGAGGATTGAGGATTCAGGGTTGAAGATTGAGGATTGAGGATTGAGGATTGACGATCTAGGATTGGAGATTGATTATTGAGTATAGAAGGTTGAGGATTGTGGACTGAGGATTGAGGATTGAGGATTGCGGATTGAGGATTGAGGATTGAGGATTGAGAATTGAGGATTGAGAATGGGGATTGAAGATTGAGTATTGATGATTGAATATTGAGGATTGAGGATTGAGGATTGAAGATTGAAGATTGAGTATTGAGGATTGAGGTTTAAGGATTGAGGATTGCAGATTGAGTATTGAGGATTGAAGATTGAGGATTGAGGATTGAGGATTGAGGAATGAGGATTGAAGATTGAGTATTGAGGATTGAAGATTGAGGATAGAGGATTGAGTACTGAGGATGGAGTATGAGGGCTGAGGGTTGAGGATTGAGGATTGAGAAATGAGGATTGAGGATTGAGGATTGAAATTGAGGATTAGGTATTGAGGATTGAAGAATGAGGATTGAGGATTGAGGATTGAGGATTGAGGATTGAGGATTGAGGATTGAAGATTGAATATTGATGATTGAATATTGATGACTGCGGATTGAGGGTTGTGGATTGTGGACGAGGACTAAGGGTTGAATATTGATGTTTGAGGTCTGGGGACTAAGGATTGAGGATTGAGAATTGAGGATTGAGGATTGAGGATTGAAGATTGAGGATTGGGTATTTAGGATTGAAGAATGAGGATTGAGGATTGAGGTTTGAGGATTGAGGGTTGAAGATTGAGTATTGATGATTGAATATTGAGGATTGAGGATTGAGGTTTGAGGATTGAGGATGAAGACTGAGGGTTGAGGATTGAGGATTGAGGATTGAGGACTAAGGATTGACGATTGAGTATTGAAGATTGAGGATTGATGACTGAGGATTGACGACTGAGAATTGAGGATTGAGGATTCATGATTGAAGATTGAGCATTGAGGATTGAATATTGAGGATTGAGGATTGAGGATAGAGGATTGAGGATTGAGGATCGAGGATTGAAGATTGAGTATTGAGTATTGAAGGTTGAGGATTGTGGATTGAGGATTAAGGACTGAGGATTGAATATTGTAGATTGAGTATTGATGCCTGAGGATTGTGGATTGAGGATTGAGGATGCGTGCTAAGCGTCGGGGATTGAGATTCGACGACTGAGGAGTGAGGATTGAGGATTGAGAATTGAGGATTGATGTTTGAGGATTGAAGATTGAGGATTGGGTATTGAGGATTGAGGAATGAGGATTGAGGATTGAGGATTGAGGATTGAGAAATGAGGATTGAGGATTGAGGATTGAAATTGAGGATTGGGTGTTGAGGAGTGAAGAATGAGGATTGAGGAATTAGGATTGAGGATTGAGGATTGAGGATTGAAGATTGAGGATTGGGTATTGAGGATTGAAGAATGAGGATTGAGGATTGAGGATTGAGGATTGAGGATTGAGGATTGAAGATTGAGTGTTGAGGATTGAAAATTGAGGATTGAGGATTGACGATTGAGGTTTGAGGATTGAAGATTGAGTATTGAGGATTGAAGATGGAGGATTGAGTATTGAGGATTGAGGATTCAGGGTTGAAGATTGAGGATTGAGGATTGAGGATTGAGGATTGAGTATTGAGGATTGAAGATTGAATATTTATGATTGAATATTGAGGACTGAGGATTGAGGGTTGTGGATTGAGGACGAGGACTGAGGGTTGAATATTTGAGGTCTGAGGATTAAGGATTGAGGATTGAGAATTGAGGATTGAGGATTAAGGATTGAAGATTAAGGATTGGGTATTTAGGATTGAAGAGTGAGGATTGAGGATTGAGGTTTGAGGATTGGGGATTGAAGATTGAGTATTGATGATTGAATATTGAGGATTGAGGATTGAGGTTTGAAGATTGAGGATGAAGACTGAGGGTTGAGGATTGAGGTTTGAGGAACGAGGATTGAGGATTGAGGATTAAGGACTAAGGATTGACGATTGAGTATTGAAGATTGAGGATTGATGACTGAGGATTGATAACTGAGAATTGAGGATTGAGGATTGATGATTGAAGATTGAGTATTGAGGATTGAATATTGCGGATTGAGGATTGAGGATTGAGGATTGAAGATTGAGTATTGAGGATTGAAGATTGAGGATTGAGTATTGAGGGTTGAGGATTCTGGGTTGAAGATTAAGGATTGAGGATTGAGGATTGAGGATTGGGTGTTTAGTATTGAAGAATGAGGATTGAGGATTGAGGTTTGAGGATCGAGGATTGAAGATTGAGTATTGATGATTGAATATTGAGGGTTGAGGATTGAGGTTTGAGGATTGAGGATGAAGACTGAGGGTTGAGGATTGAGGTTTGAGGAACGAGGATCGAGGATTGAGGATTGAGGGCTAAGGATTGACGATTGAGTATTGAAGATTGTGGATTGATGACTGAGGATTGACGACTGAGAATTGAGGATTGAGGATTGAAGATTGAGGATTGAGTATTGAGGATTCAGGGTTGAAGACTGAGGATTGAGGATTGAGGATTGAGGATTGAGGATTGAGGATTGAGGATTGAAGATTGAATATTTATGATTGAATATGGAGGACTGAGGATTGAGGGTTGTGGATTGAGGACGAGGACTGAGGGTTGAATATTGATGTTTGATGTCTGAGGATTAAGGATTGAGGATTGAGAATTGAGGATTCAGGATTGAGGATTGAAGATTAAGGATTGGGTATTTAGGATTGAAGAATGTGGATTGAGGATTGAGGTTTGAGGATTGGGTATTGAAGATTGAGTATTGATGATTGAATATTGAGGATTGAGGATTGAGGTTTGAGTATTGAGGATGAAGACTGAGGGTTGAGGATTGAGGTTTGAGGAACGATGATTGAGGATTGAGGATTGAGGACTAAGGATTGACGATTGAGTATTGAAGATTGAGGATTGATGACTGAGGATTGACGACTGAGAATTGAGGATTGAGGATTGATGATTGAAGATTGAGTATTGAGGATTGAATATTGCGGATTGAGGATTGAGGATTGAGGATTGAGGATTGAGGATTGAGGATTGAGGATTGAGGATTGAGGATTGAGGATTGAGGATTGAGGATTGAGGATTGAGGACTAAGGATTGACGATTGAGTATTGAAGATTGAGGATTGATGACTGAGGATTGACGACTGAGAATTGAGGATTGAGGATTGATGATTGAAGATTGAGTATTGGGGATTGAATATTGAGGATTGAGGATTGAGGATTGAGGATTGAGGATTGAGGATTGAGGATTGAAGATTGAGTATTGAGTATTGAAGGTTGAGGATTGTGGATTGAGGATTAAGGATTGTGGATTGAATATTGTAGATTGAGTATTGATGCCTGAGGATTGAGGATTGTGGATTGTGGATTGAATATTGTAGATTGAGTATTCATGCCTCAGGATTGAGGATTGAGGATTGAGGATTGAGTATTGAGGATTGAGGATTCAGGGTTGAAGGTTGAGGACTGAGGATTGAGGATTGAGTACTGAGGATTCAGGATTGGGTATTGAGGATTGAGGAATGAGGATTGAGGATTGAGGTTTGAGGATTGAGGGTTGCAGATTGAGTATTGAGGATTGAAGATTGAGGATTGAGGATTGAGGATTGAGGTTTGAGGATTGAGGATTGAAGATTGAGGATTGGGTATTGAGGATTGAAGAATGTGGATTGAGGAATTGGGATTGAGGATTGAGGATTGAGGATTGAAGATTGAGGATTGGGTATTGAGGATTGAAGAATGAGGATTGAGGATTGAGGATTGAAGATTGAGTGTTGAGGATTGAAGATTGAGGATTGAGGATTGAGGATTGAGGATTGAGGATTGAAGATTGAGTATTCAGGATTGAAGATTGAGGGTTGAAGATTGAGTATTGATGATTGAATATTGAGGATTGAGGATTGAGGATTGAGGATTGAGGATTCAGGATTGAGGATTGAAGATTGAGTATTGATGATTGAATATTGAGGATTGAGGATTGAGGTTTGAGGATTGAGGATTGAGGACTGACGGTAGAGGATTTAGGTTTGAGGATTGAGGATTGAGGATTGAGGATTGAGGATGAGTGCTAAGCGTCGGGGATTGAGATTCGACGAGTGAGGACTGAGGATTGAGGATTGAGAATTGAGGATTGAGGATTGAGGATTGAGGATTGAGGATTGAGGATTGAGGATTGAGGATTGAGGATTGAGGATTGAGGATTGAGGATTGAGGATTGAAGATTGAGTATTGATGATTGAATATTGAGGATTGAGGATTGAGGTTTGAGGATTGAGGATTGAGGATTGAGGATTGAGGATTGAGTATTGAAGATTGAGTATTGATGCCTGAGGATTGAGGATCGAGGATAGAGTATTGAGGATTGGAGATTGATTATTGAGGATTGAAGATTGAGGATTGAGGATTGAGGATTAAGAATTAAGAATTGAGTATGAGGACTGGGGGTTGAGGATTGAGCTTTGAGGAATGAGGATTGAGGGTTGGGGAATGAGGATTGAGGATTGAGGATTGAGGATTGAGCATTGAAGATTGAGTATTGATGCCTGAGGATTGAGGATTGAGGATTGATGATTGAGGATCGAGGATTGAAGATTGAGAATTGAGGATTGAAGATTGAGGATTGAGGATTGAGGATTGAGGATTGAGGATTGAGGATTGAGGATTGAGGATTGAAGATTAGTGATGAGGATTGAAGATTGAGGATTGAGGATTGAGGATTGAGGATTGAGGATTGAGGATTGAAGGTTGAGTGTTGAGGGTTGAAGATTGAGGACTGAGGATTGAGGATTGAGGATTGAGGATTGAAGATTGAGTATTGAGGATTGAAGATTGAGTATTGAGTATTGAGGATTGAGGATTCAGGGTTGAAGATTGAGGATTGAGGATTGAGGATTGACGATCTAGGATTGGAGATTGATTATTGAGTATAGAAGGTTGAGGATTGTGGACTGAGGATTGAGGATTGAGGATTGCGGATTGAGGATTGAGGATTGAGGATTGAGAATTGAGGATTGAGAATGGGGATTGAAGATTGAGTATTGATGATTGAATATTGAGGATTGAGGATTGAGGATTGAGGATTGAAGATTGAGTATTGAGGATTGAAGATTGAGTATTGAGTATTGAGGATTGAGGATTCAGGGTTGAAGATTGAGGATTGAGGATTGAGGATTGACGATCTAGGATTGGAGATTGATTATTGAGTATAGAAGGTTGAGGATTGTGGACTGAGGATTGAGGATTGAGGATTGCGGATTGAGGATTGAGGATTGAGGATTGAGAATTGAGGATTGAGAATGGGGATTGAAGATTGAGTATTGATGATTGAATATTGAGGATTGAGGATTGAGGATTGAAGATTGAAGATTGAGTATTGAGGATTGAGGTTTAAGGATTGAGGATTGCAGATTGAGTATTGAGGATTGAAGATTGAGGATTGAGGATTGAGGATTGAGGAATGAGGATTGAAGATTGAGTATTGAGGATTGAAGATTGAGGATAGAGGATTGAGTACTGAGGATGGAGTATGAGGGCTGAGGGTTGAGGATTGAGGATTGAGAAATGAGGATTGAGGATTGAGGATTGAAATTGAGGATTAGGTATTGAGGATTGAAGAATGAGGATTGAGGATTGAGGATTGAGGATTGAGGATTGAGGATTGAGGATTGAAGATTGAATATTGATGATTGAATATTGATGACTGCGGATTGAGGGTTGTGGATTGTGGACGAGGACTAAGGGTTGAATATTGATGTTTGAGGTCTGGGGACTAAGGATTGAGGATTGAGAATTGAGGATTGAGGATTGAGGATTGAAGATTGAGGATTGGGTATTTAGGATTGAAGAATGAGGATTGAGGATTGAGGTTTGAGGATTGAGGGTTGAAGATTGAGTATTGATGATTGAATATTGAGGATTGAGGATTGAGGTTTGAGGATTGAGGATGAAGACTGAGGGTTGAGGATTGAGGATTGAGGATTGAGGACTAAGGATTGACGATTGAGTATTGAAGATTGAGGATTGATGACTGAGGATTGACGACTGAGAATTGAGGATTGAGGATTCATGATTGAAGATTGAGCATTGAGGATTGAATATTGAGGATTGAGGATTGAGGATAGAGGATTGAGGATTGAGGATCGAGGATTGAAGATTGAGTATTGAGTATTGAAGGTTGAGGATTGTGGATTGAGGATTAAGGACTGAGGATTGAATATTGTAGATTGAGTATTGATGCCTGAGGATTGTGGATTGAGGATTGAGGATGCGTGCTAAGCGTCGGGGATTGAGATTCGACGACTGAGGAGTGAGGATTGAGGATTGAGAATTGAGGATTGATGTTTGAGGATTGAAGATTGAGGATTGGGTATTGAGGATTGAGGAATGAGGATTGAGGATTGAGGATTGAGGATTGAGAAATGAGGATTGAGGATTGAGGATTGAAATTGAGGATTGGGTGTTGAGGAGTGAAGAATGAGGATTGAGGAATTAGGATTGAGGATTGAGGATTGAGGATTGAAGATTGAGGATTGGGTATTGAGGATTGAAGAATGAGGATTGAGGATTGAGGATTGAGGATTGAGGATTGAGGATTGAAGATTGAGTGTTGAGGATTGAAAATTGAGGATTGAGGATTGACGATTGAGGTTTGAGGATTGAAGATTGAGTATTGAGGATTGAAGATGGAGGATTGAGTATTGAGGATTGAGGATTCAGGGTTGAAGATTGAGGATTGAGGATTGAGGATTGAGGATTGAGTATTGAGGATTGAAGATTGAATATTTATGATTGAATATTGAGGACTGAGGATTGAGGGTTGTGGATTGAGGACGAGGACTGAGGGTTGAATATTTGAGGTCTGAGGATTAAGGATTGAGGATTGAGAATTGAGGATTGAGGATTAAGGATTGAAGATTAAGGATTGGGTATTTAGGATTGAAGAGTGAGGATTGAGGATTGAGGTTTGAGGATTGGGGATTGAAGATTGAGTATTGATGATTGAATATTGAGGATTGAGGATTGAGGTTTGAAGATTGAGGATGAAGACTGAGGGTTGAGGATTGAGGTTTGAGGAACGAGGATTGAGGATTGAGGATTAAGGACTAAGGATTGACGATTGAGTATTGAAGATTGAGGATTGATGACTGAGGATTGATAACTGAGAATTGAGGATTGAGGATTGATGATTGAAGATTGAGTATTGAGGATTGAATATTGCGGATTGAGGATTGAGGATTGAGGATTGAAGATTGAGTATTGAGGATTGAAGATTGAGGATTGAGTATTGAGGGTTGAGGATTCTGGGTTGAAGATTAAGGATTGAGGATTGAGGATTGAGGATTGGGTGTTTAGTATTGAAGAATGAGGATTGAGGATTGAGGTTTGAGGATCGAGGATTGAAGATTGAGTATTGATGATTGAATATTGAGGGTTGAGGATTGAGGTTTGAGGATTGAGGATGAAGACTGAGGGTTGAGGATTGAGGTTTGAGGAACGAGGATCGAGGATTGAGGATTGAGGGCTAAGGATTGACGATTGAGTATTGAAGATTGTGGATTGATGACTGAGGATTGACGACTGAGAATTGAGGATTGAGGATTGAAGATTGAGGATTGAGTATTGAGGATTCAGGGTTGAAGACTGAGGATTGAGGATTGAGGATTGAGGATTGAGGATTGAGGATTGAGGATTGAAGATTGAATATTTATGATTGAATATGGAGGACTGAGGATTGAGGGTTGTGGATTGAGGACGAGGACTGAGGGTTGAATATTGATGTTTGATGTCTGAGGATTAAGGATTGAGGATTGAGAATTGAGGATTCAGGATTGAGGATTGAAGATTAAGGATTGGGTATTTAGGATTGAAGAATGTGGATTGAGGATTGAGGTTTGAGGATTGGGTATTGAAGATTGAGTATTGATGATTGAATATTGAGGATTGAGGATTGAGGTTTGAGTATTGAGGATGAAGACTGAGGGTTGAGGATTGAGGTTTGAGGAACGATGATTGAGGATTGAGGATTGAGGACTAAGGATTGACGATTGAGTATTGAAGATTGAGGATTGATGACTGAGGATTGACGACTGAGAATTGAGGATTGAGGATTGATGATTGAAGATTGAGTATTGAGGATTGAATATTGCGGATTGAGGATTGAGGATTGAGGATTGAGGATTGAGGATTGAGGATTGAGGATTGAGGATTGAGGATTGAGGATTGAGGATTGAAGATTGAGTATTGATGATTGAATATTGAGGATTGAGGATTGTGGATTGAGGATTGAAGATTGAGTATTGAGGATTGAAGATTGAGGATTGAGTATTGAGGATTGAGGATTCAGGGTTGAAGATTGAGGATTGAGGATTGAGGATTGGGTGTTTAGTATTGAAGAATGAGGATTGAGGATTGAGGTTTGAGGATTGAGGATTGAAGATTGAGTATTGATGATTGAATATTGGGGGTTGAGGATTGAGGTTTGAGGATTGAGGATGAAGACTGAGGATTGAGGATTGAGGTTTGAGGAACGAGGATCGAGGATTGAGGATTGAGGACTAAGGATTGACGATTGAGTATTGAAGATTGAGGATTGATGGCTGAGGATTGACGACTGAGAATTGAGGATTGAGGATTGATGACTGAAGATTGAGTATTGGGGATTGAATATTGAGGATTGAGGATTGAGGATTGAGGATTGAGGATTGAGGATTGAGGATTGAAGGTTGAGTATTGAGTATTGAAGGTTGAGGATTGTGGATTGAGGATTAAGGATTGTGGATTGAATACTGTAGATTGAGTATTGATGCCTGAGGATTGAGGATTGAGGATTGTGGATTGAATATTGTAGATTGAGTGTTGATGCCTGAGGATTGAGTATTGAGGATTGAGGATTCAGCGTTGAAGATTGAGGATTGAGGATTGAGGATTGAGTACTGAGGATTGAGGATTGGGTATTGAGGATTGAGGAATGAGGATTGAGGATTGAGGTTTGAGGATTGAGGGTTGCAGATTGAGTGTTGAGGATTGAAGATTGAGGATTGAGGATTGAGGATTGAGGTTTGAGGATTGAGGATTGAAGATTGAGGATTGGGTATTGAGGATTGAAGAATAAGGATTGAGGAATTGGGATTGAGGATTGAGGATTGAGGATTGAAGATTGAGGATTGGGTATTGAGGATTGAAGAATGAGGATTGAGGATCGAGGATTGAGGATTGAGGATTGAGGATTGAGGATTGAGGATTCAGGATTGAGGATTGAAGATTGAGTATTGATGATTGAATATTGAGGATTGAGGATTGAGGTTTGAGGATTGAGGATTGAGGACTGACGGTAGAGGATTTAGGTTTGAGGATTGAGGATTGAGGACTGAGGATTGAGGATGAGTGCTAAGCGTCGGGGATTGAGATTCGACGACTGAGGACTGAGGATTGAGGATTGAGAATTGAGGATTGAGGATTGAGGATTGAGGATTGAGGATTGAGAATTGAGGATTGAGGATTGAGGATTGAGGATTGAGGATTGAGGATTGAGGATTGAAGATTGAGTATTGATGATTGAATACTGACGATTGAGGATTGAGGATTGAGGATTGAGGATTGAGGATTGAAGATTGAGTATTGAGTATTGAAGGTTGAGGATTGTGGATTGAGGATTAAGGATTGTGGATTGAATATTGTAGATTGAGTATTGATGCCTGAGGATTGAGGATTGAGGATTGTGGATTGAATATTGTAGATTGAGTATTGATGCCTGAGGATTGAGGATTGAGGGTTGAGGATTGAGGATTGGGTGTTTAGTATTGAAGAATGAGGATTGAGGATTGAGGTTTGAGGATTGAGGATTGAAGATTGAGTATTGATGATTGAATATTGAGGGTTGAGGATTGAGGTTTGAGGATTGAGGATGAAGACTGAGGGTTGAGGATTGAGGTTTGAGGAACGAGGATCGAGGATTGAGGATTGAGGACTAAGGATTGACGATTGAGTATTGAAGATTGTGGATTGATGACTGAGGATTGACGACTGAGAATTGAGCATTGAGGATTGAAGATTGAGGATTGAGTATTGAGGATTCAGGGTTGAAGACTGAGGATTGAGGATTGAGGATTGAGGATTGAGGATTGAGGATTGAAGATTGAATATTTATGATTGAATATGGAGGACTGAGGATTGAGGGTTGTGGATTGAGGACGAGGACTGAGGGTTGAATATTGATGTTTGAGGTCTGAGGATTAAGGATTGAGGATTGAGAATTGAGGATTGAGGATTGAGGATTGAAGATTAAGGATTGGGTATTTAGGATTGAAGAATGTGGATTGAGGATTGAGGTTTGAGGATTGGGTATTGAAGATTGAGTATTGATGATTGAATATTGAGGATTGAGGATTGAGGTTTGAGTATTGAGGATGAAGACTGAGGGTTGAGGATTGAGGTTTGAGGAACGATGATTGAGGATTGAGGATTGAGGACTAAGGATTGACGATTGAGTATTGAAGATTGAGGATTGATGACTGAGGATTGACGACTGAGAATTGAGGATTGAGGATTGATGATTGAAGATTGAGTATTGAGGATTGAATATTGCGGATTGAGGATTGAGGATTGAGGATTGAGGATTGAGGATTGAGGATTGAGGATTGAGGATTGAGGATTGAGGATTGAGGATTGAAGATTGAGTATTGATGATTGAATATTGAGGATTGAGGATTGTGGATTGAGGATTGAAGATTGAGTATTGAGGATTGAAGATTGAGGATTGAGTATTGAGGATTGAGGATTCAGGGTTGAAGATTGAGGATTGAGGATTGAGGATTGGGTGTTTAGTATTGAAGAATGAGGATTGAGGATTGAGGATTGAGGTTTGAGGATTGAGGATTGAATATTGAGTATTGATGATTGAATATTGAGGGTTGAGGATTGAGGTTTGAGGATTGAGGATGAAGACTGAGGATTGAGGATTGAGGTTTGAGGAACGAGGATCGAGGATTGAGGATTGAGGACTAAGGATTGACGATTGAGTATTGAAGATTGAGGATTGATGACTGAGGATTGACGACTGAGAATTGAGGATTGAGGATTGATGATTGAAGATTGAGTATTGGGGATTGAATATTGAGGATTGAGGATTGAGGATTGAGGATTGAGGATTGTGGATTGAATATTGTAGATTGAGTATTGATGCCTGAGGAGTGAGTATTGAGGATTGAGGATTCAGGGTTGAAGATTGAGGATTGAGGATTGAGGATTGAGTACTGAGGATTGAGGATTGGGTATTGAGGATTGAGGAATGAGGATTGAGGATTGAGGTTTGAGGATTGAGGGTTGCAGATTGAGTGTTGAGGATTGAAGATTGAGGATTGAGGATTGAGGATTGAGGTTTGAGGATTGAGGATTGAAGATTGAGGATTGGGTATTGAGGATTGAAGAATGAGGATTGAGGAATTGGGATTGAGGATTGAGGTTTGAGGATTGAAGGTTGAGGATTGGGTATTGAGGATTGAAGAATGAGGATTGAGGATTGAGGATTGAGGATTGAGGATTGAAGATTGAGTGTTGAGGATTGAAGATTGAGGATTGAGGATTGAGGATTGAGGATTGAGGATTGAAGATTGAGTATTGAGGATTGAAGATTGAGGGTTGAAGATTGAGTATTGATGATTGAATATTGAGGATTGAGGATTGAGGATTGAGGATTGAGGATTCAGGATTGAGGATTGAAGATTGAGTATTGATGATTGAATATTGAGGATTGAGGATTGAGGTTTGAGGATTGAGGATTGAGGACTGACGGTAGAGGATTTAGGTTTGAGGATTGAGGATTGAGGTCTGAGGATTGAGGATGAGTGCTAAGCGTCGGGGATTGAGATTCGACGACTGAGGACTGAGGATTGAGGATTGAGAATTGAGGATTGAGGATTGAGGATTGAGGATTGAGGATTGTGAATTGAGGATTGAGGATTGAGGATTGAGGATTGAGGATTGAGGATTGAGGATTGAAGATTGAGTATTGATGATTGAATATTGACGATTGAGGATTGAGGTTTGAGGATTGAGGATTGAGGATTGAGGATTGAGGATTGAGTATTGAAGATTGAGTATTGATTCCTGAGGATTGAGGATCGAGGATAGAGTATTGAGGATTGGAGATTGATTATTGAGGATTGAAGGTTGAGGATTGAGGATTGAGGATTAAGAATTGAGAATTGAGTATGAGGACTGAGGGTTGAGGATTGAGCTTTGAGGAATGAGGATTGAGGGTTGGGGAATGAGGATTGAGGATTGAGGATTGAGGATTGAGCATTGAAGATTGAGTATTGATGCCTGAGGATTGAGGATTGAGGATTGATGATTGAGGATCGAGGATTGAAGATTGAGAATTGAGGATTGAAGATTGAGAATTGAGGATTGAGGATTGAGGATTGAGGATTGAGGATTGAGGATTGGGTATTGAGGATTGAGGAATGAGGATTGAGGATTGAGGTTTAAGGATTGAGGATTGCAGATTGAGTATTGAGGATTGAAGATTGAGGATTGAGGATTGAGGAATGAGGATTGAAGATTGAGTATTGAGGATTGAAGATTGAGGATAGAGGATTGAGTACTGAGGATGGAGTATGAGGGCTGAGGGTTGAGGATAGAGGATTGAGAAATGAGGATTGAGGATTGAGGATTGAAATTGAGGATTGGGTATTGAGGATTGAAGAATGAGGATTGAGGATTGAGGATTGAGGATTGAGGATTGAGGATTGAGGATTGAAGATTGAATATTGACGATTGAATATTGATGACTGCGGATTGAGGGTTGTGGATTTTGGACGAGGACTAAGGGTTGAATATTGATGTTTGAGGTCTGGGGACTAAGGATTGAGGATTGAGAATTGAGGATTGAGGATTGAGGATTGAAGATTGAGGATTGGGTATTTAGGATTGAAGAATGAGGATTGAGGATTGAGGTTTGAGGATTGAGGATTGAAGATTGAGTATTGATGATTGAATATTGAGGATTGAGGATTGAGGTTTGAGGATTGAGGATGAAGACTGAGGGTTGAGGATTGAGGTTTGAGGAACGAGGATTGAGGATTGAGGATTGAGGGCTAAGGATTGACGATTGAGTATTGAAGATTGAGGATTGATGACTGAGGATTGACGACTGAGAATTGAGGATTGAGGATTCATGATTGAAGATTGAGCATTGAGGATTGAATATTGAGGATTGAGGATTGAGGATAGAGGATTGAGGATTGAGGATTGAGGATTGAAGATTGAGTATTGAGTATTGAAGGTTGAGGATTGTGGATTGAGGATTAAGGACTGAGGATTGAATATTGTAGATTGAGTATTGATGCCTGAGGATTGAGGATTGAGGATTGAGGATTGAGGATTGAGGATTGAGGATTGAAGATTGAGTATTGAGGATTGAAGATTGAGGGTTGAAGATCGAGTATTGATGATTGAATATTGAGGATTGAGGATTGAGGATCGAGGATTGAAGATTGAGAATTGAGGATTGAAGATTGAGGATTGAGGATTGAGTATTGAGGATTGAGGATTGAGGATGGAGGATGAGTGCTGAGGGTTGAGGATTGAGGCTTGAGAAATGAGGATTGAGGATTGAGAATTGAAATTGAGGATTGGGTATTGAGGATTGAAGAATGAGGATTGAGGGATTAGGATTGAGGATTGAGGATTGAGGATTGAAGATTGAGGATTGGGTATTGAGGATTGAAGAATGAGGATTGAGGATTGAGGATTGAGGATTGAGGATTGAAGATTGAGTGTTGAGGATTGAAAATTGAGGATTGAGGATTGACGATTGAGGATTGAGGATTGAAGATCGAGTATTGAGGATTGAAGATTGAGGATTGAGTATTGAGGATTCAGGGTTGAAGACTGAGGATTGAGGATTGAGGATTGAGGATTGAGGATTGAGGATTGAGGATTGAGGATTGAAGATTGAATATTTATGATTGAATATTGAGGACTGAGGATTGAGGGTTGTGGATTGAGGACGAGGACTGAGGGTTGAATATTGATGTTTGAGGTCTGAGGATTAAGGATTGAGGATTGAGAATTGAGGATTGAGGATTGAGGATTGAAGATTAAGGATTGGGTATTTAGGATTGAAGAATGTGGATTGAGGATTGAGGTTTGAGGATTGGGGATTGAAGATTGAGTATTGATGATTGAATATTGAAGATTGAGGATTGAGGTTTGAGGATTGAGGATGAAGACTGAGGGTTGAGGATTGAGGTTTGAGGAACGATGATTGAGGATTGAGGATTGAGGACTAAGGATTGACGATTGAGTATTGAAGATTGAGGATTGATGACTGAGGATTGACGACTGAGAATTGAGGATTGAGGATTGATGATTGAAGATTGAGTATTGAGGATTGAATATTGCGGATTGATGATTGAGGATTGAGGATTGAGGATTGAGGATTGAGGATTGAGGATTGAGGATTGAGGATTGAGGATTGAGAATTGAAGATTGAGTATTGATGATTGAATATTGAGGATTGAGGATTGAGGATTGAGGATTGAGGATTGAAGATTGAGTATTGAGGATTGAAGATTGAGGATTGAGTATTGAGGATTGAGGATTCAGTGTTGAAGATTGAGGATTGAGGATTGAGGATTGAGGATTGGGTGTTTAGTATTGAAGAATGAGGATTGAGGATTGAGGTTTGAGGATTGAGGATTGAAGATTGAGTATTGATGATTGAATACTGAGGGTTGAGGATTGAGGTTTGAGGATTGAGGATGAAGACTGAGGGTTGATGTTTGAGGTTTCAGGAACGAGGATCGAGGATTGAGGATTGAGGACTAAGGATTGACGATTGAGTATTGAAGATTGAGGATTGATGACTGAGGATTGACGACTGAGAATTGAGGATTGAGGATTGATGATTGAAGATTGAGTATTGGGGATTGAATATTGAGGATTGAGGATTGAGGATTGAGGATTGAGGATTGAGGATTGAGGATTGAGGATTGAAGATTGAGTATTGAGTATTGAAGGTTGAGGATTGTGGATTGAGGATTAAGGATTGTGGATTGAATATTGTAGATTGAGTATTGATGCCTGAGGATTGAGGATTGAGGATTGTGGATTGAATATTGTAGATTGAGTATTGATGCCTGAGGATTGAGGATTGAGGATTGAGGATTGAGTATTGAGGATTGAGGATTCAGGGTTGAAGATTGAGGATTGAGGATTGAGGATTGAGTACTGAGGATTGAGGATTGGGTATTGAGGATTGAGGAATGAGGATTGAGGATTGAGGTTTGAGGATTGAGGGTTGCAGATTGAGTATTGAGGATTGAAGATTGAGGATTGAGGATTGAGGATTGAGGTTTGAGGATTGAGGATTGAAGATTGAGGATTGGGTATTGAGGATTGAAGAATGAGGATTGAGGAATTGGGATTGAGGATTGAGGATTGAGGATTGAAGATTGAGGATTGGGTATTGACGATTGAAGAATGAGGATTGAGGATTGAGGATTGAGGATTCAGTATTGAAGATTGAGTGTTGAGGATTGAAGATTGAGGATTGAGGATTGAGGATTGAGGATTGAGGATTGAAGATTGAGTATTGAGGATTGAAGATTGAGGGTTGAAGATTGAGTATTGATGATTGAATATTGAGGATTGAGGATTGAGGATTGAGGATTGAGGATTCAGGATTGAGGATTGAAGATTGAGTATTGATGATTGAATATTGAGGATTGAGGATTGAGGTTTGAGGATTGAGGATTGAGGACTGACGGTAGAGGATTTAGGTTTGAGGATTGAGGATTGAGGACTGAGGATTGAGGATGAGTGCTAAGCGTCGGGGATTGAGATTCGACGACTGAGGACTGAGGATTGAGTATTGAGTATTGAAGGTTGAGGACTGAGGATTGAGGATTGAAGATTGAGTATTGAGGATTGAAGATTGAGGGTTGAAGATCGAGTATTGATGATTGAATATTGAGGATTGAGGATTGAGGATCGAGGATTGAAGATTGAGAATTGAGGATTGAAGATTGAGGATTGAGGATTGAGTATTGAGGATTGAGGATTGAGGATGGAGGATGAGTGCTGAGGGTTGAGGATTGAGGATTGAGAAATGAGGATTGAGGATTGAGAATTGAAATCGAGGATTGGGTATTGAGGATTGAAGAATGAGGATTGAGGGATTATGATTGAGGATTGAGGATTGAGGATTGAAGATTGAGGATTGGGTATTGAGGATTGAAGAATGAGGATTGAGGATTGAGGATTGAGGATTGAGGATTGAAGATTAGTGTTGAGGATTGAAGATTTAGGATTGAGTATTGAGGATTGAGGATTGAGGATTGAAGATTGAGTGTTGAGGGTTGAAGATTGAGGATTGAGGATTGAGGATTGAGGATTGAGGATTGACGATTGAGTATTGAAGATTGAGGATTGATGACTGAGGATTGACGACTGAGAATTGAGGATTGAGGATTGATGATTGAAGATTGAGTATTGAGGATTGAATATTGAGGATTGAGGATTGAGGATTGAGGATTGAGGATTGAGGATTGAGGATTCAGGGTTGAAGATTGAGGATTGAGGATTGAGGATTGAGTACTGAGGATTGAGGATTGGGTATTGAGGATTGAGGAATGAGGATTGAGGATTGAGGTTTGAGGATTGAGGGTTGCAGATTGAGTATTGAGGATTGAAGATTGAGGATTGAGGATTGAGGATTGAGGTTTGAGGATTGAGGATTGAAGATTGAGGATTGGGTATTGAGGATTGAGGATTGAGGATTGAGGATTGAAGATTGAGTATTGAGGATTGAAGATTGAGGGTTAAAGGTTGAGTATTGATGATTGAATATTGAGGATTGAGGATTGAGGATTGAGGATTGAGGATTGAGGATTGAGGATTGAAGATTGAGAATTGATGATTGAATATTGAGGATTGAGGATTGAGGTTTGAGGATTGAGGACGAGGACTGACGGTAGAGGATTTAGGTTTGAGGATTGAGGATTGAGGGATGAGGATTGAGTATGAGTGCTAAGGGTCGGGGATTGATGTTCGACGACTGAGGACTGAGGATTGAGGATTGAGAATTGAGGATAGATGTTTGAGGATTGAAGATTGAGGATTGAGGATTGAGGATTGAGGAATGAGGATTGAAGATTGAGTATTGAGGATAGAAGATTGAGGATAGAGGATTGAGTACTGAGGATGGAGGATGAGGGCTGAGCGTTGAGGATTGAGGATTGAGAAATGAGGATTGAGGATTGAGGATTGAAATTGAGGATTGGGTATTGAGGATTGAAGAATGAGGATTGAGGAATTAGGATTGAGGATTGAGGATTGAGGATTGAAGATTGAGCATTGGGTATTGAGGATTGAAGAATGAGGATTGAGGATTGAGGATTGAGGATTGAGGATTGAAGATTGAGTGTTGAGGATTGAAAATTGAGGATTGAGGATTGACGATTGAGGATTGAGGATTGAAGATTGAGTATTGAGGATTGAAGATGGAGGATTGAGTATTGAGGGTTGAGGATTCAGGGTTGAAGATTGAGGATTGAGGATTGAGGATTGAGGATTGAGGATTGAGGATTGAAGATTGAATATTTATGATTGAATATTGAGGACTGAGGATTGAGGGTTGTGGATTGAGGACGAGGACTGAGGGTTGACTATTGATGTTTGAGGTCTGAGGATTAAGGATTGAGGATTGAGAATTGAGAATTGAGAATTGAGGATTAAGGATTGAAGATTAAGGATTGAGTATTTAGGATTGAAGAATAAGGATTGAGGATTGAGGTTTGAGGATTGGGGATTGAAGATTGAGTATTGATGATTGAATATTGAGGATTGAGGATTGAGGTTTGAGGATTGAGGATGAAGACTGAGGGTTGAGGATTGAGGTTTGAGGAACGAGGATTGAGGATTGAGGATTGAGGACTAAGGATTGACGATTGAGTATTGAAGATTGAGGATTGATGACTGAGGATTGACGACTGAGAATTGAGGACTGAGGATTGATGATTGAAGATTGAGTATTGAGGATTGAATATTGCGGATTGAGGATTGAGGATTGAGGATTGAGGATTGAGGATTGAGGATTGAAGATTGAGTATTGAGTATTGAAGGTTGAGGATTGTGGATTGACGATTAAGGATTGAGGATTGAATATTGTAGATTGAGTATTGATGCCTGAGGATTGAGGATTGAGGATTGAGGATTGAGGATTGAGGATGGAAGATTGAGTATTGAGGATTGAAGATTGAGGGTTGAAGATTGAGTATTGATGATTGAATATTGAGGATTGAGGATTGAGGATTGAGGATTGAGGATTGAGGATTGAGGATTGAAGATTGAGTATTGCTGATTGAATATTGAGGATTGGGGATTGAGGTTTGAGGATTGAGGACGAGGACTGACGGTAGAGGATTTAGGATTGAGGATTGAGGATTGAGGACTGAGGATTGAGGATGCGTGCTAAGCGTCGGGGATTGAGATTCGACGACTGAGGACTGAGGATTGAGGATTGAGAATTGAGGATTGATGTTTGAGGATTGAAGATTGAGGATTGGGTATTGAGGATTGAGGAATGAGGATTGAGGATTGAGGATTGAGGATCTAGGATTGGAGATTGATTATTGAGTATTGAAGGTTGAGGATTGTGGATTGAGGGATGAGGATTGAGGATGAGAGCTAAGGGTCGGGAATTGATGTTCGACCACTGAGGACTGAGGATTGAGGATTGAGAATTGAGGATAGATGTTTGAGGATTGAAGATTGAGGATTGAGGATTGAGGATTGAGGAATGAGGATTGAAGATTGAGTATTGAGGATTGAAGATTGAGGATAGAGGATTGAGTACTGAGGATGGAGGATGAGGGCTGAGGGTTGAGGATTGAGGATTGAGAAATGAGGATTGAGGATTGGGGATTGAAATTGAGGATTGGGTATTGAGGATTGAAGAATGAGGATTGAGGAATTAGGATTGAGGATTGAGGATTGAGGATTGAAGATTGAGGATTGGGTATTGAGGATTGAAGAATGAGGATTGAGGATTGAGGATTGAGGATTGAGGATTGAAGATTGAGTGTTGAGGATTGAAAATTGAGGATTGAGGATTGACGATTGAGGATTGAGGATTGAAGATTGAGGGTTGAAGATTGAGTATTGATGATTGAATATTGAGGATTGAGGATTGAGGATTGAGGATTGAGGATTCAGGATTGAGGATTGAAGATTGAGTATTGATGATTGAATATTGAGGATTGAGGATTGAGGTTTGAGGATTGAGGATTGAGGACTGACGGTAGAGGATTTAGGTTTGAGGATTGAGGATTGAGGACTGAGGATTGAGGATGAGTGCTAAGCGTCGGGGATTGAGATTCGACGACTGAGGACTGAGGATTGAGTATTGAGTATTGAAGGTTGAGGACTGAGGATTGAGGATTGAAGATTGAGTATTGAGGATTGAAGATTGAGGGTTGAAGATCGAGTATTGATGATTGAATATTGAGGATTGAGGATTGAGGATCGAGGATTGAAGATTGAGAATTGAGGATTGAAGATTGAGGATTGAGGATTGAGTATTGAGGATTGAGGATTGAGGATGGAGGATGAGTGCTGAGGGTTGAGGATTGAGGATTGAGAAATGAGGATTGAGGATTGAGAATTGAAATTGAGGATTGGGTATTGAGGATTGAAGAATGAGGATTGAGGGATTATGATTGAGGATTGAGGATTGAGGATTGAAGATTGAGGATTGGGTATTGAGGATTGAAGAATGAGGATTGAGGATTGAGGATTGAGGATTGAGGATTGAAGATTAGTGTTGAGGATTGAAGATTGAGGATTGAGTATTGAGGATTGAGGATTGAGGATTGAAGATTGAGTGTTGAGGGTTGAAGATTGAGGATTGAGGATTGAGGATTGAGGATTGAGGATTGACGATTGAGTATTGAAGATTGAGGATTGATGACTGAGGATTGACGACTGAGAATTGAGGATTGAGGATTGATGATTGAAGATTGAGTATTGAGGATTGAATATTGAGGATTGAGGATTGAGGATTGAGGATTGAGGATTGAGGATTGAGGATTGAGTATGAGGACTGAGGGTTGAGGGTTGAGGTTTGAGGAATGAGGATTGAGGGTTGGGGAATGAGGATTGAGGATTGAGGATTGAGGATTGAGCATTGAAGATTGAGTATTGAGGATTGAAGATTGAGGATTGAGGATTGAGGATTGAGGAATGAGGATTGAAGATTGAGTATTGAGGATTGAAGATTGAGGATAGAGGATTGAGTACTGAGGATGGAAGATGAGGGCTGAGGGTTGAGGATTGAGGATTGAGAAATGAAGATTGAGGATTGAGGATTGAAATTGAGGATTGGGTATTGAGGATTGAAGAATGAGGATTGAGGAATTAGGATTGAGGATTGAGGATTGAGGATTGAAGGTTGAGGATTGGGTACTGAGGATTGAAGAATGAGGATTGAGGACTGAGGATTGAGGATTGAGGATTGAAGATTGAGTGTTGAGGATTGAAGATTGAGGATTGAGGATTGACGATTGAGGATTGAGGATTGAAGATTGAGTATTGAGGATTGAAGGTTGAGGATTGAGTATTGAGGATTGAGGATTCAGGGTTGAAGATTGAGGATTGAGGATTGAGGAATGAGGATTGAGGATTAAGGATTGAAGTTTGAATATTGATGATTGAATATTGAGGACTGAGGATTGAGGGTTGTGGATTGAGGACGAGGACTGAGGGTTGAATATTGATGTTTGACGTCTGAGGATTAAGGATTGAGGATTGAGAATTGAGGATTGAGGATTGAGGATTGAAGATTAAGTATTGGGTATTTAGGATTGAAGAATGAGGATTGAGGATTGAGGTTTGAGGATTGAGGATTGAAGATTTAGTATTGATGACTGAATATTGAGGATTGAGGATTGAGGTTTGAGGATTCAGGATGAAGACTGGGGGTTGAGGATTGAGGTTTGAGGAACGAGGATTGAGGTTTGAGGATTGAGGACTAAGGATTGACGATTGAGTATTGAAGATTGAGGATTGATGACCGAGGATTGACGACTGAGAATTGAGGATTGAGGATTGATGATTGAAGATTGAGTATTGAGGATTGAATATTGCGGATTGAGGATTGAGGATTGAGGATTGAGGATTGAGGATTGAAGATTGAGTATTGCGTATTGAAGGCTGAGGATTGTGGATTGAGGATTAAGGATTGAGGATTGAATATTGTAGATTGAGTATTGATGCCTGAGGATTGAGGATTGAGGATTGAGGATTGAGGATTGAGGATTGAAGATTGAGTATTGAGGATTGAAGATTGAGGTTTGAAGATTGAGTATTGATGATTGAATATTGAGGATTGAGGATTGAGGATTGAGGATTGAGGATTGAGGATTGAGGATCTAGGATTGGAGATTGATTATTGAGTATAGAAGGTTGAGGATTGTGGATTGAGGATTGAGGATTGAGGATTGAGGATTGAGGATTGAGGATTGAGAATTAAGGATTGAGGATTGAGGATTGAAGATTGAGTATTGATGATTGAATGTTGAGGATTGAGGATTGAGGATTGAGGATTGAAGATTGAGTATTGAGGATTGAAGGTAGAGGATTGAGTATTGAGGATTGAGGATTCAGGGTTGAAGATTGAGGATTGAGGATTGAGGATTGAGGATTGAGGATTGAGGATTGAAGATTGAATATTGATGATTGAATATTGAGGACTGAGGATTGAGGGTTGTGGATTGAGGTCGAGGACTGAGGGTTGAATATTGACGTTTGAGGTCTGAGGATTAAGGATTGAGGATTGAGAATTGAGTATTGAGGATTGAGGATTGAAGATTGAGGATTGGGTATTTAGGATTGAAGAATGAGGATTGAGGATTGAGGTTTTAGGATTGAGGATTGAAGATTGAGTATTGATGATTGAGTATTGAGGATTGAGGAATGAGGTTTGAGGATTGAGGATGAAGTCTGAGGGTTGAGGATTGAGGTTTGTGGAACCAGGATTGAGGATTGAGGATTGAGGACTAAGGATTGACGATTGAGTATTGAAGATTGAGGAATGATGACTGAGGATTGACGACTGAGAATTGAGGATTGAGGATTGATGATTGAAGGTTGAGTATTGAGGATTGAATATTGAGGATTGAGGATTGAGGATTGAGGATTGAGGATTGAGGATTGAGGATTGAAGATTGAGTATTGAGTATTGAAGGTTGAGGATTGTGGATTGAGGATTAAGGATTGAGGATTGAATATTGTAGATTGAGTATTGATACCTGAGGATTGAGGATTGAGGATTGAGGATTGAGGATTGAGGATTGAAGATTGACTATTGAGGATTGAAGATTGAGGGTTGAAGATTGCGTATTGATGATTGAATATTGAGGATTGAGGATTGAGGATTGAGGATTGAGGATTGAGGATTGAGGATTGAGGATTGAGAATTGAGGATTGAGGATTGAGGATTGAAGATTGAGTATTGATGATTGAATATTGAGGATTGAGGATTGAGGATTGAGGATTGAAGATTGAGTATTGAGGATTGAAGATTGAGGATAGAGTATTGAGGATTGAGGATTCAGGGTTGAAGATTGAGGATTGAGGATTGAGTATTGAGGATTGAGGATTGAGGATTGGGTGTTTAGTATTGAAGAATGAGGATTGAGGATTGAGGTTTGAGGATTGAGGATTGAAGATTGAGTATTAATGATTGAATATTGAGGGTTGAGGATTGAGGTTTGAGGATTGAGGATCAAGACTGAGGGTTGAGGATTGAGGTTTGAGGAACGAGGATCGAGGATTGAGGATTGAGGACTAAGGATTGACGATTGAGTATTGAAGATTGAGGATTGATGACTGAGGATTGACGACTGAGAATTGAGGATTGAGGATTGATGATTGAAGATTGAGTATTGACGATTGAATATTGAGGATTGAGGATTGAGGATTGAGGATTGAGGATTGAGGATTGAGGATTGAAGATTGAGTATTGAGGATTGAAGATTGAAGATAGAGGATTGAGTACTGAGGATGGAGAATGAGGGCTGAGGGTTGAGGGTTGAGGATTGAGAAATGAGGATTGAGGATTGAGGATAGAAATTGAGGATTGGGTATTGAGGATTGAAGAATGAGGATTCAGGAATTAGGATTGAGGATTGGGGATTGAGGACTGAAGATTGAGGATTGGGTATTGAGGATTGAAGAATGAGGATTGAGGATTGAGGATTGAGGATTGAGGATTGAAGATTGAGTGTTGAGGATTGGAAATTGAGGATTGAGGATTGACGATTGAAGATTGAGGATTGAAGATTGAGTATTGAGGATTGAAGATTGAGGATTGAGTATTGAGGATTCAGGGTTGAAGACTGAGGATTGATGATTGAGGTTTGAGGATTGAGGATTGAGGATTGAAGATTGAATATTTATGATTGAATATTGAGGACTGAGGATTGAGGGTTGTGGATTGAGGACAAGGACTGAGGGTTGAATATTGATGTTTGAGGTCTGAGGATTAAGGATTGAGGATTGAGAATTGAGGATTGAGGATTGAGGATTGAAGATTAAGGATTGGGTATTTAGGATTGAAGAATGTGGATTGAGGATTGAGGTTTGAGGATTGGGGGTTGAAGATTGAGTATTGATGATTGAATATTGAGGATTGAGGATTGAGGTTTGAGGATTGAGGATGAAGACTGAGGGTTGAGGATTGAGGTTTGAGGAACGATGATTGAGGATTGAGGATTGAGGACTAAGGATTGACGATTGAGTATTGAAGATTGAGGATTGATGACTGAGGATTGACGACTGAGAATTGAGGATTGAGGATTGATTATTGAAGATTGAGTATTGAGGATTGAATATTGCGGATTGAGGATTGAGGATTGAGGACTGAGGATTGAGGATTGAGGATTGAGGATTGAGGATTGAGGATTGTGGATTGAGGATTTTGGATTGAGAATTGAGGATTGAGGATTGAGGATTGAAGATTGAGTATGGATGATTGAATATTGAGGATTGAGGATTGAGGATTGAGGATTGAAGATTGAGTATTGAGGATTGAAGATTGAGGATTGAGTATTGAGGATTGAGGATTCAGGGTTGAAGATTGAGGATTGAGGATTGAGGATTGAGGATTGAGGATTGAGGATTGGGTGTTTAGTATTGAAGAATGAGGATTGAGGATTGAGGTTTGAGAATTGAGGGTTGAAGATTGAGTATTGATGATTGAATATTGAGGGTTGAGGATTGAGGTTTGAGGATTGAGGATGAAGACTGAGGGTTGAGGATTGAGGTTTGAGGAACGAGGATCGAGGATTGAGGATTGAGGACTAAGGATTGACGATTGAGTATTGAAGATTGAGGATTGATGACTGAGGATTGACGACTGAGAATTGAGGATTGAGGATTGATGATTGAAGATTGAGTATTGAGGATTGAATATTGAGGATTGAGGATTGAGGATTGAGGATTGAGGATTGAGGATTGAGGATTGAAGATTGAGTATTGAGTATTGAAGGTTGAGGATTGTGGATTGAGGATTAAGGATTGTGGATTGAATATTGTAGATTGAGTATTGATGCCTGAGGATTGAGGATTGAGGATTGTGGATTGAATATTGTAGATTGAGTATTGATGCCTGAGGATTGAGGATTGAGGATTGAGGATTGAGGATTGAGGATTGAAGGTTGAGTATTGAGGATTGAAGATTGAGTATTGAGGATTGAAGATTGAGGGTTGAAGATTGAGTATTGATGATTGAATATTGAGGAATGAGGATTGAGGATTGAGGATTGAGGATTGAGGATTGAGGATTGAAGATTGTGTATGGATGATTGAATATTGAGGATTGAGGATTGAGGTTTGAGGAACGAGGATAGAGGATTGAGGATTGAGGACTAGGGATTGACGATTGAGTATTGAAGATTGAGGATTGATGACTGAGGATTGACGACTGAGAATTGGGGATTGAGGATTGATGATTGAAGATTGAGTATTGAGGATTGAATATTGAGGATTGAGGATCGAGGATGGAAGATTGAGAATTGAGGATTGAAGATTGGGGATTGAGGATTGAGTATTGAGGATGGAGGATGGGGGCTGAGGGTTGAATATTGAGGATTGAGGATTGAGTATTGAGGATTGAAGATTGAGGGTTGAAGATTGAGTATTGATGATTGAAGATTGAGTATTGAGGATTGAATATTGAGGATTGAGGATTGAGGATTGAAGATTGAGTATTGAGGATTGAATATTGAGGATTGAGGATTGAGGATTGAGGATTGAGGATTGAGGATTGAAGATTGAGTATTGAGGATTGAAGATTGAGGGTTAAAGATTGAGTATTGATGATTGAATATTGAGGATTGAGGATTGAGGATTGAGGATTGAGGATTGAGGTTTGAGGAACGAGGATTGAGGATTGAGGATTGAGGACTAGGGATTGACGATTGAGTATTGAAGATTGAGGATTGATGACTGAGGATTGACGACTGAGAATTGGGGATTGAGGATTGATGATTGAAGATTGAGTATTGAGGATTGAATATTGAGGATTGAGGATCGAGGATGGAAGATTGAGAATTGAGGATTGAAGATTGGGGATTGAGGATTGAGTATTGAGGATGGAGGATGGGGGCTGAGGGTTGAATATTGAGGATGGAGGATTGAGTATTGAGGATTGAAGATTGAGGGTTGAAGATTGAGTATTGATGATTGAAGATTGAGTATTGAGGATTGAATATTGAGGATTGAGGATTGAGGATTGAAGATTGAGTATTGAGGATTGAATATTGAGGATTGAGGATTGAGGATTGAGGATTGAGGATTGAGGATTGAAGATTGAGTATTGAGGATTGAAGATTGAGGGTTAAAGATTGAGTATTGATGATTGAATATTGAGGATTGAGGATTGAGGATTGAGGATTGAGGATTGAGGATTGAGGATTGAAGATTGAGAATTGACGATTGAATATTGAGGATTGAGGATTGAGGTTTGAGGATTGAGGTCGAGGACTGACGGTAGAGGATTTAGGTTTGAGGATTGAGGATTGAGGGATGAGGATTGAGGAATGAGGATTGAAGATTGAGTATTGAGGATAGAAGATTGAGGATAGAGGATTGAGTACTGAGGATGGAGGATGAGGGCTGAGGGTTGAGGATTGAGGATTGAGAAATGAGGATTGAGGATTGAGGATTGAAATTGAGGATTGGGTATTGAGGATTGAAGAATGAGGATTGAGGAATTAGGATTGAGGATTGAGGATTGAGGATTGAAGATTGAGGATTGGGTATTGAGGATTGAAGAATGAGGATTGAGGATTGAGGATTGAGGATTGAGGATTGAGTATTGAGTATTGAAGATTGAGGGTTGAAGATTGAGTATTGATGATTGAAGATTGAGTATTGCGGATTGAATATTGAGGATTGAGGATTGAGGATTGAAGATTGAGTATTGAGGATTGAATATTGAGGATTGAGGATTGAGGATTGAGGATTGAGGATTGAGGATTGAAGATTGAGTATTGAGGATTGAAGATTGAGGGTTAAAGGTTGAGTATTGATGATTGAATATTGAGGATTGAGGATTGAGGATTGAGGATTGAGGATTGAGGATTGAGGATTGAAGATTGAGAATTGATGATTGAATATTGAGGATTGAGGATTGAGGTTTGAGGATTGAGGACGAGGACTGACGGTAGAGGATTTAGGTTTGAGGATTGAGGATTGAGGGATGAGGATTGAGTATGAGTGCTAAGGGTCGGGGATTGATGTTCGACGACTGAGGACTGAGGATTGAGGATTGAGAATTGAGGATAGATGTTTGAGGATTGAAGATTGAGGATTGAGGATTGAGGATTGAGGAATGAGGATTGAAGATTGAGTATTGAGGATAGAAGATTGAGGATAGAGGATTGAGTACTGAGGATGGAGGATGAGGGCTGAGCGTTGAGGATTGAGGATTGAGAAATGAGGATTGAGGATTGAGGATTGAAATTGAGGATTGGGTATTGAGGATTGAAGAATGAGGATTGAGGAATTAGGATTGAGGATTGAGGATTGAGGATTGAAGATTGAGCATTGGGTATTGAGGATTGAAGAATGAGGATTGAGGATTGAGGATTGAGGATTGAGGATTGAAGATTGAGTGTTGAGGATTGAAAATTGAGGATTGAGGATTGACGATTGAGGATTGAGGATTGAAGATTGAGTATTGAGGATTGAAGATGGAGGATTGAGTATTGAGGGTTGAGGATTCAGGGTTGAAGATTGAGGATTGAGGATTGAGGATTGAGGATTGAGGATTGAGGATTGAAGATTGAATATTTATGATTGAATATTGAGGACTGAGGATTGAGGGTTGTGGATTGAGGACGAGGACTGAGGGTTGACTATTGATGTTTGAGGTCTGAGGATTAAGGATTGAGGATTGAGAATTGAGAATTGAGAATTGAGGATTAAGGATTGAAGATTAAGGATTGAGTATTTAGGATTGAAGAATAAGGATTGAGGATTGAGGTTTGAGGATTGGGGATTGAAGATTGAGTATTGATGATTGAATATTGAGGATTGAGGATTGAGGTTTGAGGATTGAGGATGAAGACTGAGGGTTGAGGATTGAGGTTTGAGGAACGAGGATTGAGGATTGAGGATTGAGGACTAAGGATTGACGATTGAGTATTGAAGATTGAGGATTGATGACTGAGGATTGACGACTGAGAATTGAGGACTGAGGATTGATGATTGAAGATTGAGTATTGAGGATTGAATATTGCGGATTGAGGATTGAGGATTGAGGATTGAGGATTGAGGATTGAGGATTGAAGATTGAGTATTGAGTATTGAAGGTTGAGGATTGTGGATTGACGATTAAGGATTGAGGATTGAATATTGTAGATTGAGTATTGATGCCTGAGGATTGAGGATTGAGGATTGAGGATTGAGGATTGAGGATGGAAGATTGAGTATTGAGGATTGAAGATTGAGGGTTGAAGATTGAGTATTGATGATTGAATATTGAGGATTGAGGATTGAGGATTGAGGATTGAGGATTGAGGATTGAGGATTGAAGATTGAGTATTGCTGATTGAATATTGAGGATTGGGGATTGAGGTTTGAGGATTGAGGACGAGGACTGACGGTAGAGGATTTAGGATTGAGGATTGAGGATTGAGGACTGAGGATTGAGGATGCGTGCTAAGCGTCGGGGATTGAGATTCGACGACTGAGGACTGAGGATTGAGGATTGAGAATTGAGGATTGATGTTTGAGGATTGAAGATTGAGGATTGGGTATTGAGGATTGAGGAATGAGGATTGAGGATTGAGGATTGAGGATCTAGGATTGGAGATTGATTATTGAGTATTGAAGGTTGAGGATTGTGGATTGAGGGATGAGGATTGAGGATGAGAGCTAAGGGTCGGGAATTGATGTTCGACCACTGAGGACTGAGGATTGAGGATTGAGAATTGAGGATAGATGTTTGAGGATTGAAGATTGAGGATTGAGGATTGAGGATTGAGGAATGAGGATTGAAGATTGAGTATTGAGGATTGAAGATTGAGGATAGAGGATTGAGTACTGAGGATGGAGGATGAGGGCTGAGGGTTGAGGATTGAGGATTGAGAAATGAGGATTGAGGATTGGGGATTGAAATTGAGGATTGGGTATTGAGGATTGAAGAATGAGGATTGAGGAATTAGGATTGAGGATTGAGGATTGAGGATTGAAGATTGAGGATTGGGTATTGAGGATTGAAGAATGAGGATTGAGGATTGAGGATTGAGGATTGAGGATTGAAGATTGAGTGTTGAGGATTGAAAATTGAGGATTGAGGATTGACGATTGAGGATTGAGGATTGAAGATTGAGTATTGAGGATTGAAGATGGAGGATTGAGTATTGAGGATTGAGGATTCAGGGTTGAAGATTGAGGATTGAGGATTGAGGATTGAGGATTGAGGATTGAGGATTGAAGATTGAATATTTATGATTGAATATTGAGGACTGAGGATTGAGGGTTGTTGATTGAGGACGAGGACTGAGGGTTGAATATTGATGTTTGAGATCTGAGGATTAAGGATTGAGGATTGAGAATTGAGGATTGAGTATTAAGGATTGAAGATTAAGGATTGGGTATTTAGGATTGAAGAGTGAGGATTGATGCCTGAGGATTGAGGATTGAGGATTGAGGATTGAGGATTGAGGATGGAAGATTGAGTATTGAGGATTGAAGATTGAGGGTTGAAGATTGAGTATTGCTGATTGAATATTGAGGATTGGGGATTGAGGTTTGAGGACTGAGGACGAGGACTGACGGTAGAGGATTTAGGTTTGAGGATTGAGGATTGAGGACTGGGGATTGAGGATGCGTGCTAAGCATCGGGGATTGAGAATCGACGACTGAGGACTGAGGATTGAGGATTGAGAATTGAGGATTGATGTTTGAGGATTGAAGATTGAGGATTGGGTATTGAGGATTGAGGAATGAGGATTGAGGATTGAGGATTGAGGATCTAGGATTGGAGATTGATTATTGAGTATTGAAGGTTGAGGATTGTGGATTGAGGATTGAGGATTGAGGATTGAGGATGGAGGATTGAGGATTGAGGATTGAGGATTGAGGATTGAGGATTGAGGATTGAAGATTGAGTATTGATGATTGAATATTGAGGATTGAGGATTGAGGTTTGAGGATTGAGGTTTGAGGATTGAGGATTGAGGATTGAGTATTGATGATTGAGTATTGATGCCTGAGGATTGAGGATCGAGGATTGAGGATCTAGGATTGGAGATTGATTATTGAGTATTGAAGGTTGAGGATTGTGGATTGAGGATTGAGGATTGAGGATTGAGGATTGAGAATTGGGAATTGAGTATGAGGACTGAGGGTTGAGGCTTGATGTTTGAGGAATGAGGATTGAGGGTTGGGGAATGAGGATTCAGGATTGAGGATTGAGGATTGAGCATTGAAGATTGAGTATTGATGCCTGAGGATTGAGGATTGAGAATTGAGGATTGGAGATTGAGGATTGAGTATTGAGGATTGAGGATTCAGGGTTGAAGATTGAGGATTGGGTATTGAGGATTGAGGAATGAGGATTGAGGATTGAGGATTGAGGATCTAGGATTGGAGATTGATTATTGAGTATTGAAGGTTGAGGATTGTGGATTGAGGATTGAGGATTGAGGATTGAGGATTGAGGATTGAGGATGGAAGATTGAGTATTGAGGATTGAAGATTGAGGGTTGAAGATTGAGTATTGATGATTGAATATTGAGGATTGAGGATTGAGGATTGAGGATTGAGGATTGAGGATTGAGGATTGAAGATTGAGTATTACTGATTGAATATTGAGGATTGGGGATTGAGGTGTGAGGATTGAGGACGAGGACTGACGGTAGAGGATTTAGGTTTGAGGATTGAGGATTGAGGACTGAGGATTGAGGATGCGTGCTAAGCGTCGGGGATTGAGATTCGACGACTGAGGGCTGAGGATTGAGGATTGAGAATTGAGGATTGATGTTTGAGGATTGAAGATTGAGGATTGGGTATTGAGGATTGAGGATTGAGAATTGAGGATAGATGTTTGAGGATTGAAGATTGAGGATTGAGGATTGAGGATTGAGGAATGAGGATTGAAGATTGAGTATTGAGGATTGAAGATTGAGGCTAGAGGATTGAGTACTGAGGATGGAGGATGAGGGCTGAGGGTTGAGGATTGAGGATTGAGAAATGAGGATTGAGGATTGAGGATTGAAATTGAGGATTGGGTATTGAGGATTGAAGAATGAGGATTGAGGAATTAGGATTGAGAATTGAGGATTGAGGATTGAGGATTGAAGATTGAGTGTTGAGGATTGAAAATTGAGGATTGAGGATTGACGATTGAGGATTGAGGGTTGAAGATTGAGCATTGAGGATTGAAGATGGAGGATTGAGTATTGAGGATTGAGGATTCAGGGTTGAAGATTGAGGATTGAGGATTGAGGACTGAGGGTTGAGGATTGAGTATTGAGGATTGAAGATTGAGTATTGAGGATTGAAGATTGAGGATTGAGTATTGATGATCGAGGATTCAGGGTTGAAGATTGAGGATTGAGGATTGAGGATTGACGATCTAGGATTGGAGATTGATTATTTAGTATAGAAGCTTGAGGATTGTGGATTGAGGATTGAGGATTGAGGATTGAGGATTGAGGATTGAGGATTGAGGATTGAGAATTGAGGATTGGAGATTGAGGATTGAGTATTGAGGATTGAGGATTCAGGGTTGAAGATTGAGGATTGAGGATTGAGGATTGAGGATTGAGGATTGAGGACTGTGGTTTGGGTATTGAGGATTGAGGAATGAGGATTGAGGATTGAGGTTTGAGGATTGAGGATTGCAGATTGAGTATTGAGGATTGAAGATTGAGGATTGAGGATTGAGGATTGAGGAATGAGGATTGAAGATTGAGTATTGAGGATTGAAGATTGAGGATAGAGGATTGAGTACTGAGGATGGAGGATGAGGGCTGAGGGTTGAGGATTGAGGATTGAGAAATGAGGGTTGAGGATTGAGGATTGAAATTGAGGATTGGGTATTGAGGATTGAAGAATGAGGATTGAGGAATTAGGATTGAGGATTGAGGATTGAGGATTGAAGATTGAGGATTGGGTATTGAGGGTTGAAGAATGAGGATTGAGGATTGAGTATTGAGGACTGAGTATTGAAGATTGAGTGTTGAGGATTGAAGACTGAGGATTGAGGATTGAGGATTGAGGATTGAAGATTGAGTATTGAGGATTGAATATTGAGGATTGAGGATTGAGGTTTGAGGATTGAGGATTGGGGATTGAGGATTGAGGATTGAGTATTGAAGATTGAGTATTGATGCCTGAGGATTGAGGATCGAGGATTGAGGATTGAGGATTGGAGATTGATTATTGAGGATTGAAGATTGAGGATTGAGGATTGAGGATTGAGGATTGAGAATTGAGTATGAGGACTGAGGGTTGAGGATTGAGGTTTGAGGAATGAGGATTGAGGGTTGGGGAATGAGGATTGAGGATTGAGGATTGAGGATTGAGCATTGAAGATTGAGTATTGCTGCCTGAGGATTGAGGATTGAGGATTGATGATTGAGTATTGATGATTGAATATTGAGGATTGAGGATTTGAGGATTGAGGATTGAGGATTGAGGATTGAGGATTGAGGATTGAAGATTGAGTATTGAGAATTGAAGGTTGAGGATTGTGGATTGAGGATTAAGGATTGAGGATTGAATATTGTAGATTGAGTATTGATGCCTGAGGATTGAGGATTGAGGATTGAGGATTGAGGATTGAGGATGGAAGATTGAGTATTGAGGATTGAAGATTGAGGATTGAAGATTGAGTGTTGAAGATTGAGTATTGATGATTGAATATTGAGGATTGAGGATTGAGGATTGAGGATTGAGGATTGAGGATTGAGGATTGAAGATTGAGTATTGCTGATTGAATATTGAGGATTGGGGATTGAGGTGTGAGGATTGAGGACGAGGACTGACGGTAGAGGATTTAGGTTTGAGGATTGAGGATTGAGGACTGAGGATTGAGGATGCGTGCTAAGCGTCGGGGATTGAGATTCGACGACTGAGGGCTGAGGATTGAGGATTGAGAATTGAGGATTGATGTTTGAGGATTGAAGATTGAGGATTGGGTATTGAGGATTGAGGATTGAGAATTGAGGATAGATGTTTGAGGATTGAAGATTGAGGATTGAGGATTGAGGATTGAGGAATGAGGATTGAAGATTGAGTATTGAGGATAGAAGATTGAGGATAGAGGATTGAGTACTGAGGATGGAGGATGAGGGCTGAGGGTTGAGGATTGAGGATTGAGAAATGAGGATTGAGGATTGAGGATTGAAATTGAGGATTGGGTATTGAGGATTGAAGAATGAGGATTGAGGAATTAGGATTGAGGATTGAGGATTGAGGATTGAAGATTGAGCATTGGGTATTGAGGATTGAAGAATGAGGATTGAGGATTGAGGATTGAGGATTGAGGATTGAAGATTGAGTGTTGATGATTGAATATTGAGGATTGAGGATTGAGGTTTGAGGATTGAGGATTGAGGACTGACGGTAGAGGATTTAGGTTTGAGGATTGAGGATTGAGGACTGAGGATTGAGGATGAGTGCTAAGCGTCGGGGATTGAGATTCGACGACTGAGGACTGAGGATTGAGGATTGAGAATTGAGGATTGAGGATTGAGGATTGAGGATTGAGGATTGAGAATTGAGGATTGAGGATTGAGGATTGAGGATTGAGGATTGAGGATTGAGGATTGAAGATTGAGTATTGATGATTGAATACTGACGATTGAGGATTGAGGATTGAGGATTGAGGATTGAGGATTGAAGATTGAGTATTGAGTATTGAAGGTTGAGGATTGTGGATTGAGGATTAAGGATTGTGGATTGAATATTGTAGATTGAGTATTGATGCCTGAGGATTGAGGATTGAGGATTGTGGATTGAATATTGTAGATTGAGTATTGATGCCTGAGGATTGAGGATTGAGGGTTGAGGATTGAGGATTGGGTGTTTAGTATTGAAGAATGAGGATTGAGGATTGAGGTTTAAGGATTGAGGATTGAAGATTGAGTATTGATGATTGAATATTGAGGGTTGAGGATTGAGGTTTGAGGATTGAGGATGAAGACTGAGGGTTGAGGATTGAGGTTTGAGGAACGAGGATCGAGGATTGAGGATTGAGGACTAAGGATTGACGATTGAGTATTGAAGATTGTGGATTGATGACTGAGGATTGACGACTGAGAATTGAGCATTGAGGATTGAAGATTGAGGATTGAGTATTGAGGATTCAGGGTTGAAGACTGAGGATTGAGGATTGAGGATTGAGGATTGAGGATTGAGGATTGAAGATTGAATATTTATGATTGAATATGGAGGACTGAGGATTGAGGGTTGTGGATTGAGGACGAGGACTGAGGGTTGAATATTGATGTTTGAGGTCTGAGGATTAAGGATTGAGGATTGAGAATTGAGGATTGAGGATTGAGGATTGAAGATTAAGGATTGGGTATTTAGGATTGAAGAATGTGGATTGAGGATTGAGGTTTGAGGATTGGGTATTGAAGATTGAGTATTGATGATTGAATATTGAGGATTGAGGATTGAGGTTTGAGTATTGAGGATGAAGACTGAGGGTTGAGGATTGAGGTTTGAGGAACGATGATTGAGGATTGAGGATTGAGGACTAAGGATTGACGATTGAGTATTGAAGATTGAGGATTGATGACTGAGGATTGACGACTGAGAATTGAGGATTGAGGATTGATGATTGAAGATTGAGTATTGAGGATTGAATATTGCGGATTGAGGATTGAGGATTGAGGGTTGAGGATTGAGGTTTGAGGAACGAGGATCGAGGATTGAGGATTGAGGACTAAGGATTGACGATTGAGTATTGAAGATTGAGGATTGATGACTGAGGATTGACGACTGAGAATTGAGGATTGAGGATTGATGATTGAAGATTGAGTATTGGGGATTGAATATTGAGGATTGAGGATTGAGGATTGAGGATTGAGGATTGTGGATTGAATATTGTAGATTGAGTATTGATGCCTGAGGAGTGAGTATTGAGGATTGAGGATTCAGGGTTGAAGATTGAGGATTGAGGATTGAGGATTGAGTACTGAGGATTGAGGATTGGGTATTGAGGATTGAGGAATGAGGATTGAGGATTGAGGTTTGAGGATTGAGGGTTGCAGATTGAGTGTTGAGGATTGAAGATTGAGGATTGAGGATTGAGGATTGAGGTTTGAGGATTGAGGATTGAAGATTGAGGATTGGGTATTGAGGATTGAAGAATGAGGATTGAGGAATTGGGATTGAGGATTGAGGTTTGAGGATTGAAGATTGAGGATTGGGTATTGAGGATTGAAGAATGAGGATTGAGGATTGAGGATTGAGGATTGAGGATTGAAGATTGAGTGTTGAGGATTGAAGATTGAGGATTGAGGATTGAGGATTGAGGATTGAGGATTGAAGATTGAGTATTGAGGATTGAAGATTGAGGGTTGAAGATTGAGTATTGATGATTGAATATTGAGGATTGAGGATTGAGGATTGAGGATTGAGGATTCAGGATTGAGGATTGAAGATTGAGTATTGATGATTGAATATTGAGGATTGAGGATTGAGGTTTGAGGATTGAGGATTGAGGACTGACGGTAGAGGATTTAGGTTTGAGGATTGAGGATTGAGGTCTGAGGATTGAGGATGAGTGCTAAGCGTCGGGGATTGAGATTCGACGACTGAGGACTGAGGATTGAGGATTGAGAATTGAGGATTGAGGATTGAGGATTGAGGATTGAGGATTGTGAATTGAGGATTGAGGATTGAGGATTGAGGATTGAGGATTGAGGATTGAGGATTGAAGATTGAGTATTGATGATTGAATATTGACGATTGAGGATTGAGGTTTGAGGATTGAGGATTGAGGATTGAGGATTGAGGATTGAGTATTGAAGATTGAGTATTGATTCCTGAGGATTGAGGATCGAGGATAGAGTATTGAGGATTGGAGATTGATTATTGAGGATTGAAGGTTGAGGATTGAGGATTGAGGATTAAGAATTGAGAATTGAGTATGAGGACTGAGGGTTGAGGATTGAGCTTTGAGGAATGAGGATTGAGGGTTGGGGAATGAGGATTGAGGATTGAGGATTGAGGATTGAGCATTGAAGATTGAGTATTGATGCCTGAGGATTGAGGATTGAGGATTGATGATTGAGGATCGAGGATTGAAGATTGAGAATTGAGGATTGAAGATTGAGGGTTGAAGATTGAGTATTGCTGATTGAATATTGAGGATTGGGGATTGAGGTTTGAGGACTGAGGACGAGGACTGACGGTAGAGGATTTAGGTTTGAGGATTGAGGATTGAGGACTGGGGATTGAGGATGCGTGCTAAGCATCGGGGATTGAGAATCGACGACTGAGGACTGAGGATTGAGGATTGAAAATTGAGGATTGATGTTTGAGGATTGAAGATTGAGGATTGGGTATTGAGGATTGAGGAATGAGGATTGAGGATTGAGGATTGAGGATCTAGGATTGGAGATTGATTATTGAGTATTGAAGGTTGAGGATTGTGGATTGAGGATTGAGGATTGAGGATTGAGGATGGAGGATTGAGGATTGAGGATTGAGGATTGAGGATTGAGGATTGAGGATTGAAGATTGAGTATTGATGATTGAATATTGAGGATTGAGGATTGAGGTTTGAGGATTGAGGTTTGAGGATTGAGGATTGAGGATTGAGTATTGATGATTGAGTATTGATGCCTGAGGATTGAGGATCGAGGATTGAGGATTGAGGATTGGAGATTGATTATTGAGGATTGAAGATTGATGATTGAGGATTGAGGATTGAGAATTGGGAATTGAGTATGAGGACTGAGGGTTGAGGCTTGATGTTTGAGGAATGAGGATTGAGGGTTGGGGAATGAGGATTCAGGATTGAGGATTGAGGATTGAGCATTGAAGATTGAGTATTGATGCCTGAGGATTGAGGATTGAGGATTGAGGATTGAGGATTTAAGATTGAGTGTTGAGGGTTGAAGATTGAGGACTGAGGGTTGAGGATTGAGGATTGAGGATTGAAGATTGAGTATTGAGGATTGAAGATTGAGGATTGAGTATTGATGATCGAGGATTCAGGGTTGAAGATTGAGGATTGAGGATTGAGGATTGACGATCTAGGATTGGAGATTGATTATTGAGTATAGAAGCTTGAGGATTGTGGATTGAGGATTGAGGATTGAGGATTGAGGATTGAGGATTGAGGATTGAGGATTGAGAATTGAGGATTGGAGATTGAGGATTGAGTATTGAGGATTGAGGATTCAGGGTTGAAGATTGAGGATTGAGGATTGAGGATTGAGGATTGAGGATTGAGGATTGAGGACTGTGTTTTGGGTATTGAGGATTGAGGAATGAGGATTGAGGATTGAGGTTTGAGGATTGAGGATTGCAGATTGAGTATTGAGGATTGAAGATTGAGGATTGAGGATTGAGGATTGAGGAATGAGGATTGAAGATTGAGTATTGAGGATTGAAGATTGAGGATAGAGGATTGAGTACTGAGGATGGAGGATGAGGGCTGAGGGTTGAGGATTGAGGATTGAGAAATGATGGTTGAGGATTGAGGATTGAAATTGAGGATTGGGTATTGAGGATTGAAGAATGAGGATTGAGGAATTAGGATTGAGGATTGAGGATTGAGGATTGAAGATTGAGGATTGGGTATTGAGGGTTGAAGAATGAGGATTGAGGATTGAGTATTGAGGATTGAGTATTGAAGATTGAGTGTTGAGGATTGAAGACTGAGGATTGAGGATTGAGGATTGAGGATTGAGGATTGAAGATTGAGTATTGAGGATTGAATATTGAGGATTGAGGATTGAGGTTTGAGGATTGAGGATTGAGGATTGAGGATTGAGGATTGAGTATTGAAGATTGAGTATTGATGCCTGAGGATTGAGGATCGAGGATTGAGGATTGAGGATTGGAGATTGATTATTGAGGATTGAAGATTGAGGATTGAGGATTGAGGATTGAGGATTGAGAATTGAGTATGAGGACTGAGGGTTGAGGATTGAGGTTTGAGGAATGAGGATTGAGGGTTGGGGAATGAGGATTGAGGATTGAGGATTGAGGATTGAGCATTGAAGATTGAGTATTGCTGCCTGAGGATTGAGGATTGAGGATTGATGATTGAGTATTGATGATTGAATATTGAGGATTGAGGATTTGTGGATTGAGGATTGAGGATTGAGGATTGAGGATTGAGGATTGAGGATTGAGGATTGAAGATTGAGTATTGAGAATTGAAGGTTGAGGATTGTGGATTGAGGATTAAGGATTGAGGATTGAATATTGTAGATTGAGTATTGATGCCTGAGGATTGAGGATTGAGGATTGAGGATTGAGGATTGAGGATGGAAGATTGAGTATTGAGGATTGAAGATTGAGGGTTGAAGATTGAGTATTGATGATTGAATATTGAGGATTGAGGATTGAGGATTGAGGATTGAGGATTGAGGATTGAGGATTGAAGATTGAGTATTGCTGATTGAATATTGAGGATTGGGGATTGAGGTGTGAGGATTGAGGACGAGGACTGACGGTAGAGGATTTAGGTTTGAGGATTGAGGATTGAGGACTGAGGATTGAGGATGCGTGCTAAGCGTCGGGGATTGAGATTCGACGACTGAGGGCTGAGGATTGAGGATTGAGAATTGAGGATTGATGTTTGAGGATTGAAGATTGAGGATTGGGTATTGAGGATTGAGGATTGAGAATTGAGGATAGATGTTTGAGGATTGAAGATTGAGGATTGAGGATTGAGGATTGAGGAATGAGGATTGAAGATTGAGTATTGAGGATTGAAGATTGAGGCTAGAGGATTGAGTACTGAGGATGGAGGATGAGGGCTGAGGGTTGAGGATTGAGGATTGAGAAATGAGGATTGAGGATTGAGGATTGAAATTGAGGATTGGGTATTGAGGATTGAAGAATGAGGATTGAGGAATTAGGATTGAGAATTGAGGATTGAGGATTGAGGATTGAAGATTGAGTGTTGAGGATTGAAAATTGAGGATTGAGGATTGACGATTGAGGATTGAGGGTTGAAGATTGAGCATTGAGGATTGAAGATGGAGGATTGAGTATTGAGGATTGAGGATTCAGGGTTGAAGATTGAGGATTGAGGATTGAGGACTGAGGGTTGAGGATTGAGGATTGAGGATTGAAGATTGAGTATTGAGGATTGAAGATTGAGGATTGAGTATTGATGATCGAGGATTCAGGGTTGAAGATTGAGGATTGAGGATTGAGGATTGACGATCTAGGATTGGAGATTGATTATTTAGTATAGAAGCTTGAGGATTGTGGATTGAGGATTGAGGATTGAGGATTGAGGATTGAGGATTGAGGATTGAGGATTGAGAATTGAGGATTGGAGATTGAGGATTGAGTATTGAGGATTGAGGATTCAGGGTTGAAGATTGAGGATTGAGGATTGAGGATTGAGGATTGAGGATTGAGGACTGTGGTTTGGGTATTGAGGATTGAGGAATGAGGATTGAGGATTGAGGTTTGAGGATTGAGGATTGCAGATTGAGTATTGAGGATTGAAGATTGAGGATTGAGGATTGAGGATTGAGGAATGAGGATTGAAGATTGAGTATTGAGGATTGAAGATTGAGGATAGAGGATTGAGTACTGAGGATGGAGGATGAGGGCTGAGGGTTGAGGATTGAGGATTGAGAAATGAGGGTTGAGGATTGAGGATTGAAATTGAGGATTGGGTATTGAGGATTGAAGAATGAGGATTGAGGAATTAGGATTGAGGATTGAGGATTGAGGATTGAAGATTGAGGATTGGGTATTGAGGGTTGAAGAATGAGGATTGAGGATTGAGTATTGAGGATTGAGTATTGAAGATTGAGTGTTGAGGATTGAAGACTGAGGATTGAGGATTGAGGATTGAGGATTGAAGATTGAGTATTGAGGATTGAATATTGAGGATTGAGGATTGAGGTTTGAGGATTGAGGATTGGGGATTGAGGATTGAGGATTGAGTATTGAAGATTGAGTATTGATGCCTGAGGATTGAGGATCGAGGATTGAGGATTGAGGATTGGAGATTGATTATTGAGGATTGAAGATTGAGGATTGAGGATTGAGGATTGAGGATTGAGAATTGAGTATGAGGACTGAGGGTTGAGGATTGAGGTTTGAGGAATGAGGATTGAGGGTTGGGGAATGAGGATTGAGGATTGAGGATTGAGGATTGAGCATTGAAGATTGAGTATTGCTGCCTGAGGATTGAGGATTGAGGATTGATGATTGAGTATTGATGATTGAATATTGAGGATTGAGGATTTGAGGATTGAGGATTGAGGATTGAGGATTGAGGATTGAGGATTGAGGATTGAGGATTGAAGATTGAGTATTGAGAATTGAAGGTTGAGGATTGTGGATTGAGGATTAAGGATTGAGGATTGAATACTGTAGATTGAGTATTGATGCCTGAGGATTGAGGATTGAGGATTGAGGATTGAGGATTGAGGATGGAAGATTGAGTATTGAGGATTGAAGATTGAGGATTGAAGATTGAGTGTTGAAGATTGAGTATTGATGATTGAATATTGAGGATTGAGGATTGAGGATTGAGGATTGAGGATTGAGGATTGAGGATTGAAGATTGAGTATTGCTGATTGAATATTGAGGATTGGGGATTGAGGTGTGAGGATTGAGGACGAGGACTGACGGTAGAGGATTTAGGTTTGAGGATTGAGGATTGAGGACTGAGGATTGAGGATGCGTGCTAAGCGTCGGGGATTGAGATTCGACGACTGAGGGCTGAGGATTGAGGATTGAGAATTGAGGATTGATGTTTGAGGATTGAAGATTGAGGATTGGGTATTGAGGATTGAGGATTGAGAATTGAGGATAGATGTTTGAGGATTGAAGATTGAGGATTGAGGATTGAGGATTGAGGAATGAGGATTGAAGATTGAGTATTGAGGATAGAAGATTGAGGATAGAGGATTGAGTACTGAGGATGGAGGATGAGGGCTGAGGGTTGAGGATTGAGGATTGAGAAATGAGGATTGAGGATTGAGGATTGAAATTGAGGATTGGGTATTGAGGATTGAAGAATGAGGATTGAGGAATTAGGATTGAGGATTGAGGATTGAGGATTGAAGATTGAGCATTGGGTATTGAGGATTGAAGAATGAGGATTGAGGATTGAGGATTGAGGATTGAGGATTGAAGATTGAGTGTTGATGATTGAATATTGAGGATTGAGGATTGAGGTTTGAGGATTGAGGATTGAGGACTGACGGTAGAGGATTTAGGTTTGAGGATTGAGGATTGAGGACTGAGGATTGAGGATGAGTGCTAAGCGTCGGGGATTGAGATTCGACGACTGAGGACTGAGGATTGAGGATTGAGAATTGAGGATTGAGGATTGAGGATTGAGGATTGAGGATTGAGAATTGAGGATTGAGGATTGAGGATTGAGGATTGAGGATTGAGGATTGAGGATTGAAGATTGAGTATTGATGATTGAATACTGACGATTGAGGATTGAGGATTGAGGATTGAGGATTGAGGATTGAAGATTGAGTATTGAGTATTGAAGGTTGAGGATTGTGGATTGAGGATTAAGGATTGTGGATTGAATATTGTAGATTGAGTATTGATGCCTGAGGATTGAGGATTGAGGATTGTGGATTGAATATTGTAGATTGAGTATTGATGCCTGAGGATTGAGGATTGAGGGTTGAGGATTGAGGATTGGGTGTTTAGTATTGAAGAATGAGGATTGAGGATTGAGGTTTGAGGATTGAGGATTGAAGATTGAGTATTGATGATTGAATATTGAGGGTTGAGGATTGAGGTTTGAGGATTGAGGATGAAGACTGAGGGTTGAGGATTGAGGTTTGAGGAACGAGGATCGAGGATTGAGGATTGAGGACTAAGGATTGACGATTGAGTATTGAAGATTGTGGATTGATGACTGAGGATTGACGACTGAGAATTGAGCATTGAGGATTGAAGATTGAGGATTGAGTATTGAGGATTCAGGGTTGAAGACTGAGGATTGAGGATTGAGGATTGAGGATTGAGGATTGAGGATTGAAGATTGAATATTTATGATTGAATATGGAGGACTGAGGATTGAGGGTTGTGGATTGAGGACGAGGACTGAGGGTTGAATATTGATGTTTGAGGTCTGAGGATTAAGGATTGAGGATTGAGAATTGAGGATTGAGGATTGAGGATTGAAGATTAAGGATTGGGTATTTAGGATTGAAGAATGTGGATTGAGGATTGAGGTTTGAGGATTGGGTATTGAAGATTGAGTATTGATGATTGAATATTGAGGATTGAGGATTGAGGTTTGAGTATTGAGGATGAAGACTGAGGGTTGAGGATTGAGGTTTGAGGAACGATGATTGAGGATTGAGGATTGAGGACTAAGGATTGACGATTGAGTATTGAAGATTGAGGATTGATGACTGAGGATTGACGACTGAGAATTGAGGATTGAGGATTGATGATTGAAGATTGAGTATTGAGGATTGAATATTGCGGATTGAGGATTGAGGATTGAGGGTTGAGGATTGAGGTTTGAGGAACGAGGATCGAGGATTGAGGATTGAGGACTAAGGATTGACGATTGAGTATTGAAGATTGAGGATTGATGACTGAGGATTGACGACTGAGAATTGAGGATTGAGGATTGATGATTGAAGATTGAGTATTGGGGATTGAATATTGAGGATTGAGGATTGAGGATTGAGGATTGAGGATTGTGGATTGAATATTGTAGATTGAGTATTGATGCCTGAGGAGTGAGTATTGAGGATTGAGGATTCAGGGTTGAAGATTGAGGATTGAGGATTGAGGATTGAGTACTGAGGATTGAGGATTGGGTATTGAGGATTGAGGAATGAGGATTGAGGATTGAGGTTTGAGGATTGAGGGTTGCAGATTGAGTGTTGAGGATTGAAGATTGAGGATTGAGGATTGAGGATTGAGGTTTGAGGATTGAGGATTGAAGATTGAGGATTGGGTATTGAGGATTGAAGAATGAGGATTGAGGAATTGGGATTGAGGATTGAGGTTTGAGGATTGAAGATTGAGGATTGGGTATTGAGGATTGAAGAATGAGGATTGAGGATTGAGGATTGAGGATTGAGGATTGAAGATTGAGTGTTGAGGATTGAAGATTGAGGATTGAGGATTGAGGATTGAGGATTGAGGATTGAAGATTGAGTATTGAGGATTGAAGATTGAGGGTTGAAGATTGAGTATTGATGATTGAATATTGAGGATTGAGGATTGAGGATTGAGGATTGAGGATTCAGGATTGAGGATTGAAGATTGAGTATTGATGATTGAATATTGAGGATTGAGGATTGAGGTTTGAGGATTGAGGATTGAGGACTGACGGTAGAGGATTTAGGTTTGAGGATTGAGGATTGAGGTCTGAGGATTGAGGATGAGTGCTAAGCGTCGGGGATTGAGATTCGACGACTGAGGACTGAGGATTGAGGATTGAGAATTGAGGATTGAGGATTGAGGATTGAGGATTGAGGATTGTGAATTGAGGATTGAGGATTGAGGATTGAGGATTGAGGATTGAGGATTGAGGATTGAAGATTGAGTATTGATGATTGAATATTGACGATTGAGGATTGAGGTTTGAGGATTGAGGATTGAGGATTGAGGATTGAGGATTGAGTATTGAAGATTGAGTATTGATTCCTGAGGATTGAGGATCGAGGATAGAGTATTGAGGATTGGAGATTGATTATTGAGGATTGAAGGTTGAGGATTGAGGATTGAGGATTAAGAATTGAGAATTGAGTATGAGGACTGAGGGTTGAGGATTGAGCTTTGAGGAATGAGGATTGAGGGTTGGGGAATGAGGATTGAGGATTGAGGATTGAGGATTGAGCATTGAAGATTGAGTATTGATGCCTGAGGATTGAGGATTGAGGATTGATGATTGAGGATCGAGGATTGAAGATTGAGAATTGAGGATTGAAGATTGAGAATTGAGGATTGAGGATTGAGGATTGAGGATTGAGGATTGAGGATTGAGTATTGAAGATTAGTGATGAGGATTGAAGATTGAGGATTGAGGATTGAGGATTGAGGATTGAGGATTGAAGGTTGAGTGTTGAGGGTTGAAGATTGAGGACTGAGGATTGAGGATTGAGGATTGAGGATTGAAGATTGAGTATTGAGGATTGAAGATTGAGTATTGAGTATTGTGGATTGAGGATTCAGGGTTGAAGATTGAGGATTGAGGATTGAGGATTGACGATCTAGGATTGGAGATTGATTATTGAGTATAGAAGGTTGAGGATTGTGGATTGAGGATTGAGGATTGAGGATTGAGGATTGAGGATTGAGGATTGAGGATTGAGAATTGAGGATTGAGGATTGAGGATTGAAGATTGAGTATTGATGATTGAATATTGAGGATTGAGGATTGAGGATTGAGGATTGAAGATTGAGTATTGAGGATTGAAGATTGAGGATTGAGTATTGAGGATTGAGGATTCAGGGTTGAAGATTGAGGATTGAGGATTGAGGATTGAGGATTGAGGATTGAGGATTGAGGATTGGGTATTGAGGATTGAGGAATGAGGATTGAGGATTGAGGTTTAAGGATTGAGGATTGCAGATTGAGTATTGAGGATTGAAGATTGAGGATTGAGGATTGAGGAATGAGGATTGAAGATTGAGTATTGAGGATTGAAGATTGAGGATAGAGGATTGAGTACTGAGGATGGAGTATGAGGGCTGAGGGTTGAGGATAGAGGATTGAGAAATGAGGATTGAGGATTGAGGATTGAAATTGAGGATTGGGTATTGAGGATTGAAGAATGAGGATTGAGGATTGAGGATTGAGGATTGAGGATTGAGGATTGAGGATTGAAGATTGAATATTGACGATTGAATATTGATGACTGCGGATTGAGGGTTGTGGATTTTGGACGAGGACTAAGGGTTGAATATTGATGTTTGAGGTCTGGGGACTAAGGATTGAGGATTGAGAATTGAGGATTGAGGATTGAGGATTGAAGATTGAGGATTGGGTATTTAGGATTGAAGAATGAGGATTGAGGATTGAGGTTTGAGGATTGAGGATTGAAGATTGAGTATTGATGATTGAATATTGAGGATTGAGGATTGAGGTTTGAGGATTGAGGATGAAGACTGAGGGTTGAGGATTGAGGTTTGAGGAACGAGGATTGAGGATTGAGGATTGAGGGCTAAGGATTGACGATTGAGTATTGAAGATTGAGGATTGATGACTGAGGATTGACGACTGAGAATTGAGGATTGAGGATTCATGATTGAAGATTGAGCATTGAGGATTGAATATTGAGGATTGAGGATTGAGGATAGAGGATTGAGGATTGAGGATTGAGGATTGAAGATTGAGTATTGAGTATTGAAGGTTGAGGATTGTGGATTGAGGATTAAGGACTGAGGATTGAATATTGTAGATTGAGTATTGATGCCTGAGGATTGAGGATTGAGGATTGAGGATTGAGGATTGAGGATTGAGGATTGAAGATTGAGTATTGAGGATTGAAGATTGAGGGTTGAAGATCGAGTATTGATGATTGAATATTGAGGATTGAGGATTGAGGATCGAGGATTGAAGATTGAGAATTGAGGATTGAAGATTGACGATTGAGGATTGAGTATTGAGGATTGAGGATTGAGGATGGAGGATGAGTGCTGAGGGTTGAGGATTGAGGCTTGAGAAATGAGGATTGAGGATTGAGAATTGAAATTGAGGATTGGGTATTGAGGATTGAAGAATGAGGATTGAGGGATTAGGATTGAGGATTGAGGATTGAGGATTGAAGATTGAGGATTGGGTATTGAGGATTGAAGAATGAGGATTGAGGATTGAGGATTGAGGATTGAGGATTGAAGATTGAGTGTTGAGGATTGAAAATTGAGGATTGAGGATTGACGATTGAGGATTGAGGATTGAAGATCGAGTATTGAGGATTGAAGATTGAGGATTGAGTATTGAGGATTCAGGGTTGAAGACTGAGGATTGAGGATTGAGGATTGAGGATTGAGGATTGAGGATTGAGGATTGAGGATTGAAGATTGAATATTTATGATTGAATATTGAGGACTGAGGATTGAGGGTTGTGGATTGAGGACGAGGACTGAGGGTTGAATATTGATGTTTGAGGTCTGAGGATTAAGGATTGAGGATTGAGAATTGAGGATTGAGGATTGAGGATTGAAGATTAAGGATTGGGTATTTAGGATTGAAGAATGTGGATTGAGGATTGAGGTTTGAGGATTGGGGATTGAAGATTGAGTATTGATGATTGAATATTGAAGATTGAGGATTGAGGTTTGAGGATTGAGGATGAAGACTGAGGGTTGAGGATTGAGGTTTGAGGAACGATGATTGAGGATTGAGGATTGAGGACTAAGGATTGACGATTGAGTATTGAAGATTGAGGATTGATGACTGAGGATTGACGACTGAGAATTGAGGATTGAGGATTGATGATTGAAGATTGAGTATTGAGGATTGAATATTGCGGATTGATGATTGAGGATTGAGGATTGAGGATTGAGGATTGAGGATTGAGGATTGAGGATTGAGGATTGAGGATTGAGGATTGAAGATTGAGTATTGATGATTGAATATTGAGGATTGAGGATTGAGGATTGAGGATTGAGGATTGAAGATTGAGTATTGAGGATTGAAGATTGAGGATTGAGTATTGAGGATTGAGGATTCAGTGTTGAAGATTGAGGATTGAGGATTGAGGATTGAGGATTGAGGATTGAGGATTGGGTGTTTAGTATTGAAGAATGAGGATTGAGGATTGAGGTTTGAGGATTGAGGATTGAAGATTGAGTATTGATGATTGAATACTGAGGGTTGAGGATTGAGGTTTGAGGATTGAGGATGAAGACTGAGGGTTGAGGATTGAGGTTTCAGGAACGAGGATCGAGGATTGAGGATTGAGGACTAAGGATTGACGATTGAGTATTGAAGATTGAGGATTGATGACTGAGGATTGACGACTGAGAATTGAGGATTGAGGATTGATGATTGAAGATTGAGTATTGGGGATTGAATATTGAGGATTGAGGATTGAGGATTGAGGATTGAGGATTGAGGATTGAGGATTGAGGATTGAAGATTGAGTATTGAGTATTGAAGGTTGAGGATTGTGGATTGAGGATTAAGGATTGTGGATTGAATATTGTAGATTGAGTATTGATGCCTGAGGATTGAGGATTGAGGATTGTGGATTGAATATTGTAGATTGAGTATTGATGCCTGAGGATTGAGGATTGAGGATTGAGGATTGAGTATTGAGGATTGAGGATTCAGGGTTGAAGATTGAGGATTGAGGATTGAGGATTGAGTACTGAGGATTGAGGATTGGGTATTGAGGATTGAGGAATGAGGATTGAGGATTGAGGTTTGAGGATTGAGGGTTGCAGATTGAGTATTGAGGATTGAAGATTGAGGATTGAGGATTGAGGATTGAGGTTTGAGGATTGAGGATTGAAGATTGAGGATTGGGTATTGAGGATTGAAGAATGAGGATTGAGGAATTGGGATTGAGGATTGAGGATTGAGGATTGAAGATTGAGGATTGGGTATTGACGATTGAAGAATGAGGATTGAGGATTGAGGATTGAGGATTCAGTATTGAAGATTGAGTGTTGAGGATTGAAGATTGAGGATTGAGGATTGAGGATTGAGGATTGAGGATTGAAGATTGAGTATTGAGGATTGAAGATTGAGGGTTGAAGATTGAGTATTGATGATTGAATATTGAGGATTGAGGATTGAGGATTGAGGATTGAGGATTCAGGATTGAGGATTGAAGATTGAGTATTGATGATTGAATATTGAGGATTGAGGATTGAGGTTTGAGGATTGAGGATTGAGGACTGACGGTAGAGGATTTAGGTTTGAGGATTGAGGATTGAGGACTGAGGATTGAGGATGAGTGCTAAGCGTCGGGGATTGAGATTCGACGACTGAGGACTGAGGATTGAGTATTGAGTATTGAAGGTTGAGGACTGAGGATTGAGGATTGAAGATTGAGTATTGAGGATTGAAGATTGAGGGTTGAAGATCGAGTATTGATGATTGAATATTGAGGATTGAGGATTGAGGATCGAGGATTGAAGATTGAGAATTGAGGATTGAAGATTGAGGATTGAGGATTGAGTATTGAGGATTGAGGATTGAGGATGGAGGATGAGTGCTGAGGGTTGAGGATTGAGGATTGAGAAATGAGGATTGAGGATTGAGAATTGAAATCGAGGATTGGGTATTGAGGATTGAAGAATGAGGATTGAGGGATTATGATTGAGGATTGAGGATTGAGGATTGAAGATTGAGGATTGGGTATTGAGGATTGAAGAATGAGGATTGAGGATTGAGGATTGAGGATTGAGGATTGAAGATTAGTGTTGAGGATTGAAGATTTAGGATTGAGTATTGAGGATTGAGGATTGATGATTGAAGATTGAGTGTTGAGGGTTGAAGATTGAGGATTGAGGATTGAGGATTGAGGATTGAGGATTGACGATTGAGTATTGAAGATTGAGGATTGATGACTGAGGATTGACGACTGAGAATTGAGGATTGAGGATTGATGATTGAAGATTGAGTATTGAGGATTGAATATTGAGGATTGAGGATTGAGGATTGAGGATTGAGGATTGAGGATTGAGGATTCAGGGTTGAAGATTGAGGATTGAGGATTGAGGATTGAGTACTGAGGATTGAGGATTGGGTATTGAGGATTGAGGAATGAGGATTGAGGATTGAGGTTTGAGGATTGAGGGTTGCAGATTGAGTATTGAGGATTGAAGATTGAGGATTGAGGATTGAGGATTGAGGTTTGAGGATTGAGGATTGAAGATTGAGGATTGGGTATTGAGGATTGAAGAATGAGGATTGAGGAATTGGGATTGAGGATTGAGGATTGAGGATTGAAGATTGAGGATTGGGTATTGACGATTGAAGAATGAGGATTGAGGATTGAGGATTGAGGATTGAGTATTGAAGATTGAGTGTTGAGGATTGAAGATTGAGGATTGAGGATTGAGGATTGAGGATTGAGGATTGAAGATTGAGTATTGAGGATTGAAGATTGAGGGTTGAAGATTGAGTATTGATGATTGAATATTGAGGATTGAGGATTGAGGATTGAGGATTGAGGATTCAGGATTGAGGATTGAAGATTGAGTATTGATGATTGAATATTGAGGATTGAGGATTGAGGTTTGAGGATTGAGGATTGAGGACTGACGGTAGAGGATTTAGGTTTGAGGATTGAGGATTGAGGACTGAGGATTGAGGATGAGTGCTAAGCGTCGGGGATTGAGATTCGACGACTGAGGACTGAGGATTGAGTATTGAGTATTGAAGGTTGAGGACTGAGGATTGAGGATTGAAGATTGAGTATTGAGGATTGAAGATTGAGGGTTGAAGATCGAGTATTGATGATTGAATATTGAGGATTGAGGATTGAGGATCGAGGATTGAAGATTGAGAATTGAGGATTGAAGATTGAGGATTGAGGATTGAGTATTGAGGATTGAGGATTGAGGATGGAGGATGAGTGCTGAGGGTTGAGGATTGAGGATTGAGAAATGAGGATTGAGGATTGAGAATTGAAATTGAGGATTGGGTATTGAGGATTGAAGAATGAGGATTGAGGGATTATGATTGAGGATTGAGGATTGAGGATTGAAGATTGAGGATTGGGTATTGAGGATTGAAGAATGAGGATTGAGGATTGAGGATTGAGGATTGAGGATTGAAGATTAGTGTTGAGGATTGAAGATTGAGGATTGAGTATTGAGGATTGAGGATTGAGGATTGAAGATTGAGTGTTGAGGGTTGAAGATTGAGGATTGAGGATTGAGGATTGAGGATTGAGGATTGACGATTGAGTATTGAAGATTGAGGATTGATGACTGAGGATTGACGACTGAGAATTGAGGATTGAGGATTGATGATTGAAGATTGAGTATTGAGGATTGAATATTGAGGATTGAGGATTGAGGATTGAGGATTGAGGATTGAGGATTGAGGATTGAGTATGAGGACTGAGGGTTGAGGGTTGAGGTTTGAGGAATGAGGATTGAGGGTTGGGGAATGAGGATTGAGGATTGAGGATTGAGGATTGAGCATTGAAGATTGAGTATTGAGGATTGAAGATTGAGGATTGAGGATTGAGGATTGAGGAATGAGGATTGAAGATTGAGTATTGAGGATTGAAGATTGAGGATAGAGGATTGAGTACTGAGGATGGAAGATGAGGGCTGAGGGTTGAGGATTGAGGATTGAGAAATGAAGATTGAGGATTGAGGATTGAAATTGAGGATTGGGTATTGAGGATTGAAGAATGAGGATTGAGGAATTAGGATTGAGGATTGAGGATTGAGGATTGAAGGTTGAGGATTGGGTACTGAGGATTGAAGAATGAGGATTGAGGACTGAGGATTGAGGATTGAGGATTGAAGATTGAGTGTTGAGGATTGAAGATTGAGGATTGAGGATTGACGATTGAGGATTGAGGATTGAAGATTGAGTATTGAGGATTGAAGGTTGAGGATTGAGTATTGAGGATTGAGGATTCAGGGTTGAAGATTGAGGATTGAGGATTGAGGAATGAGGATTGAGGATTAAGGATTGAAGTTTGAATATTGATGATTGAATATTGAGGACTGAGGATTGAGGGTTGTGGATTGAGGACGAGGACTGAGGGTTGAATATTGATGTTTGACGTCTGAGGATTAAGGATTGAGGATTGAGAATTGAGGATTGAGGATTGAGGATTGAAGATTAAGTATTGGGTATTTAGGATTGAAGAATGAGGATTGAGGATTGAGGTTTGAGGATTGAGGATTGAAGATTTAGTATTGATGACTGAATATTGAGGATTGAGGATTGAGGTTTGAGGATTCAGGATGAAGACTGGGGGTTGAGGATTGAGGTTTGAGGAACGAGGATTGAGGTTTGAGGATTGAGGACTAAGGATTGACGATTGAGTATTGAAGATTGAGGATTGATGACCGAGGATTGACGACTGAGAATTGAGGATTGAGGATTGATGATTGAAGATTGAGTATTGAGGATTGAATATTGCGGATTGAGGATTGAGGATTGAGGATTGAGGATTGAGGATTGAAGATTGAGTATTGCGTATTGAAGGCTGAGGATTGTGGATTGAGGATTAAGGATTGAGGATTGAATATTGTAGATTGAGTATTGATGCCTGAGGATTGAGGATTGAGGATTGAGGATTGAGGATTGAGGATTGAAGATTGAGTATTGAGGATTGAAGATTGAGGTTTGAAGATTGAGTATTGATGATTGAATATTGAGGATTGAGGATTGAGGATTGAGGATTGAGGATTGAGGATTGAGGATCTAGGATTGGAGATTGATTATTGAGTATAGAAGGTTGAGGATTGTGGATTGAGGATTGAGGATTGAGGATTGAGGATTGAGGATTGAGGATTGAGAATTAAGGATTGAGGATTGAGGATTGAAGATTGAGTATTGATGATTGAATGTTGAGGATTGAGGATTGAGGATTGAGGATTGAAGATTGAGTATTGAGGATTGAAGGTAGAGGATTGAGTATTGAGGATTGAGGATTCAGGGTTGAAGATTGAGGATTGAGGATTGAGGATTGAGGATTGAGGATTGAGGATTGAAGATTGAATATTGATGATTGAATATTGAGGACTGAGGATTGAGGGTTGTGGATTGAGGTCGAGGACTGAGGGTTGAATATTGACGTTTGAGGTCTGAGGATTAAGGATTGAGGATTGAGAATTGAGTATTGAGGATTGAGGATTGAAGATTGAGGATTGGGTATTTAGGATTGAAGAATGAGGATTGAGGATTGAGGTTTTAGGATTGAGGATTGAAGATTGAGTATTGATGATTGAGTATTGAGGATTGAGGATTGAGGATTGAGGATGGAGGATGAGTGCTGAGGGTTGAGGATTGAGGCTTGAGAAATGAGGATTGAGGATTGAGAATTGAAATTGAGGATTGGGTATTGAGGATTGAAGAATGAGGATTGAGGGATTAGGATTGAGGATTGAGGATTGAGGATTGAAGATTGAGGATTGGGTATTGAGGATTGAAGAATGAGGATTGAGGATTGAGGATTGAGGATTGAGGATTGAAGATTGAGTGTTGAGGATTGAAAATTGAGGATTGAGGATTGACGATTGAGGATTGAGGATTGAAGATCGAGTATTGAGGATTGAAGATTGAGGATTGAGTATTGAGGATTCAGGGTTGAAGACTGAGGATTGAGGATTGAGGATTGAGGATTGAGGATTGAGGATTGAGGATTGAGGATTGAAGATTGAATATTTATGATTGAATATTGAGGACTGAGGATTGAGGGTTGTGGATTGAGGACGAGGACTGAGGGTTGAATATTGATGTTTGAGGTCTGAGGATTAAGGATTGAGGATTGAGAATTGAGGATTGAGGATTGAGGATTGAAGATTAAGGATTGGGTATTTAGGATTGAAGAATGTGGATTGAGGATTGAGGTTTGAGGATTGGGGATTGAAGATTGAGTATTGATGATTGAATATTGAAGATTGAGGATTGAGGTTTGAGGATTGAGGATGAAGACTGAGGGTTGAGGATTGAGGTTTGAGGAACGATGATTGAGGATTGAGGATTGAGGACTAAGGATTGACGATTGAGTATTGAAGATTGAGGATTGATGACTGAGGATTGACGACTGAGAATTGAGGATTGAGGATTGATGATTGAAGATTGAGTATTGAGGATTGAATATTGCGGATTGATGATTGAGGATTGAGGATTGAGGATTGAGGATTGAGGATTGAGGACTGAGGATTGAGGATTGAGGATTGAGGATTGAAGATTGAGTATTGATGATTGAATATTGAGGATTGAGGATTGAGGATTGAGGATTGAGGATTGAAGATTGAGTATTGAGGATTGAAGATTGAGGATTGAGTATTGAGGATTGAGGATTCAGTGTTGAAGATTGAGGATTGAGGATTGAGGATTGAGGATTGAGGATTGAGGATTGGGTGTTTAGTATTGAAGAATGAGGATTGAGGATTGAGGTTTGAGGATTGAGGATTGAAGATTGAGTATTGATGATTGAATACTGAGGGTTGAGGATTGAGGTTTGAGGATTGAGGATGAAGACTGAGGGTTGAGGATTGAGGTTTCAGGAACGAGGATCGAGGATTGAGGATTGAGGACTAAGGATTGACGATTGAGTATTGAAGATTGAGGATTGATGACTGAGGATTGACGACTGAGAATTGAGGATTGAGGATTGATGATTGAAGATTGAGTATTGGGGATTGAATATTGAGGATTGAGGATTGAGGATTGAGGATTGAGGATTGAGGATTGAGGATTGAGGATTGAAGATTGAGTATTGAGTATTGAAGGTTGAGGATTGTGGATTGAGGATTAAGGATTGTGGATTGAATATTGTAGATTGAGTATTGATGCCTGAGGATTGAGGATTGAGGATTGTGGATTGAATATTGTAGATTGAGTATTGATGCCTGAGGATTGAGGATTGAGGATTGAGGATTGAGTATTGAGGATTGAGGATTCAGGGTTGAAGATTGAGGATTGAGGATTGAGGATTGAGTACTGAGGATTGAGGATTGGGTATTGAGGATTGAGGAATGAGGATTGAGGATTGAGGTTTGAGGATTGAGGGTTGCAGATTGAGTATTGAGGATTGAAGATTGAGGATTGAGGATTGAGGATTGAGGTTTGAGGATTGAGGATTGAAGATTGAGGATTGGGTATTGAGGATTGAAGAATGAGGATTGAGGAATTGGGATTGAGGATTGAGGATTGAGGATTGAAGATTGAGGATTGGGTATTGACGTTTGAAGAATGAGGATTGAGGATTGAGGATTGAGGATTCAGTATTGAAGATTGAGTGTTGAGGATTGAAGATTGAGGATTGAGGATTGAGGATTGAGGATTGAGGATTGAAGATTGAGTATTGAGGATTGAAGATTGAGGGTTGAAGATTGAGTATTGATGATTGAATATTGAGGATTGAGGATTGAGGATTGAGGATTGAGGATTCAGGATTGAGGATTGAAGATTGAGTATTGATGATTGAATATTGAGGATTGAGGATTGAGGTTTGAGGATTGAGGATTGAGGACTGACGGTAGAGGATTTAGGTTTGAGGATTGAGGATTGAGGACTGAGGATTGAGGATGAGTGCTAAGCGTCGGGGATTGAGATTCGACGACTAAGGACTGAGGATTGAGTATTGAGTATTGAAGGTTGAGGACTGAGGATTGAGGATTGAAGATTGAGTATTGAGGATTGAAGATTGAGGGTTGAAGATCGAGTATTGATGATTGAATATTGAGGATTGAGGATTGAGGATCGAGGATTGAAGATTGAGAATTGAGGATTGAAGATTGAGGATTGAGGATTGAGTATTGAGGATTGAGGATTGAGGATGGAGGATGAGTGCTGAGGGTTGAGGATTGAGGATTGAGAAATGAGGATTGAGGATTGAGAATTGAAATCGAGGATTGGGTATTGAGGATTGAAGAATGAGGATTGAGGGATTATGATTGAGGATTGAGGATTGAGGATTGAAGATTGAGGATTGGGTATTGAGGATTGAAGAATGAGGATTGAGGATTGAGGATTGAGGATTGAGGATTGAAGATTAGTGTTGAGGATTGAAGATTTAGGATTGAGTATTGAGGATTGAGGATTGAGGATTGAAGATTGAGTGTTGAGGGTTGAAGATTGAGGATTGAGGATTGAGGATTGAGGATTGAGGATTGACGATTGAGTATTGAAGATTGAGGATTGATGACTGAGGATTGACGACTGAGAATTGAGGATTGAGGATTGATGATTGAAGATTGAGTATTGAGGATTGAATATTGAGGATTGAGGATTGAGGATTGAGGATTGAGGATTGAGGATTGAGGATTCAGGGTTGAAGATTGAGGATTGAGGATTGAGGATTGAGTACTGAGGATTGAGGATTGGGTATTGAGGATTGAGGAATGAGGATTGAGGATTGAGGTTTGAGGATTGAGGGTTGCAGATTGAGTATTGAGGATTGAAGATTGAGGATTGAGGATTGAGGATTGAGGTTTGAGGATTGAGCATTGAAGATTGAGGATTGGGTATTGAGGATTGAAGAATGAGGATTGAGGAATTGGGATTGAGGATTGAGGATTGAGGATTGAAGATTGAGGATTGGGTATTGACGATTGAAGAATGAGGATTGAGGATTGAGGATTGAGGATTGAGTATTGAAGATTGAGTGTTGAGGATTGAAGATTGAGGATTGAGGATTGAGGATTGAGGATTGAGGATTGAAGATTGAGTATTGAGGATTGAAGATTGAGGGTTGAAGATTGAGTATTGATGATTGAATATTGAGGATTGAGGATTGAGGATTGAGGATTGAGGATTCAGGATTGAGGATTGAAGATTGAGTATTGATGATTGAATATTGAGGATTGAGGATTGAGGTTTGAGGATTGAGGATTGAGGACTGACGGTAGAGGATTTAGGTTTGAGGATTGAGGATTGAGGACTGAGGATTGAGGATGAGTGCTAAGCGTCGGGGATTGAGATTCGACGACTGAGGACTGAGGATTGAGTATTGAGTATTGAAGGTTGAGGACTGAGGATTGAGGATTGAAGATTGAGTATTGAGGATTGAAGATTGAGGGTTGAAGATCGAGTATTGATGATTGAATATTGAGGATTGAGGATTGAGGATCGAGGATTGAAGATTGAGAATTGAGGATTGAAGATTGAGGATTGAGGATTGAGTATTGAGGATTGAGGATTGAGGATGGAGGATGAGTGCTGAGGGTTGAGGATTGAGGATTGAGAAATGAGGATTGAGGATTGAGAATTGAAATTGAGGATTGGGTATTGAGGATTGAAGAATGAGGATTGAGGGATTATGATTGAGGATTGAGGATTGAGGATTGAAGATTGAGGATTGGGTATTGAGGATTGAAGAATGAGGATTGAGGATTGAGGATTGAGGATTGAGGATTGAAGATTAGTGTTGAGGATTGAAGATTGAGGATTGAGTATTGAGGATTGAGGATTGAGGATTGAAGATTGAGTGTTGAGGGTTGAAGATTGAGGATTGAGGATTGAGGATTGAGGATTGAGGATTGACGATTGAGTATTGAAGATTGAGGATTGATGACTGAGGATTGACGACTGAGAATTGAGGATTGAGGATTGATGATTGAAGATTGAGTATTGAGGATTGAATATTGAGGATTGAGGATTGAGGATTGAGGATTGAGGATTGAGTATTGCTGATTGAATATTGAGGATTGGGGATTGAGGTGTGAGGATTGAGGACGAGGACTGACGGTAGAGGATTTAGGTTTGAGGATTGAGGATTGAGGACTGAGGATTGAGGATGCGTGCTAAGCGTCGGGGATTGAGATTCGACGACTGAGGGCTGAGGATTGAGGATTGAGAATTGAGGATTGATGTTTGAGGATTGAAGATTGAGGATTGGGTATTGAGGATTGAGGATTGAGAATTGAGGATAGATGTTTGAGGATTGAAGATTGAGGATTGAGGATTGAGGATTGAGGAATGAGGATTGAAGATTGAGTATTGAGGATTGAAGATTGAGGCTAGAGGATTGAGTACTGAGGATGGAGGATGAGGGCTGAGGGTTGAGGATTGAGGATTGAGAAATGAGGATTGAGGATTGAGGATTGAAATTGAGGATTGGGTATTGAGGATTGAAGAATGAGGATGGAGGAATTAGGATTGAGAATTGAGGATTGAGGATTGAGGATTGAAGATTGAGTGTTGAGGATTGAAAATTGAGGATTGAGGATTGACGATTGAGGATTGAGGGTTGAAGATTGAGCATTGAGGATTGAAGATGGAGGATTGAGTATTGAGGATTGAGGATTCAGGGTTGAAGATTGAGGATTGAGGATTGAGGACTGAGGGTTGAGGATTGAGGATTGAGGATTGAAGATTGAGTATTGAGGATTGAAGATTGAGGATTGAGTATTGATGATCGAGGATTCAGGGTTGAAGATTGAGGATTGAGGATTGAGGATTGACGATCTAGGATTGGAGATTGATTATTGAGTATAGAAGCTTGAGGATTGTGGATTGAGGATTGAGGATTGAGGATTGAGGATTGAGGATTGAGGATTGAGGATTGAGAATTGAGGATTGGAGATTGAGGATTGAGTATTGAGGATTGAGGATTCAGGGTTGAAGATTGAGGATTGAGGATTGAGGATTGAGGATTGAGGATTGAGGACTGTGGTTTGGGTATTGAGGATTGAGGAATGAGGATTGAGGATTGAGGTTTGAGGATTGAGGATTGCAGATTGAGTATTGAGGATTGAAGATTGAGGATTGAGGATTGAGGATTGAGGAATGAGGATTGAAGATTGAGTATTGAGGATTGAAGATTGAGGATAGAGGATTGAGTACTGAGGATGGAGGATGAGGGCTGAGGGTTGAGGATTGAGGATTGAGAAATGAGGGTTGAGGATTGAGGATTGAAATTGAGGATTGGGTATTGAGGATTGAAGAATGAGGATTGAGGAATTAGGATTGAGGATTGAGGATTGAGGATTGAAGATTGAGGATTGGGTATTGAGGGTTGAAGAATGAGGATTGAGGATTGAGTATTGAGGATTGAGTATTGAAGATTGAGTGTTGAGGATTGAAGACTGAGGATTGAGGATTGAGGATTGAGGATTGAAGATTGAGTATTGAGGATTGAATATTGAGGATTGAGGATTGAGGTTTGAGGATTGAGGATTGGGGATTGAGGATTGAGGATTGAGTATTGAAGATTGAGTATTGATGCCTGAGGATTGAGGATCGAGGATTGAGGATTGAGGATTGGAGATTGATTATTGAGGATTGAAGATTGAGGATTGAGGATTGAGGATTGAGGATTGAGAATTGAGTATGAGGACTGAGGGTTGAGGATTGAGGTTTGAGGAATGAGGATTGAGGGTTGGGGAATGAGGATTGAGGATTGAGGATTGAGGATTGAGCATTGAAGATTGAGTATTGCTGCCTGAGGATTGAGGATTGAGGATTGATGATTGAGTATTGATGATTGAATATTGAGGATTGAGGATTTGAGGATTGAGGATTGAGGATTGAGGATTGAGGATTGAGGATTGAGGATTGAGGATTGAAGATTGAGTATTGAGAATTGAAGGTTGAGGATTGTGGATTGAGGATTAAGGATTGAGGATTGAATATTGTAGATTGAGTATTGATGCCTGAGGATTGAGGATTGAGGATTGAGGATTGAGGATTGAGGATGGAAGATTGAGTATTGAGGATTGAAGATTGAGGGTTGAAGATTGAGTATTGATGATTGAATATTGAGGATTGAGGATTGAGGATTGAGGATTGAGGATTGAGGATTGAGGATTGAAGATTGAGTATTGCTGATTGAATATTGAGGATTGGGGATTGAGGTGTGAGGATTGAGGACGAGGACTGACGGTAGAGGATTTAGGTTCGAGGATTGAGGATTGAGGACTGAGGATTGAGGATGCGTGCTAAGCGTCGGGGATTGAGATTCGACGACTGAGGGCTGAGGATTGAGGATTGAGAATTGAGGATTGATGTTTGAGGATTGAAGATTGAGGATTGGGTATTGAGGATTGAGGATTGAGAATTGAGAATTGAGGATAGATGTTTGAGGATTGAAGATTGAGGATTGAGGATTGAGGATTGAGGAATGAGGATTGAAGATTGAGTATTGAGGATAGAAGATTGAGGATAGAGGATTGAGTACTGAGGATGGAGGATGAGGGCTGAGGGTTGAGGATTGAGGATTGAGAAATGAGGATTGAGGATTGAGGATTGAAATTGAGGATTGGGTATTGAGGATTGAAGAATGAGGATTGAGGAATTAGGATTGAGGATTGAGGATTGAGGATTGAAGATTGAGCATTGGGTATTGAGGATTGAAGAATGAGGATTGAGGATTGAGGATTGAGGATTGAGGATTGAAGATTGAGTGTTGAGGATTGAAAATTGAGGATTGAGGATTGACGATTGAGGATTGAGGATTGAAGATTGAGTATTGAGGATTGAAGATGGAGGATTGAGTATTGAGGGTTGAGGATTCAGGGTTGAAGATTGAGGATTGAGGATTGAGGATTGAGGATTGAGGATTGAGGATTGAAGATTGAATATTTATGATTGAATATTGAGGACTGAGGATTGAGGGTTGTGGATTGAGGACGAGGACTGAGGGTTGACTATTGATGTTTGAGGTCTGAGGATTAAGGATTGAGGATTGAGAATTGAGAATTGAGAATTGAGGATTAAGGATTGAAGATTAAGGATTGGGTATTTAGGATTGAAGAATAAGGATTGAGGATTGAGGTTTGAGGATTGGGGATTGAAGATTGAGTATTGATGATTGAATATTGAGGACTGAGCATTGAGGTTTGAGGATTGAGGATGAAGACTGAGGGTTGAGGATTGAGGTTTGAGGAACGAGGATTGAGGATTGAGGATTGAGGACTAAGGATTGACGATTGAGTATTGAAGATTGAGGATTGATGACTGAGGATTGACGACTGAGAATTGAGGACTGAGGATTGATGATTGAAGATTGAGTATTGAGGATTGAATATTGCGGATTGAGGATTGAGGATTGAGGATTGAGGATTGAGGATTGAGGATTGAAGATTGAGTATTGAGTATTGAAGGTTGAGGATTGTGGATTGACGATTAAGGATTGAGGATTGAATATTGTAGATTGAGTATTGATGCCTGAGGATTGAGGATTGAGGATTGAGGATTGAGGATTGAGGATGGAAGATTGAGTATTGAGGATTGAAGATTGAGGGTTGAAGATTGAGTATTGATGATTGAATATTGAGGATTGAGGATTGAGGATTGAGGATTGAGGATTGAGGATTGAGGATTGAAGATTGAGTATTGCTGATTGAATATTGAGGATTGGGGATTGAGGTTTGAGGATTGAGGACGAGGACTGACGGTAGAGGATTTAGGTTTGAGGATTGAGGATTGGGTATTGAGGATTGAGGATTGAGAATTGAGGATAGATGTTTGAGGATTGAAGATTGAGGATTGAGGATTGAGGATTGAGGAATGAGGATTGAAGATTGAGTATTGAGGATTGAAGATTGAGGATAGAGGATTGAGTACTGAGGATGGAGGATGAGGGCTGAGGGTTGAGGATTGAGGATTGAGAAATGAGGATTGAGGATTGAGGATTGAAATTGAGGATTGGGTATTGAGGATTGAAGAATGAGGATTGAGGAATTAGGATTGAGAATTGAGGATTGAGGATTGAGGATTGAAGATTGAGTGTTGAGGATTGAAAATTGAGGATTGAGGATTGACGATTGAGGATTGAGGGTTGAAGATTGAACATTGAGGATTGAAGATGGAGGATTGAGTATTGAGGATTGAGGATTCAGGGTTGAAGATTGAGGATTGAGGATTGAGGACTGAGGGTTGAGGATTGAGGATTGAGGATTGAAGATTGAGTATTGAGGATTGAAGATTGAGGATTGAGTATTGATGATCGAGGATTCAGGGTTGAAGATTGAGGATTGAGGATTGAGGATTGACGATCTAGTATTGGAGATTGATTATTGAGTATAGAAGCTTGAGGATTGTGGATTGAGGATTGAGGATTGAGGATTGAGGATTGAGGATTGAGGATTGAGGATTGAGAATTGAGGATTGGAGATTGAGGACTGAGTATTGAGGATTGAGGATTCAGGGTTGAAGATTGAGGATTGAGGATTGAGGATTGAGGATTGAGGATTGAGGACTGTGGTTTGGGTATTGAGGATTGAGGAATGAGGATTGAGGATTGAGGTTTGAGGATTGAGGATTGCAGATTGAGTATTGAGGATTGAAGATTGAGGATTGAGGATTGAGGATTGAGGAATGAGGATTGAAGATTGAGTATTGAGGATTGAAGATTGAGGATAGAGGATTGAGTACTGAGGATGGAGGATGAGGGCTGAGGGTTGAGGATTGAGGATTGAGAAATGAGGGTTGAGGATTGAGGATTGAAATTGAGGATTGGGTATTGAGGATTGAAGAATGAGGATTGAGGAATTAGGATTGAGGATTGAGGATTGAGGATTGAAGATTGAGGATTGGGTATTGAGGGTTGAAGAATGAGGATTGAGGATTGAGTATTGAGGATTGAGTATTGAAGATTGAGTGTTGAGGATTGAAGACTGAGGATTGAGGATTGAGGATTGAGGATTGAGGATTGAAGATTGAGTATTGAGGATTGAATATTGAGGATTGAGGATTGAGGTTTGAGGATTGAGGATTGAGGATTGAGGATTGAGGATTGAGTATTGAAGATTGAGTATTGATGCCTGAGGATTGAGGATCGAGGATTGAGGATTGAGGATTGGAGATTGATTATTGAGGATTGAAGATTGAGGATTGAGGATTGAGGATTGAGGATTGAGGATTGAGAATTGAGTATGAGGACTGAGGGTTGAGGATTGAGGTTTGAGGAATGAGGATTGAGGGTTGGGGAATGAGGATTGAGGATTGAGGATTGAGGATTGAGCATTGAAGATTGAGTATTGCTGCCTGAGGATTGAGGATTGAGGATTGTTGATTGAGTATTGATGATTGAATATTGAGGATTGAGGATTTGAGGATTGAGGATTGAGGATTGAGGATTGAGGATTGAGGATTGAGGATTGAGGATTGAAGATTGAGTATTGAGAATTGAAGGTTGAGGATTGTGGATTGAGGATTAAGGATTGAGGATTGAATATTGTAGATTGAGTATTGATGCCTGAGGATTGAGGATTGAGGATTGAGGATTGAGGATTGAGGATGGAAGATTGAGTATTGAGGATTGAAGATTGAGGGTTGAAGATTGAGTATTGATGATTGAATATTGAGGATTGAGGATTGAGGATTGAGGATTGAGGATTGAGGATTGAGGATTGAAGATTGAGTATTGCTGATTGAATATTGAGGATTGGGGATTGAGGTGTGAGGATTGAGGACGAGGACTGACGGTAGAGGATTTAGGTTTGAGGATTGAGGATTGAGGACTGAGGATTGAGGATGCGTGCTAAGCGTCGGGGATTGAGATTCGACGACTGAGGGCTGAGGATTGAGGATTGAGAATTGAGGATTGATGTTTGAGGATTGAAGATTGAGGATTGGGTATTGAGGATTGAGGATTGAGAATTGAGGATAGATGTTTGAGGATTGAAGATTGAGGATTGAGGATTGAGGATTGAGGAATGAGGATTGAAGATTGAGTATTGAGGATTGAAGATTGAGGATAGAGGATTGAGTACTGAGGATGGAGGATGAGGGCTGAGGGTTGAGGATTGAGGATTGAGAAATGAGGATTGAGGATTGAGGATTGAAATTGAGGATTGGGTATTGAGGATTGAAGAATGAGGATTGAGGAATTAGGATTGAGAATTGAGGATTGAGGATTGAGGATTGAAGATTGAGTGTTGAGGATTGAAAATTGAGGATTGAGGATTGACGATTGAGGATTGAGGGTTGAAGATTGAGCATTGAGGATTGAAGATGGAGGATTGAGTATTGAGGATTGAGGATTCAGGGTTGAAGATTGAGGATTGAGGATTGAGGATTGAGGATTGAGGATTGAGGATTGAGGATTGAAGATTGAATATTTATGATTGAATATTGAGGACTGAGGATTGAGGGTTGTGGATTGAGGACGAGGACTGAGGGTTGAATATTGATGTTTGAGGTCTGAGGATTAAGGATTGAGGATTGAGAATTGAGGATTGAGGATTAAGGATTGAAGATTAAGGATTGGCTATTTAGGATTGAAGAGTGAGGATTGATGCCTGAGGATTGAGGATTGAGGATTGAGGATTGAGGATTGAGGATGGAAGATTGAGTATTGAGGATTGAGGATGGAAGATTGATTATTGAGGATTGAAGATTGAGGGTTGAAGATTGAGTATTGATGATTGAATATTGAGGATTGAGGATTTAGGATTGAGGATTGAGGATTGAGGATTGAGGATTGAGGATTGAAGATTGAGTATTGCTGATTGAATATTGAGGATTGGGGATTGAGGTTTGAGGATTGAGGACGAGGACTGACGGTAGAGGATTTAGGTTTGAGGATTGAGGATTGAGGACTGAGGATTGAGGATGCGTGCTAAGCATCGGGGATTGAGATTCGACGACTGAGGACTGAGGATTGAGGATTGAGAATTGAGGATTGATGTTTGAGGATTGAAGATTGAGGATTGGGTATTGAGGATTGAGGAATGAGGATTGAGGATTGAGGATTGAGGATCTAGGGTTGGAGATTGATTATTGAGTATTGAAGGTTGAGGATTGTGGATTGAGGATTGAGGATTGAGGATTGAGGATTGAGGATTGAGGATTGAGGATTGAGGATTGAGGATAGAGGATTGAGGATTGAGGATTGAAGATTGAGTATTGATGATTGAATATTGAGGATTGAGGATTGAGGATTGAGAATTGAGAATTGAGTATGAGGACTGAGGGTTGAGGGTTGAGGTTTGAGGAATGAGGATTGAGGGTTGGGGAATGAGGATTGAGGATTGAGGATTGAGGATTGAGGATTGAGCATTGAAGATTGAGTATTGATGCCTGAGGATTGAGGATTGAGGATTGAGGATTGAGGACTGAGGATTGAGGATTGAAGATTGAGTATTGAGTATTGAAGGTTGAGGATTGTGGATTGAGGTTTAAGGACTGAGGATTGAATATTGTAGATTGAGTATTGATGCCTGAGGATTGAGGATTGAGGATTGAGGATTGAGGATTGAGGATTGAGGATTGAAGATTGAGTATTGAGGATTGAAGATTGAGGGTTGAAGATTGAGTATTGATGATTGAATATTGAGGATTGAGGATTGAGGATCGAGGATTGAAGATTGAGAATTGAGGATTGAAGATTGAGGATTGAGAATTGAGGATTGAGGATTGAGGATTGAGGATTGAAGATTCAGGATTGAGTATTGAAGCTTGAGGATTGTGGATTGAGGGTTAAGGATTGAGGATTGAATATTGTAGATTGAGTATTGATGCCTGAGTATTGAGTATTGCGGATTGAGGATTGAGGATTCAGGATTGAAGATTGAGTATTGAGGATTGAAGATTGAGGGTTGAAGATTGAGTATTGATGATTGAATATTGAGGAATGAGGATTGAGGATTGAGGATTGAGGATTGAGGATTGAGGATTGAGGATTGAAGATTGAGTATTGAGGATTGAAGATTGAGGGTTGAAGATTGAGTATTGATGATTGAATATTGAGGATTGAGGATTGAGGATCGAGGATTGAAGATTGAGAATTGAGGATTGAAGATTGAGGATTGAGAATTGAGGATTGAGGATTGAGGATTGAGGATTGAAGATTCAGTATTGAGTATTGAAGCTTGAGGATTGTGGATTGAGTGTTAAGGATTGAGGATTGAATATTGTAGACTGAGTATTGATGCCTGAGGATTGAGGATTGCGGATTGAGGATTGAGGATTCAGGATTGAAGATTGAGTATTGAGGATTGAAGATTGAGGGTTGAAGATTGAGTATTGATGATTGAATATTGAGGAATGAGGATTGAGGATTGAGGATTGAGGATTGAGGATTGAGGATTGAAGATTGAGTATGGATGATTGAATATTGAGGATTGAGGATTGAGGTTTGAGGAATGAGGATTGAGGATTGAGGATTGAGGACTAGGGATTGACGATTGAGTATTGAAGATTGAGGATTGATGACTGAGGATTGACGACTGAGAATTGGGGATTGAGGATTGATGATTGAAGATTGAGTATTGAGGATTGAATATTGAGGATTGAGGATCGAGGATGGAAGATTGAGAATTGAGGATTGAAGATTGGGGATTGAGGATTGAGTATTGAGGATGGAGGATGGGGGCTGAGGGTTGAATATTGAGGATTGAGGATTGAGTATTGAGGATTGAAGATTGAAGGTTGAGGGTTGAAGATTGAGTATTGATGATTGAAGATTGAGTATTGAGGATTGAATATTGAGGATTGAGGATTGAGGATTGAAGATTGAGTATTGAGGATTGAATATTGAGGATTGAGGATTGAGGATTGAGGATTGAGGATTGAGGATTGAAGATTGAGTATTGAGGATTGAAGATTGAGGGTTAAAGATTGAGTATTGATGATTGAATATTGAGGATTGAGGATTGAGGATTGAGGATTGAGGATTGAGGATTGAGGATTGAAGATTGAGAATTGATGATTGAATATTGAGGATTGAGGATTGAGGTTTGAGGATTGAGGACGAGGACTGACGGTAGAGGATTTAGGTTTGAGGATTGAGGATTGAGGGATGAGGATTGAAGATTGAGTATTGCTGATTGAATATTGAGGATTGGGGATTGAGGTTTGAGGATTGAGGACGAGGACTGACGGTAGAGGATTTAGGTTTGAGGATTGAGGATTGAGGACTGAGGATTGAGGATGCGTGCTAAGCGTCGGGGATTGAGATTCGACGACTGAGGACTGAGGATTGAGGATTGAGAATTGAGGATTGATGTTTGAGGATTGAAGATTGAGGATTGGGTATTGAGGATTGAGGAATGAGGATTGAGGATTGAGGATTGAGGATCTAGGATTGGAGATTGATTATTGAGTATTGAAGGTTGAGGATTGTGGATTGAGGGATGAGGATTGAGGATGAGAGCTAAGGGTCGGGAATTGATGTTCGACCACTGAGGACTGAGGATTGAGGATTGAGAATTGAGGATAGATGTTTGAGGATTGAATATTGAGGACTGAGGATTGAGGATTGAGGAATGAGGATTGAAGATTGAGTATTGAGGATTGAAGATTGAGGATAGAGGATTGAGTACTGAGGATGGAGGATGAGGGCTGAGGGTTGAGGATTGAGGATTGAGAAATGAGGATTGAGGATTGGGGATTGAAATTGAGGATTGGGTATTGAGGATTGAAGAATGAGGATTGAGGAATTAGGATTGAGGATTGAGGATTGAGGATTGAAGATTGAGGATTGGGTATTGAGGATTGAAGTATGAGGATTGAGGATTGAGGATTGAGGATTGAGGATTGAAGATTGAGTGTTGAGGATTGAAAATTGAGGATTGAGGACGGACGATTGAGGATTGAGGATTGAAGATTGAGTATTGAGGATTGAAGATGGAGGATTGAGTATTGAGGATTGAGGATTCAGGGTTGAAGATTGAGGATTGAGGATTGAGGATTGAGGATTGAGGATTGAGGATTGAAGATTGAATATTTATGATTGAATATTGAGCACTGAGGATTGAGGGTTGTGGATTGAGGACGAGGACGGAGGGTTGAATATTGATGTTCGAGGTCTGAGGATTAAGGATTGAGGATTGAGAATTGAGGATTGAGTATTAAGGATTGAAGATTAAGGATTGGGTATTTAGGATTGAAGAGTGAGGATTGATGCCTGAGGATTGAGGATTGAGGATTGAGGATTGAGGATTGAGGATGGAAGATTGAGTATTGAGGATTGAAGATTGAGGGTTGAAGATTGAGTATTGATGATTGAATATTGAGGATTGAGGATTGAGGATTGAGGATTGAGGATTGAGGATTGAGGATTGAAGATTGAGTATTGCTGATTGAATATTGAGGATTGGGGATTGAGGTTTGAGGACTGAGGACGAGGACTGACGGTAGAGGATTTAGGTTTGAGGATTGAGGATTGAGGATTGAGGACTGAGGATTGAGGATGCGTGCTAAGCATCGGGGATTGAGAATCGACGACTGAGGACTGAGGATTGAGGATTGAGAATTGAGGATTGATGTTTGAGGATTGAAGATTGAGGATTGGGTATTGAGGATTGAGGAATGAGGATTGAGGATTGAGGATTGAGGATCTAGGATTGGAGATTGATTATTGAGTATTGAAGGTTGAGGATTGTGGATTGAGGATTGAGGATTGAGGATTGAGGATGGAGGATTGAGGATTGAGGATTGAGGATTGAGGATTGAGGATTGAGGATTGAAGATTGAGTATTGATGATTGAATATTGAGGATTGAGGATTGAGGTTTGAGGATTGAGGATTGAGGATTGAGGATTGAGGATTGAGTATTGAAGATTGAGTATTGATGCCTGAGGATTGAGGATCGAGGATTGAGGATTGAGGATTGGAGATTGATTATTGAGGATTGAAGATTGAGGATTGAGGATTGAGGATTGAGAATTGGGAATTGAGTATGAGGACTGAGGGTTGAGGATTGATGTTTGAGGAATGAGGATTGAGGGTTGGGGAATGAGTATTCAGGATTGAGGATTGAGGATTGAGCATTGAAGATTGAGTATTGATGCCTGAGGATTGAGGATTGAGGATTGAGGATTGAGGATTGAAGATTGAGTGTTGAGGGTTGAAGATTGGGGACTGAGGATTGAGGATTGAGGATTGAGGATTGAAGATTGAGTATTGAGGATTGAAGATTGAGGTTTGGGTATTGAGGATTGAGGAATGAGGATTGAGGATTGAGGTTTGAGGATTGAGGATTGCAGATTGAGTATTGAGGATTGAAGATTGAGGATTGAGGATTGAGGTCTAAGGATTGACGATTGAGTATTGAAGATTGAGGATTGATGACTGAGGATTGACGACTGAGAATTGAGGACTGAGGATTGATGATTGAAGATTGAGTATTGAGGATTGAATATTGCGGATTGAGGATTGAGGATTGAGGATTGAGGATTGAGGATTGAGGATTGAAGATTGAGTATTGAGTATTGAAGGTTGAGGATTGTGGATTGAGGATTAAGGATTGAGGATTGAATATTGTAGATTGAGTATTGATGCCTGAGGATTGAGGATTGAGGATTGAGGATTGAGGATTGAGGATTGAGGATTGAAGATTGAGGGTTGAAGATTGAGTATTGATGATTGAAGATTGAGTATTGAGGATTGAATATTGAGGATTGAGGATTGACGATTGAAGATTGAGTATTGAGGATTGAATATTGAGGATTGAGGATTGAGGATTGAGGATTGAGGATTGAGGATTGAAGATTGAGTATTGAGGATTGAAGATTGAGGGTTAAAGATTGAGTATTGATGATTGAATATTGAGGATTGAGGATTGAGGATTGAGGATTGAGGATTGAGGATTGAGGATTGAAGATTGAGAATTGATGATTGAATATTGAGGATTGAGGATTGAGGTTTGAGGATTGAGGACGAGGACTGACGGTAGAGGATTTAGGTTTGAGGATTGAGGATTGAGGGATGAGGATTGAAGATTGAGTATTGCTGATTGAATATTGAGGATTGGGGATTGAGGTTTGAGGATTGAGGACGAGGACTGACGGTAGAGGATTTAGGTTTGAGGATTGAGGATTGAGGACTGAGGATTGAGGATGCGTGCTAAGCGTCGGGGATTGAGATTCGACGACTGAGGACTGAGGATTGAGGATTGAGAATTGAGGATTGATGTTTGAGGATTGAAGATTGAGGATTGGGTATTGAGGATTGAGGAATGAGGATTGAGGATTGAGGATTGAGGATCTAGGATTGGAGATTGATTATTGAGTATTGAAGGTTGAGGATTGTGGATTGAGGGATGAGGATTGAGGATGAGAGCTAAGGGTCGGGAATTGATGTTCGACCACTGAGGACTGAGGATTGAGGATTGAGAATTGAGGATAGATGTTTGAGGATTGAAGATTGAGGATTGAGGATTGAGGATTGAGGAATGAGGATTGAAGATTGAGTATTGAGGATTGAAGATTGAGGATAGAGGATTGAGTACTGAGGATGGAGGATGAGGGCTGAGGGTTGAGGATTGAGGATTGAGAAATGAGGATTGAGGATTGGGGATTGAAATTGAGGATTGGGTATTGAGGATTGAAGAATGAGGATTGAGGAATTAGGATTGAGGATTGAGGATTGAGGATTGAAGATTGAGGATTGGGTATTGAGGATTGAAGAATGAGGATTGAGGATTGAGGATTGAGGATTGAGGATTGAAGATTGAGTGTTGAGGATTGAAAATTGAGGATTGAGGATTGACGATTGAGGATTGAGGATTGAAGATTGAGTATTGAGGATTGAAGATGGAGGATTGAGTATTGAGGATTGAGGATTCAGGGTTGAAGATTGAGGATTGAGGATTGAGGATTGAGGATTGAGGATTGAGGATTGAAGATTGAATATTTATGATTGAATATTGAGGACTGAGGATTGAGGGTTGTGGATTGAGGACGAGGACTGAGGGTTGAATATTGATGTTTGAGGTCTGAGGATTAAGGATTGAGGATTGAGAATTGAGGATTGAGTATTAAGGATTGAAGATTAAGGATTGGGTATTTAGGATTGAAGAGTGAGGATTGATGCCTGAGGATTGAGGATTGAGGATTGAGGATTGAGGATTGAGGATTGAGGATGGAAGATTGAGTATTGAGGATTGAAGATTGAGGGTTGAAGATTGAGTATTGATGATTGAATATTGAGGATTGAGGATTGAGGATTGAGGATTGAGGATTGAGGATTGAGGATTGAAGATTGAGTATTGCTGATTGAATATTGAGGATTGGGGATTGAGGTTTGAGGACTGAGGACGAGGACTGACGGTAGAGGATTTAGGTTTGAGGATTGAGGATTGAGGACTGAGGATTGAGGATGCGTGCTAAGCATCGGGGATTGAGAATCGACGACTGAGGACTGAGGATTGAGGATTGAGAATTGAGGATTGATGTTTGAGGATTGAAGATTGAGGATTGGGTATTGAGGATTGAGGAATGAGGATTGAGGATTGAGGATTGAGGATCTAGGATTGGAGATTGATTATTGAGTATTGAAGGTTGAGGATTGTGGATTGAGGATTGAGGATTGAGTATTGAGGATGGAGGATTGAGGATTGAGGATTGAGGATTGAGGATTGAGGATTGAGGATTGAAGATTGAGTATTGATGATTGAATATTGAGGATTGAGGATTGAGGTTTGAGGATTGAGGATTGAGGATTGAGGATTGAGGATTGAGTATTGAAGATTGAGTATTGATGCCTGAGGATTGAGGATCGAGGATTGAGGATTGAGGATTGGAGATTGATTATTGAGGATTGAAGATTGAGGATTGAGGATTGAGGATTGAGAATTGGGAATTGAGTATGAGGACTGAGGGTTGAGGATTGATGTTTGAGGAATGAGGATTGAGGGTTGGGGAATGAGTATTCAGGATTGAGGATTGAGGATTGAGCATTGAAGATTGAGTATTGATGCCTGAGGATTGAGGATTGAGGATTGAGGATTGAGGATTGAAGATTGAGTGTTGAGGGTTGAAGATTGAGGACTGAGGATTGAGGATTGAGGATTGAGGATTGAAGATTGAGTATTGAGGATTGAAGATTGAGGTTTGGGTATTGAGGATTGAGGAATGAGGATTGAGGATTGAGGTTTGAGGATTGAGGATTGCAGATTGAGTATTGAGGATTGAAGATTGAGGATTGAGGATTGAGGTCTAAGGATTGACGATTGAGTATTGAAGATTGAGGATTGATGACTGAGGATTGACGACTGAGAATTGAGGACTGAGGATTGATGATTGAAGATTGAGTATTGAGGATTGAATATTGCGGATTGAGGATTGAGGATTGAGGATTGAGGATTGAGGATTGAGGATTGAAGATTGAGTATTGAGTATTGAAGGTTGAGGATTGTGGATTGAGGATTAAGGATTGAGGATTGAATATTGTAGATTGAGTATCGATGCCTGAGGATTGAGGATTGAGGATTGAGGATTGAGGATTGAGTATTGAGGATTGAATATTGAGGATTGAGGATTGAGGATTGAAGATTGAGTATTGAGGATTGAATATTGAGGATTGAGGATTGAGGATTGAGGATTGAGGATTGAGGATTGAAGATTGAGTATTGAGGATTGAAGATTGAGGGTTAAAGATTGAGTATTGATGATTGAATATTGAGGATTGAGGATTGAGGATTGAGGATTGAGGATTGAGGATTGAGGATTGAAGATTGAGAATTGATGATTGAATATTGAGGATTGAGGATTGAGGTTTGAGGATTGAGGACGAGGACTGACGGTAGAGGATTTAGGTTTGAGGATTGAGGATTGAGGGATGAGGATTGAAGTTTGAGTATTGCTGATGGAATATTGAGGATTGGGGATTGAGGTTTGAGGATTGAGGACGAGGACTGACGGTAGAGGATTTAGGTTTGAGGATTGAGGATTGAGGACTGAGGATTGAGGATGCGTGCTAAGCGTCGGGGATTGAGATTCGACGACTGAGGACTGAGGATTGAGGATTGAGAATTGAGGATTGATGTTTGAGGATTGAAGATTGAGGATTGGGTATTGAGGATTGAGGAATGAGGATTGAGGATTGAGGATTGAGGATCTAGGATTGGAGATTGATTATTGAGTATTGAAGGTTGAGGATTGTGGATTGAGGGATGAGGATTGAGGATGAGAGCTAAGGGTCGGGAATTGATGTTCGACCACTGAGGACTGAGGATTGAGGATTGAGAATTGAGGATAGATGTTTGAGGATTGAAGATTGAGGATTGGGTATTGAGGATTGAGGATTGAGAATTGAGGATAGATGTTTGAGGATTGAAGATTGAGGATTGAGGATTGAGGATTGAGGAATGAGGATTGAAGATTGAGTATTGAGGATTGAAGATTGAGGATAGAGGATTGAGTACTGAGGATGGAGGATGAGGGCTGAGGGTTGAGGATTGAGGATTGAGAAATGAGGATTGAGGATTGAGGATTGAAATTGAGGATTGGGTATTGAGGATTGAAGAATGAGGATTGAGGAATTAGGATTGAGGATTGAGGATTGAGGATTGAGGATTGAAGATTGAGTGTTGAGGATTGAAAATTGAGGATTGAGGATTGACGATTGAGGATTGAGGGTTGAAGATTGAGCATTGAGGATTGAAGATGGAGGATTGAGTATTGAGGATTGAGGATTCAGGGTTGAAGATTGAGGATTGAGGATTGAGGATTGAGGATTGAGGATTGAGGATTGAGGATTGAAGATTGAATATTTATGATTGAATATTGAGGACTGAGGATTGAGGGTTGTGGATTGAGGACGAGGACTGAGGGTTGAATATTGATGTTTGAGGTCTGAGGATTAAGGATTGAGGTTTGAGAATTGAGGATCGAGGATTAAGGATTGAAGATTAAGGATTGGGTATTTAGGATTGGAGAGTGAGGATTGATGCCTGAGGATTGAGGATTGAGGATTGAGGATTGAGGATTGAGGATGGAAGATTGAGTATTGAGGATTGAGGATGGAAGATTGAGTATTGAGGATTGAAGATTGAGGGTTGAAGATTGAGTATTGATGATTGAATATTGAGGATTGAGGATTGAGGATTGAGGATTGAGGATTGAGGATTGAGGATTGAAGATTGAGTATTGCTGATTGAATATTGAGGATTGGAAATTGAGGTTTGAGGATTGAGGACGAGGACTGACGGTAGAGGATTTAGGTTTGAGGATTGAGGATTGAGGACTGAGGATTGAGGATGCGTGCTAAGCATCGGGGATTGAGATTCGACGACTGAGGACTGAGGATTGAGGATTGAGAATTGAGGATTGATGTTTGAGGATTGAAGATTGAGGATTGGGTATTGAGGATTGAGGAATGAGGATTGAGGATTGAGGATTGAGGATCTAGGGTTGGAGATTGATTATTGAGTATTGAAGGTTGAGGATTGTGGATTGAGGATTGAGGATTGAGGATTGAGGATTGAGGATTGAGGATTGAGGATTGAGGATAGAGGATTGAGGATTGAGGATTGAAGATTGAGTATTGATGATTGAATATTGAGCATTGAGGATTGAGGTTTGAGGATTGAGGATTGAGGATTGAGGATTGAGGATTGAGTATTGAAGATTGAGTATTGATGCCTGAGGATTGAGGATCGAGGATTGAGGATTGAGGATTGGAGATTGATTATTGAGGATTGAAGATTGAGGATTGAGGATTGAGGATTGAGAATTGGGAATTGAGTATGACGACTGAGGGTTGAGGATTGATGTTTGAGGAATGAGGATTGAGGGTTGGGGAATGAGGATTCAGGATTGAGGATTGAGGATTGAGCATTGAAGATTGAGTATTGATGCCTGAGGATTGAGGATTGAGGATTGAGGATTGAGGATTGAGGATTGAAGATTGAGTGTTGAGGGTTGAAGATTGAGGACTGAGGATTGAGGATTGAGGATTGAGGATTGAAGATTGAGTATTGAGGATTGAAGATTGAGGATTGAGTATTGATGATTGAGGATTCACGGTTGAACATTGAGAATTGAGGATTGAGGATTGACGATCTAGGATTGGAGATTGATTATTGAGTATAGAATCTTGAGGATTGTGGATTGAGGATTGAGGATTGAGGATTGAGGATTGAGGATTGAGGATTGAGGATTGAGAATTGAGGATTGGAGATTGAGGATTGAGTATTGAGGATTGAGGATTCAGGGTTGAAGATTGAGGATTGAGGATTGAGGATTGAGGATTGAGGATTGAGGACTGAGGATTGGGTATTGAGGATTGAGGAATGAGGATTGAGGATTGAGGTTTGAGGATTGAGGATTGCAGATTGAGTATTGAGGATTGAAGATTGAGGAGTGAGGATTGAGGATTGAGGAATGAGGATTGAAGATTGAGTATTGAGGATTGAAGATTGAGGATAGAGGATTGAGTACTGAGGATGGAGGATGAGGGCTGAGGGTTGAGGATTGAGGATTGAGAAATGAGGATTGAGGATTGAGGATTGAAATTGAGGATTGGGTATTGAGGATTGAAGAATGAGGATTGAGGAATTAGGATTGAGGATTGAGGATTGAGGATTGAAGATTGAGGATTGGGTATTGAGGATTGAAGAATGAGGATTGAGGATTGAGGGTTGAGGATTGAGGATTGAGGATTGAGGATTGAGGATTGAGGATTGAAGATTGAATATTGATGATTGAATATTGAGGACTGCGGATTGAGGGTTGTGGATTGTGGGCGAGGACTCAGGGCTGAATATTGATGTTTGAGGTCCGGGGATTAAGGATTGAGGATTGAGAATTGAGGATTGAGGATTGAGGATTGAAGATTGAGGATTGGGTATTTAGGATTGAAGAATGAGGATTGAGGATTGAGGTTTGAGGATTGAGGATTGAAGATTGAGTATTGATGACTGAATATTGAGGATTGAGGATTGAGGTTTGAGGATTGAGGATTGAGGATTGAGGATTGAAGATTGAGTATTGAGGATTGAAGATTGAGGAGTGAAGATTGAGTATTGATGATTGAATATTGAGGATTGAGGATTGAGGATTGAAGATTGAGTGTTGAGGATTGAAAATTGAGGATTGAGGATTGACGATTGAGGATTGAGGATTGAAGATTGAGTATTGAGGATTGAAGATGGAGGATTGAGTATTGAGGATTGAGGATTCAGGGTTGAAGATTGAGGATTGAGGATTGAGTATTGAGGATTGAGGATTGAGGATTGAAGATTGAATATTTATGATTGAATATTGAGGACTGAGGATTGAGGGTTGTGGATTGAGGACGAGGACTGAGGGTTGAATATTGATGTTTGAGGTCTGAGGATTAAGGATTGAGGATTGAGGATTGAGGAATGAGGATTGAAGATTGAGTATTGAGGATTGAAGATTGAGGATAGAGGATTGAGTACTGAGGATGGAGGATGAGGGCTGAGGGTTGAGGATTGAGGATTGAGAAATGAGGATTGAGGATTGAGGATTGAAATTGAGGATTGGGTATTGAGGATTGAAGAATGAGGATTGAGGAATTAGGATTGAGGATTGAGGATTGAGGATTGAAGATTGAGGATTGGGTATTGAGGATTGAAGAATGAGGATTCAGGGTTGAAGATTGAGGATTGAGGATTGAGGATTGAGGATTGAGGATTGAGGATTGAGGATTGAAGATTGAATATTTATGATTGAATATTGAGGACTGAGGATTGAGGGTTGTGGATTGAGGACGAGGACTGAGGGTTGAATATTGATGTTTGAGGTCTGAGGATTAAGGATTGAGGTTTGAGAATTGAGGATCGAGGATTAAGGATTGAAGATTAAGGATTGGGTATTTAGGATTGAAGAGTGAGGATTGATGCCTGAGGATTGAGGATTGAGGATTGAGGATTGAGGATTGAGGATGGAAGATTGAGTATTGAGGATTGAGGATGGAAGATTGAGTATTGAGGATTGAAGATTGAGGGTTGAAGATTGAGTATTGATGATTGAATATTGAGGATTGAGGATTGAGGATTGAGGATTGAGGATTGAGGATTGAGGATTGAAGATTGAGTATTGCTGATTGAATATTGAGAATTGGGGATTGAGGTTTGAGGATTGAGGACGAGGACTGACGGTAGAGGATTTAGGTTTGAGGATTGAGGATTGAGGACTGAGGATTGAGGATGCGTGCTAAGCATCGGGGATTGAGATTCGACGACTGAGGACTGAGGATTGAGGATTGAGAATTGAGGATTGATGTTTGAGGATTGAAGATTGAGGATTGGGTATTGAGGATTGAGGATTGAGGATTGAGGATTGAGGATTGAGGATAGAGGATTGAGGATTGAGGATTGAAGATTGAGTATTGATGATTGAATATTGAGCATTGAGGATTGAGGTTTGGGGATTGAGGATTGAGGATTGAGGATTGAGGATTGAGTATTGAAGATTGAGTATTGATGCCTGAGGATTGAGGATCGAGGATTGAGGATTGAGGATTGGAGATTGATTATTGAGGATTGAAGATTGAGGATTGAGGATTGAGGATTGAGCATTGAAGATTGAGTATTGATGCCTGAGGATTGAGGATTGAGGATTGAGGATTGAGGATTGAAGATTGAGTGTTGAGGGTTGAAGATTGAGGACTGAGGATTGAGGATTGAGGATTGAGGATTGAAGATTGAGTATTGCGGATTGAAGATTGAGGATTGAGTATTGATGATTGAGGATTCACGGTTGAAGATTGAGGATTGAGGATTGAGGATTGACGATCTAGGATTGGAGATTGATTATTGAGTATAGAATCTTGAGGATTGTGGATTGAGGATTGAGGATTGAGGATTGAGGATTGAGGATTGAGGATTGAGGATTGAGAATTGAGGATTGGAGATTGAGGATTGAGTATTGAGGATTGAGGATTCAGGGTTGAAGATTGAGGATTGAGGATTGAGGATTGAGGATTGAGGTTTGAGGACTGAGGATTGGGTATTGAGGATTGAGGAATGAGGATTGAGGATTGAGGTTTGAGGATTGAGGATTGCAGATTGAGTATTGAGGATTGAAGATTGAGGAGTGAGGATTGAGGATTGAGGAATGAGGATTGAAGATTGAGTATTGAGGATTGAAGATTGAGGATAGAGGATTGAGTACTGAGGATGGAGGATGAGGGCTGAGGGTTGAGGATTGAGGATTGAGAAATGAGGATTGAGGATTGAGGATTGAAATTGAGGATTGGGTATTGAGGATTGAAGAATGAGGATTGAGGAATTAGGATTGAGGATTGAGGATTGAGGATTGAAGATTGAGGATTGGGTATTGAGGATTGAAGAATGAGGATTGAGGATTGAGGGTTGAGGATTGAGGATTGAGGATTGAGGATTGAGGATTGAGGATTGAAGATTGAATATTGATGATTGAATATTGAGGACTGCGGATTGAGGGTTGTGGATTGTGGGCGAGGACTCAGGGCTGAATATTGATGTTTGAGGTCCGGGGATTAAGGATTGATGATTGAGAATTGAGGATTGAGGATTGAGGATTGAGTATTGAGGATTGTGGATTCAGGGTTGAAGATTGAGGATTGTGGATTGAGGATTGAGGATTGAGGATTGCGTATTGAAGATTGAGGATTGGGTATTTAGGATTGAAGAATGAGGATTGAGGATTGAGGTCTGAGGATTGAGGATTGAAGATTGAGTATTGATGATTGAATATTGAGGGTTGAGGATTGAGGTTTGAGGATGGAGGATGAAGACTGAGGGTGGAGGATTGAGGTTTGAGGAACGAGGATTGAGGATTGAGGATTGAGGACTAATGATTGACGATTGAGTATTGAAGATTGAGGATTGATGACTGAGGATTGACGACTGAGAATTGAGGATTGAGGATTGATGATTGAAGATTGAGTATTGAGGATTGAATATTGAGGATTGAGGATTGAGTATTGAGGATTGAGGATTGAGGATTGAGGATTGAAGATTGAGTATTGAGTATTGAAGGTTGAGGATTGTGGATTGAGGATTAAGGATTGTGGATTGAATATTGTAGATTGAGTATTGATGCCTGAGGATTGAGGATTGAGGATTGAGGATTGAGGATTGAGGATTGAAGGTTGAGTATTGAGGATTGAAGATTGAGGATTGAAGATTGAGTATTGATGATTGAATATTGAGGATTGAGGATTGAGGATTGAGGATTGAGGATTGGGTATTGAGGATAGAGTAATGAGGATTGAGGATTGAGGTTTGAGGATTGAGGATTCAAGATTGAGTATTGATGATTGAATATTGAGGATTGAGGATTGAGGTTTGAGGATTGAGGATTGAGGATTGAGGATTGAAAGTTGAGTATTGAGGATTGAAGATTGAGGATTGAAGATTGAGTATTGATGATTGTATATTGAGGATTGAGGATTGAGGATTGAGGATTGAGGATTGGGTATTGAGGATTGAGGAATGAGGATTGAGAATTGGGGTCTGAGGATTGAGGATTGCAGATTGAGTATTGAGGATTGAAGATTGAGGATTGAGGATTGAGGATTGAGGATTGAGGAATGAGGATTGAATATTGAGTATTGAGGATTGAAGATTGAGGATAGAGGATTGAGTACTGAGGATGGAGGATGAGGGCTGAGGGTTGAGGATTGAGGATTGAGAAATGAAGATAGAGGATTGAGGATTGAAATTGAGGATTGGGTATTGAGGATTGAAGAATGAGGATTGAGGAATTAGGATTGAGGATTGAGGATTGAGGATTGAAGATTGAGGATTGGGTACTGAGGATTGAAGAATGAGGATTGAGGACTGAGGATTGAGGATTGAGGATTGAAGATTGAGTGTTGAGGATTGAAGGTTGAGGATTGAGGATTGACGATTGAGGATTGAGGATTGAAGATTGAGTATTGAGGATTGAAGGTTGAGGTTTGAGTATTGAGGATTGAGGATTCAGGGTTGAAGATTGAGGATTGAGGATTGAGGAATGAGGATTGAGGATTAAGGATTGAAGATTGAATATTGATGATTGAATATTGAGGACTGAGGATTGAGGGTTGTGGATTGAGGACGAGGACTGAGGGTTGAATATTGATGTTTGACGTCTGAGGATTAAGGATTGAGGATTGAGAATTGAGGATTGAGGATTGACGATTGAAGCTTAAGTATTGGGTATTTAGGATTGAAGAATGAGGATTGAGGATTGAGGTTTGAGGATTGAGGATTGAAGATTTAGTATTGATGATTGAATATTGAGGATTGAGGATTGAGGTTTGTGGATTCAGGATGAAGACTGGGGGTTGAGGATTGAGGTTTGAGGAACGAGGATTGAGGTTTGAGGATTGAGGACTAAGGATTGACGATTGAGTATTGAAGATTGAGGACTGATGACCGAGGATTGACGACTGAGAATTGAGGATTGAGGATTGATGATTGAAGATTGAGTATTGAGGATTGAATATTGCGGATTGAGGATTGAGGATTGAGGATTGAGGATTGAGGATTGAAGATTGAAGATTGAGTATTGCGTATTGAAGGCTGAGGATTGTGGATTGAGGATTAAGGATTGAGGATTGAATATTGTAGATTGAGTATTGATGCCTGAGGATTGAGGATTGAGGATTGAGGATTGAGGATTGAGGATTGAAGATTGAGTATTGAGGATTGAAGATTGAGGTTTGAAGATTGAGTATTGATGATTGAATATTGAGGATTGAGGATTGAGGATTGAGGATTGAGGATTGAGGATTGAGGATCTAGGATTGGAGATTGATTATTGAGTATAGAAGGTTGAGGATTGTGGATTGAGGATTGAGGATTGAGGATTGAGGATTGAGGATTGAGGATTGAGGATTGAAGATTGAATATTTATGATTGAATATTGAGGACTGAGGATTGAGGGTTGTGGATTGAGGACGAGGACTGAGGGTTGAATATTGATGTTTGAGGTCTGAGGATTAAGGATTGAGGATTGAGAATTGAGAATTGAGAATTGAGGATTAAGGATTGAAGATTAAGGATTGGGTATTTAGGATTGAAGAATAAGGATTGAGGATTGAGGTTTGAGGATTGGGGATTGAAGATTGAGTATTGATGATTGAATATTGAGGATTGAGGATTGAGGTTTGAGGATTGAGGATGAAGACTGAGGGTTGAGGATTGAGGTTTGAGGAACGAGGATTGAGGATTGAGGATTGAGGTCTAAGGATTGACGATTGAGTATTGAAGATTGAGGATTGATGACTGAGGATTGACGACTGAGAATTGAGGACTGAGGATTGATGATTGAAGATTGAGTATTGAGGATTGAATATTGCGGATTGAGGATTGAGGATTGAGGATTGAGGATTGAGGATTGAGGATTGAAGATTGAGTATTGAGTATTGAAGGTTGAGGATTGTGGATTGAGGATTAAGGATTGAGGATTGAATATTGTAGATTGAGTATTGATGCCTGAGGATTGAGGATTGAGGATTGAGGATTGAGGATTGAGTATTGAGGATTGAAGATTGAGGGTTGAAGATTGAGTATTGATGATTGAAGATTGAGTATTGAGGATTGAATATTGAGGATTGAGGATTGAGGATTGAAGATTGAGTATTGAGGATTGAATATTGAGGATTGAGGATTGAGGATTGAGGATTGAGGATTGAGGATTGAAGATTGAGTATTGAGGATTGAAGATTGAGGGTTAAAGATTGAGTATTGATGATTGAATATTGAGGATTGAGGATTGAGGATTGAGGATTGAGGATTGAGGATTGAGGATTGAAGATTGAGAATTGATGATTGAATATTGAGGATTGAGGATTGAGGTTTGAGGATTGAGGACGAGGACTGACGGTAGAGGATTTAGGTTTGAGGATTGAGGATTGAGGGATGAGGATTGAAGATTGAGTATTGCTGATTGAATATTGAGGATTGGGGATTGAGGTTTGAGGATTGAGGACGAGGACTGACGGTAGAGGATTTAGGTTTGAGGATTGAGGATTGAGGACTGAGGATTGAGGATGCGTGCTAAGCGTCGGGGATTGAGATTCGACGACTGAGGACTGAGGATTGAGGATTGAGAATTGAGGATTGATGTTTGAGGATTGAAGATTGAGGATTGGGTATTGAGGATTGAGGAATGAGGATTGAGGATTGAGGATTGAGGATCTAGGATTGGAGATTGATTATTGAGTATTGAAGGTTGAGGATTGTGGATTGAGGGATGAGGATTGAGGATGAGAGCTAAGGGTCGGGAATTGATGTTCGACCACTGAGGACTGAGGATTGAGGATTGAGAATTGAGGATAGATGTTTGAGGATTGAATATTGAGGACTGAGGATTGAGGATTGAGGAATGAGGATTGAAGATTGAGTATTGAGGATTGAAGATTGAGGATAGAGGATTGAGTACTGAGGATGGAGGATGAGGGCTGAGGGTTGAGGATTGAGGATTGAGAAATGAGGATTGAGGATTGGGGATTGAAATTGAGGATTGGGTATTGAGGATTGAAGAATGAGGATTGAGGAATTAGGATTGAGGATTGAGGATTGAGGATTGAAGATTGAGGATTGGGTATTGAGAATTGAAGTATGAGGATTGAGGATTGAGGATTGAGGATTGAGGATTGAAGATTGAGTGTTGAGGATTGAAAATTGAGGATTGAGGACGGACGATTGAGGATTGAGGATTGAAGATTGAGTATTGAGGATTGAAGATGGAGGATTGAGTATTGAGGATTGAGGATTCAGGGTTGAAGATTGAGGATTGAGGATTGAGGATTGAGGATTGAGGATTGAGGATTGAAGATTGAATATTTATGATTGAATATTGAGCACTGAGGATTGAGGGTTGTGGATTGAGGACGAGGACGGAGGGTTGAATATTGATGTTCGAGGTCTGAGGATTAAGGATTGAGGATTGAGAATTGAGGATTGAGTATTAAGGATTGAAGATTAAGGATTGGGTATTTAGGATTGAAGAGTGAGGATTGATGCCTGAGGATTGAGGATTGAGGATTGAGGATTGAGGATTGAGGATGGAAGATTGAGTATTGAGGATTGAAGATTGAGGGTTGAAGATTGAGTATTGATGATTGAATATTGAGGATTGAGGATTGAGGATTGAGGATTGAGGATTGAGGATTGAGGATTGAAGATTGAGTATTGCTGATTGAATATTGAGGATTGGGGATTGAGGTTTGAGGACTGAGGACGAGGACTGACGGTAGAGGATTTAGGTTTGAGGATTGAGGATTGAGGATTGAGGACTGAGGATTGAGGATGCGTGCTAAGCGTCGGGGATTGAGATTCGACGACTGAGGACTGAGGATTGAGGATTGAGAATTGAGGATTGATGTTTGAGGATTGAAGATTGAGGATTGGGTATTGAGGATTGAGGAATGAGGATTGAGGATTGAGGATTGAGGATCTAGGATTGGAGATTGATTATTGAGTATTGAAGGTTGAGGATTGTGGATTGAGGGATGAGGATTGAGGATGAGAGCTAAGGGTCGGGAATTGATGTTCGACCACTGAGGACTGAGGATTGAGGATTGAGAATTGAGGATAGATGTTTGAGGATTGAAGATTGAGGATTGAGGATTGAGGATTGAGGAATGAGGATTGAAGATTGAGTATTGAGGATTGAAGATTGAGGATAGAGGATTGAGTACTGAGGATGGAGGATGAGGGCTGAGGGTTGAGGATTGAGGATTGAGAAATGAGGATTGAGGATTGGGGATTGAAATTGAGGATTGGGTATTGAGGATTGAAGAATGAGGATTGAGGAATTAGGATTGAGGATTGAGGATTGAGGATTGAAGATTGAGGATTGGGTATTGAGGATTGAAGAATGAGGATTGAGGATTGAGGATTGAGGATTGAGGATTGAAGATTGAGTGTTGAGGATTGAAAATTGAGGATTGAGGATTGACGATTGAGGATTGAGGATTGAAGATTGAGTATTGAGGATTGAAGATGGAGGATTGAGTATTGAGGATTGAGGATTCAGGGTTGAAGATTGAGGATTGAGGATTGAGGATTGAGGATTGAGGATTGAGGATTGAAGATTGAATATTTATGATTGAATATTGAGGACTGAGGATTGAGGGTTGTGGATTGAGGACGAGGACTGAGGGTTGAATATTGATGTTTGAGGTCTGAGGATTAAGGATTGAGGATTGAGAATTGAGGATTGAGTATTAAGGATTGAAGATTAAGGATTGGGTATTTAGGATTGAAGAGTGAGGATTGATGCCTGAGGATTGAGGATTGAGGATTGAGGATTGAGGATTGAGGATTGAGGATGGAAGATTGAGTATTGAGGATTGAAGATTGAGGGTTGAAGATTGAGTATTGATGATTGAATATTGAGGATTGAGGATTGAGGATTGAGGATTGAGGATTGAGGATTGAGGATTGAAGATTGAGTATTGCTGATTGAATATTGAGGATTGGGGATTGAGGTTTGAGGACTGAGGACGAGGACTGACGGTAGAGGATTTAGGTTTGAGGATTGAGGATTGAGGACTGAGGATTGAGGATGCGTGCTAAGCATCGGGGATTGAGAATCGACGACTGAGGACTGAGGATTGAGGATTGAGAATTGAGGATTGATGTTTGAGGATTGAAGATTGAGGATTGGGTATTGAGGATTGAGGAATGAGGATTGAGGATTGAGGATTGAGGATCTAGGATTGGAGATTGATTATTGAGTATTGAAGGTTGAGGATTGTGGATTGAGGATTGAGGATTGAGTATTGAGGATGGAGGATTGAGGATTGAGGATTGAGGATTGAGGATTGAGGATTGAGGATTGAAGATTGAGTATTGATGATTGAATATTGAGGATTGAGGATTGAGGTTTGAGGATTGAGGATTGAGGATTGAGGATTGAGGATTGAGTATTGAAGATTGAGTATTGATGCCTGAGGATTGAGGATCGAGGATTGAGGATTGAGGATTGGAGATTGATTATTGAGGATTGAAGATTGAGGATTGAGGATTGAGGATTGAGAATTGGGAATTGAGTATGAGGACTGAGGGTTGAGGATTGATGTTTGAGGAATGAGGATTGAGGGTTGGGGAATGAGTATTCAGGATTGAGGATTGAGGATTGAGCATTGAAGATTGAGTATTGATGCCTGAGGATTGAGGATTGAGGATTGAGGATTGAGGATTGAAGATTGAGTGTTGAGGGTTGAAGATTGAGGACTGAGGATTGAGGATTGAGGATTGAGGATTGAAGATTGAGTATTGAGGATTGAAGATTGAGGTTTGGGTATTGAGGATTGAGGAATGAGGATTGAGGATTGAGGTTTGAGGATTGAGGATTGCAGATTGAGTATTGAGGATTGAAGATTGAGGATTGAGGATTGAGGTCTAAGGATTGACGATTGAGTATTGAAGATTGAGGATTGATGACTGAGGATTGACGACTGAGAATTGAGGACTGAGGATTGATGATTGAAGATTGAGTATTGAGGATTGAATATTGCGGATTGAGGATTGAGGATTGAGGATTGAGGATTGAGGATTGAGGATTGAAGATTGAGTATTGAGTATTGAAGGTTGAGGATTGTGGATTGAGGATTAAGGATTGAGGATTGAATATTGTAGATTGAGTATCGATGCCTGAGGATTGAGGATTGAGGATTGAGGATTGAGGATTGAGTATTGAGGATTGAATATTGAGGATTGAGGATTGAGGATTGAAGATTGAGTATTGAGGATTGAATATTGAGGATTGAGGATTGAGGATTGAGGATTGAGGATTGAGGATTGAAGATTGAGTATTGAGGATTGAAGATTGAGGGTTAAAGATTGAGTATTGATGATTGAATATTGAGGATTGAGGATTGAGGATTGAGGATTGAGGATTGAGGATTGAGGATTGAAGATTGAGAATTGATGATTGAATATTGAGGATTGAGGATTGAGGTTTGAGGATTGAGGACGAGGACTGACGGTAGAGGATTTAGGTTTGAGGATTGAGGATTGAGGGATGAGGATTGAAGTTTGAGTATTGCTGATGGAATATTGAGGATTGGGGATTGAGGTTTGAGGATTGAGGACGAGGACTGACGGTAGAGGATTTAGGTTTGAGGATTGAGGATTGAGGACTGAGGATTGAGGATGCGTGCTAAGCGTCGGGGATTGAGATTCGACGACTGAGGACTGAGGATTGAGGATTGAGAATTGAGGATTGATGTTTGAGGATTGAAGATTGAGGATTGGGTATTGAGGATTGAGGAATGAGGATTGAGGATTGAGGATTGAGGATCTAGGATTGGAGATTGATTATTGAGTATTGAAGGTTGAGGATTGTGGATTGAGGGATGAGGATTGAGGATGAGAGCTAAGGGTCGGGAATTGATGTTCGACCACTGAGGACTGAGGATTGAGGATTGAGAATTGAGGATAGATGTTTGAGGATTGAAGATTGAGGATTGGGTATTGAGGATTGAGGATTGAGAATTGAGGATAGATGTTTGAGGATTGAAGATTGAGGATTGAGGATTGAGGATTGAGGAATGAGGATTGAAGATTGAGTATTGAGGATTGAAGATTGAGGATAGAGGATTGAGTACTGAGGATGGAGGATGAGGGCTGAGGGTTGAGGATTGAGGATTGAGAAATGAGGATTGAGGATTGAGGATTGAAATTGAGGATTGGGTATTGAGGATTGAAGAATGAGGATTGAGGAATTAGGATTGAGGATTGAGGATTGAGGATTGAGGATTGAAGATTGAGTGTTGAGGATTGAAAATTGAGGATTGAGGATTGACGATTGAGGATTGAGGGTTGAAGATTGAGCATTGAGGATTGAAGATGGAGGATTGAGTATTGAGGATTGAGGATTCAGGGTTGAAGATTGAGGATTGAGGATTGAGGATTGAGGATTGAGGATTGAGGATTGAGGATTGAAGATTGAATATTTATGATTGAATATTGAGGACTGAGGATTGAGGGTTGTGGATTGAGGACGAGGACTGAGGGTTGAATATTGATGTTTGAGGTCTGAGGATTAAGGATTGAGGTTTGAGAATTGAGGATCGAGGATTAAGGATTGAAGATTAAGGATTGGGTATTTAGGATTGGAGAGTGAGGATTGATGCCTGAGGATTGAGGATTGAGGATTGAGGATTGAGGATTGAGGATGGAAGATTGAGTATTGAGGATTGAGGATGGAAGATTGAGTATTGAGGATTGAAGATTGAGGGTTGAAGATTGAGTATTGATGATTGAATATTGAGGATTGAGGATTGAGGATTGAGGATTGAGGATTGAGGATTGAGGATTGAAGATTGAGTATTGCTGATTGAATATTGAGGATTGGAAATTGAGGTTTGAGGATTGAGGACGAGGACTGACGGTAGAGGATTTAGGTTTGAGGATTGAGGATTGAGGACTGAGGATTGAGGATGCGTGCTAAGCATCGGGGATTGAGATTCGACGACTGAGGACTGAGGATTGAGGATTGAGAATTGAGGATTGATGTTTGAGGATTGAAGATTGAGGATTGGGTATTGAGGATTGAGGAATGAGGATTGAGGATTGAGGATTGAGGATCTAGGGTTGGAGATTGATTATTGAGTATTGAAGGTTGAGGATTGTGGATTGAGGATTGAGGATTGAGGATTGAGGATTGAGGATTGAGGATTGAGGATTGAGGATAGAGGATTGAGGATTGAGGATTGAAGATTGAGTATTGATGATTGAATATTGAGCATTGAGGATTGAGGTTTGAGGATTGAGGATTGAGGATTGAGGATTGAGGATTGAGTATTGAAGATTGAGTATTGATGCCTGAGGATTGAGGATCGAGGATTGAGGATTGAGGATTGGAGATTGATTATTGAGGATTGAAGATTGAGGATTGAGGATTGAGGATTGAGAATTGGGAATTGAGTATGACGACTGAGGGTTGAGGATTGATGTTTGAGGAATGAGGATTGAGGGTTGGGGAATGAGGATTCAGGATTGAGGATTGAGGATTGAGCATTGAAGATTGAGTATTGATGCCTGAGGATTGAGGATTGAGGATTGAGGATTGAGGATTGAAGATTGAGTGTTGAGGGTTGAAGATTGAGGACTGAGGATTGAGGATTGAGGATTGAGGATTGAAGATTGAGTATTGAGGATTGAAGATTGAGGATTGAGTATTGATGATTGAGGATTCACGGTTGAACATTGAGAATTGAGGATTGAGGATTGACGATCTAGGATTGGAGATTGATTATTGAGTATAGAATCTTGAGGATTGTGGATTGAGGATTGAGGATTGAGGATTGAGGATTGAGGATTGAGGATTGAGGATTGAGAATTGAGGATTGGAGATTGAGGATTGAGTATTGAGGATTGAGGATTCAGGGTTGAAGATTGAGGATTGAGGATTGAGGATTGAGGATTGAGGATTGAGGACTGAGGATTGGGTATTGAGGATTGAGGAATGAGGATTGAGGATTGAGGTTTGAGGATTGAGGATTGCAGATTGAGTATTGAGGATTGAAGATTGAGGAGTGAGGATTGAGGATTGAGGAATGAGGATTGAAGATTGAGTATTGAGGATTGAAGATTGAGGATAGAGGATTGAGTACTGAGGATGGAGGATGAGGGCTGAGGGTTGAGGATTGAGGATTGAGAAATGAGGATTGAGGATTGAGGATTGAAATTGAGGATTGGGTATTGAGGATTGAAGAATGAGGATTGAGGAATTAGGATTGAGGATTGAGGATTGAGGATTGAAGATTGAGGATTGGGTATTGAGGATTGAAGAATGAGGATTGAGGATTGAGGGTTGAGGATTGAGGATTGAGGATTGAGGATTGAGGATTGAGGATTGAAGATTGAATATTGATGATTGAATATTGAGGACTGCGGATTGAGGGTTGTGGATTGTGGGCGAGGACTCAGGGCTGAATATTGATGTTTGAGGTCCGGGGATTAAGGATTGAGGATTGAGAATTGAGGATTGAGGATTGAGGATTGAAGATTGAGGATTGGGTATTTAGGATTGAAGAATGAGGATTGAGGATTGAGGTTTGAGGATTGAGGATTGAAGATTGAGTATTGATGACTGAATATTGAGGATTGAGGATTGAGGTTTGAGGATTGAGGATTGAGGATTGAGGATTGAAGATTGAGTATTGAGGATTGAAGATTGAGGAGTGAAGATTGAGTATTGATGATTGAATATTGAGGATTGAGGATTGAGGATTGAAGATTGAGTGTTGAGGATTGAAAATTGAGGATTGAGGATTGACGATTGAGGATTGAGGATTGAAGATTGAGTATTGAGGATTGAAGATGGAGGATTGAGTATTGAGGATTGAGGATTCAGGGTTGAAGATTGAGGATTGAGGATTGAGGATTGAGGATTGAGGATTGAGGATTGAAGATTGAATATTTATGATTGAATATTGAGGACTGAGGATTGAGGGTTGTGGATTGAGGACGAGGACTGAGGGTTGAATATTGATGTTTGAGGTCTGAGGATTAAGGATTGAGGATTGAGGATTGAGGAATGAGGATTGAAGATTGAGTATTGAGGATTGAAGATTGAGGATAGAGGATTGAGTACTGAGGATGGAGGATGAGGGCTGAGGGTTGAGGATTGAGGATTGAGAAATGAGGATTGAGGATTGAGGATTGAAATTGAGGATTGGGTATTGAGGATTGAAGAATGAGGATTGAGGAATTAGGATTGAGGATTGAGGATTGAGGATTGAAGATTGAGGATTGGGTATTGAGGATTGAAGAATGAGGATTCAGGGTTGAAGATTGAGGATTGAGGATTGAGGATTGAGGATTGAGGATTGAGGATTGAGGATTGAAGATTGAATATTTATGATTGAATATTGAGGACTGAGGATTGAGGGTTGTGGATTGAGGACGAGGACTGAGGGTTGAATATTGATGTTTGAGGTCTGAGGATTAAGGATTGAGGTTTGAGAATTGAGGATCGAGGATTAAGGATTGAAGATTAAGGATTGGGTATTTAGGATTGAAGAGTGAGGATTGATGCCTGAGGATTGAGGATTGAGGATTGAGGATTGAGGATTGAGGATGGAAGATTGAGTATTGAGGATTGAGGATGGAAGATTGAGTATTGAGGATTGAAGATTGAGGGTTGAAGATTGAGTATTGATGATTGAATATTGAGGATTGAGGATTGAGGATTGAGGATTGAGGATTGAGGATTGAGGATTGAAGATTGAGTATTGCTGATTGAATATTGAGAATTGGGGATTGAGGTTTGAGGATTGAGGACGAGGACTGACGGTAGAGGATTTAGGTTTGAGGATTGAGGATTGAGGACTGAGGATTGAGGATGCGTGCTAAGCATCGGGGATTGAGATTCGACGACTGAGGACTGAGGATTGAGGATTGAGAATTGAGGATTGATGTTTGAGGATTGAAGATTGAGGATTGGGTATTGAGGATTGAGGATTGAGGATTGAGGATTGAGGATTGAGGATAGAGGATTGAGGATTGAGGATTGAAGATTGAGTATTGATGATTGAATATTGAGCATTGAGGATTGAGGTTTGGGGATTGAGGATTGAGGATTGAGGATTGAGGATTGAGTATTGAGGATTGAGTATTGATGCCTGAGGATTGAGGATCGAGGATTGAGGATTGAGGATTGGAGATTGATTATTGAGGATTGAAGATTGAGGATTGAGGATTGAGGATTGAGCATTGAAGATTGAGTATTGATGCCTGAGGATTGAGGATTGAGGATTGAGGATTGAGGATTGAAGATTGAGTGTTGAGGGTTGAAGATTGAGGACTGAGGATTGAGGATTGAGGATTGAGGATTGAAGATTGAGTATTGCGGATTGAAGATTGAGGATTGAGTATTGATGATTGAGGATTCACGGTTGAAGATTGAGGATTGAGGATTGAGGATTGACGATCTAGGATTGGAGATTGATTATTGAGTATAGAATCTTGAGGATTGTGGATTGAGGATTGAGGATTGAGGATTGAGGATTGAGGATTGAGGATTGAGGATTGAGAATTGAGGATTGGAGATTGAGGATTGAGTATTGAGGATTGAGGATTCAGGGTTGAAGATTGAGGATTGAGGATTGAGGATTGAGGATTGAGGTTTGAGGACTGAGGATTGGGTATTGAGGATTGAGGAATGAGGATTGAGGATTGAGGTTTGAGGATTGAGGATTGCAGATTGAGTATTGAGGATTGAAGATTGAGGAGTGAGGATTGAGGATTGAGGAATGAGGATTGAAGATTGAGTATTGAGGATTGAAGATTGAGGATAGAGGATTGAGTACTGAGGATGGAGGATGAGGGCTGAGGGTTGAGGATTGAGGATTGAGAAATGAGGATTGAGGATTGAGGATTGAAATTGAGGATTGGGTATTGAGGATTGAAGAATGAGGATTGAGGAATTAGGATTGAGGATTGAGGATTGAGGATTGAAGATTGAGGATTGGGTATTGAGGATTGAAGAATGAGGATTGAGGATTGAGGGTTGAGGATTGAGGATTGAGGATTGAGGATTGAGGATTGAGGATTGAAGATTGAATATTGATGATTGAATATTGAGGACTGCGGATTGAGGGTTGTGGATTGTGGGCGAGGACTCAGGGCTGAATATTGATGTTTGAGGTCCGGGGATTAAGGATTGAGGATTGAGAATTGAGGATTGAGGATTGAGGATTGAAGATTGAGGATTGGGTATTTAGGATTGAAGAATGAGGATTGAGGATTGAGGTTTGAGGATTGAGGATTGAAGATTGAGTATTGATGACTGAATATTGAGGATTGAGGATTGAGGTTTGAGGATTGAGGATTGAGGATTGAGGATTGAAGATTGAGTATTGAGGATTGAAGATTGAGGAGTGAAGATTGAGTATTGATGATTGAATATTGAGGATTGAGGATTGAGGATTGAAGATTGAGTGTTGAGGATTGAAAATTGAGGATTGAGGATTGACGATTGAGGATTGAGGATTGAAGATTGAGTATTGAGGATTGAAGATGGAGGATTGAGTATTGAGGATTGAGGATTCAGGGTTGAAGATTGAGGATTGAGGATTGAGGATTGAGGATTGAGGATTGAGGATTGAAGATTGAATATTTATGATTGAATATTGAGGACTGAGGATTGAGGGTTGTGGATTGAGGACGAGGACTGAGGGTTGAATATTGATGTTTGAGGTCTGAGGATTAAGGATTGAGGATTGAGGATTGAGGAATGAGGATTGAAGATTGAGTATTGAGGATTGAAGATTGAGGATAGAGGATTGAGTACTGAGGATGGAGGATGAGGGCTGAGGGTTGAGGATTGAGGATTGAGAAATGAGGATTGAGGATTGAGGATTGAAATTGAGGATTGGGTATTGAGGATTGAAGAATGAGGATTGAGGAATTAGGATTGAGGATTGAGGATTGAGGATTGAAGATTGAGGATTGGGTATTGAGGATTGAAGAATGAGGATTCAGGGTTGAAGATTGAGGATTGAGGATTGAGGATTGAGGATTGAGGATTGAGGATTGAGGATTGAAGATTGAATATTTATGATTGAATATTGAGGACTGAGGATTGAGGGTTGTGGATTGAGGACGAGGACTGAGGGTTGAATATTGATGTTTGAGGTCTGAGGATTAAGGATTGAGGTTTGAGAATTGAGGATCGAGGATTAAGGATTGAAGATTAAGGATTGGGTATTTAGGATTGAAGAGTGAGGATTGATGCCTGAGGATTGAGGATTGAGGATTGAGGATTGAGGATTGAGGATGGAAGATTGAGTATTGAGGATTGAGGATGGAAGATTGAGTATTGAGGATTGAAGATTGAGGGTTGAAGATTGAGTATTGATGATTGAATATTGAGGATTGAGGATTGAGGATTGAGGATTGAGGATTGAGGATTGAGGATTGAGGATTGAAGATTGAGTATTGCTGATTGAATATTGAGAATTGGGGATTGAGGTTTGAGGATTGAGGACGAGGACTGACGGTAGAGGATTTAGGTTTGAGGATTGAGGATTGAGGACTGAGGATTGAGGATGCGTGCTAAGCATCGGGGATTGAGATTCGACGACTGAGGACTGAGGATTGAGGATTGAGAATTGAGGATTGATGTTTGAGGATTGAAGATTGAGGATTGGGTATTGAGGATTGAGGATTGAGGATTGAGGATTGAGGATTGAGGATAGAGGATTGAGGATTGAGGATTGAAGATTGAGTATTGATGATTGAATATTGAGCATTGAGGATTGAGGTTTGGGGATTGAGGATTGAGGATTGAGGATTGAGGATTGAGTATTGAAGATTGAGTATTGATGCCTGAGGATTGAGGATCGAGGATTGAGGATTGAGGATTGGAGATTGATTATTGAGGATTGAAGATTGAGGATTGAGGATTCAGGATTGAGCATTGAAGATTGAGTATTGATGCCTGAGGATTGAGGATTGAGGATTGAGGATTGAGGATTGAAGATTGAGTGTTGAGGGTTGAAGATTGAGGACTGAGGATTGAGGATTGAGGATTGAGGATTGAAGATTGAGTATTGCGGATTGAAGATTGAGGATTGAGTATTGATGATTGAGGATTCACGGTTGAAGATTGAGGATTGAGGATTGAGGATTGACGATCTAGGATTGGAGATTGATTATTGAGTATAGAATCTTGAGGATTGTGGATTGAGGATTGAGGATTGAGGATTGAGGATTGAGGATTGAGGATTGAGGATTGAGGATTGAGAATTGAGGATTGGAGATTGAGGATTGAGTATTGAGGATTGAGGATTCAGGGTTGAAGATTGAGGATTGAGGATTGAGGATTGAGGATTGAGGTTTGAGGACTGAGGATTGGGTATTGAGGATTGAGGAATGAGGATTGAGGATTGAGGTTTGAGGATTGAGGATTGCAGATTGAGTATTGAGGATTGAAGATTGAGGAGTGAGGATTGAGGATTGAGGAATGAGGATTGAAGATTGAGTATTGAGGATTGAAGATTGAGGATAGAGGATTGAGTACTGAGGATGGAGGATGAGGGCTGAGGGTTGAGGATTGAGGATTGAGAAATGAGGATTGAGGATTGAGGATTGAAATTGAGGATTGGGTATTGAGGATTGAAGAATGAGGATTGAGGAATTAGGATTGAGGATTGAGGATTGAGGATTGAAGATTGAGGATTGGGTATTGAGGATTGAAGAATGAGGATTGAGGATTGAGGGTTGAGGATTGAGGATTGAGGATTGAGGATTGAGGATTGAGGATTGAAGATTGAATATTGATGATTGAATATTGAGGACTGCGGATTGAGGGTTGTGGATTGTGGGCGAGGACTCAGGGCTGAATATTGATGTTTGAGGTCCGGGGATTAAGGATTGAGGATTGAGAATTGAGGATTGAGGATTGAGGATTGAGTATTGAGGATTGTGGATTCAGGGTTGAAGATTGAGGATTGTGGATTGAGGATTGAGGATTGAGGATTGCGTATTGAAGATTGAGGATTGGGTATTTAGGATTGAAGAATGAGGATTGAGGATTGAGGTCTGAGGATTGAGGATTGAAGATTGAGTATTGATGATTGAATATTGAGGGTTGAGGATTGAGGTTTGAGGATGGAGGATGAAGACTGAGGGTGGAGGATTGAGGTTTGAGGAACGAGGATTGAGGATTGAGGATTGAGGACTAATGATTGACGATTGAGTATTGAAGATTGAGGATTGATGACTGAGGATTGACGACTGAGAATTGAGGATTGAGGATTGATGATTGAAGATTGAGTATTGAGGATTGAATATTGAGGATTGAGGATTGAGTATTGAGGATTGAGGATTGAGGATTGAGGATTGAAGATTGAGTATTGAGTATTGAAGGTTGAGGATTGTGGATTGAGGATTAAGGATTGTGGATTGAATATTGTAGATTGAGTATTGATGCCTGAGGATTGAGGATTGAGGATGGAGGATTGAGGATTGAGGATTGAAGGTTGAGTATTGAGGATTGAAGATTGAGGATTGAAGATTGAGTATTGATGATTGAATATTGAGGATTGAGGATTGAGGATTGAGGATTGAGGATTGGGTATTGAGGATAGAGTAATGAGGATTGAGGATTGAGGTTTGAGGATTGAGGATTCAAGATTGAGTATTGATGATTGAATATTGAGGATTGAGGATTGAGGTTTGAGGATTGAGGATTGAGGATTGAGGATTGAAAGTTGAGTATTGAGGATTGAAGATTGAGGATTGAAGATTGAGTATTGATGATTGTATATTGAGGATTGAGGATTGAGGATTGAGGATTGAGGATTGGGTATTGAGGATTGAGGAATGAGGATTGAGAATTGGGGTCTGAGGATTGAGGATTGCAGATTGAGTATTGAGGATTGAAGATTGAGGATTGAGGATTGAGGATTGAGGATTGAGGAATGAGGATTGAATATTGAGTATTGAGGATTGAAGATTGAGGATAGAGGATTGAGTACTGAGGATGGAGGATGAGGGCTGAGGGTTGAGGATTGAGGATTGAGAAATGAAGATAGAGGATTGAGGATTGAAATTGAGGATTGGGTATTGAGGATTGAAGAATGAGGATTGAGGAATTAGGATTGAGGATTGAGGATTGAGGATTGAAGATTGAGGATTGGGTACTGAGGATTGAAGAATGAGGATTGAGGACTGAGGATTGAGGATTGAGGATTGAAGATTGAGTGTTGAGGATTGAAGGTTGAGGATTGAGGATTGACGATTGAGGATTGAGGATTGAAGATTGAGTATTGAGGATTGAAGGTTGAGGTTTGAGTATTGAGGATTGAGGATTCAGGGTTGAAGATTGAGGATTGAGGATTGAGGAATGAGGATTGAGGATTAAGGATTGAAGATTGAATATTGATGATTGAATATTGAGGACTGAGGATTGAGGGTTGTGGATTGAGGACGAGGACTGAGGGTTGAATATTGATGTTTGACGTCTGAGGATTAAGGATTGAGGATTGAGAATTGAGGATTGAGGATTGACGATTGAAGCTTAAGTATTGGGTATTTAGGATTGAAGAATGAGGATTGAGGATTGAGGTTTGAGGATTGAGGATTGAAGATTTAGTATTGATGATTGAATATTGAGGATTGAGGATTGAGGTTTGTGGATTCAGGATGAAGACTGGGGGTTGAGGATTGAGGTTTGAGGAACGAGGATTGAGGTTTGAGGATTGAGGACTAAGGATTGACGATTGAGTATTGAAGATTGAGGACTGATGACCGAGGATTGACGACTGAGAATTGAGGATTGAGGATTGATGATTGAAGATTGAGTATTGAGGATTGAATATTGCGGATTGAGGATTGAGGATTGAGGATTGAGGATTGAGGATTGAAGATTGAAGATTGAGTATTGCGTATTGAAGGCTGAGGATTGTGGATTGAGGATTAAGGATTGAGGATTGAATATTGTAGATTGAGTATTGATGCCTGAGGATTGAGGATTGAGGATTGAGGATTGAGGATTGAGGATTGAAGATTGAGTATTGAGGATTGAAGATTGAGGTTTGAAGATTGAGTATTGATGATTGAATATTGAGGATTGAGGATTGAGGATTGAGGATTGAGGATTGAGGATTGAGGATCTAGGATTGGAGATTGATTATTGAGTATAGAAGGTTGAGGATTGTGGATTGAGGATTGAGGATTGAGGATTGAGGATTGAGGATTGAGGATTGAGGATTGAAGATTGAATATTTATGATTGAATATTGAGGACTGAGGATTGAGGGTTGTGGATTGAGGACGAGGACTGAGGGTTGAATATTGATGTTTGAGGTCTGAGGATTAAGGATTGAGGATTGAGAATTGAGAATTGAGAATTGAGGATTAAGGATTGAAGATTAAGGATTGGGTATTTAGGATTGAAGAATAAGGATTGAGGATTGAGGTTTGAGGATTGGGGATTGAAGATTGAGTATTGATGATTGAATATTGAGGATTGAGGATTGAGGTTTGAGGATTGAGGATGAAGACTGAGGGTTGAGGATTGAGGTTTGAGGAACGAGGATTGAGGATTGAGGATTGAGGTCTAAGGATTGACGATTGAGTATTGAAGATTGAGGATTGATGACTGAGGATTGACGACTGAGAATTGAGGACTGAGGATTGATGATTGAAGATTGAGTATTGAGGATTGAATATTGCGGATTGAGGATTGAGGATTGAGGATTGAGGATTGAGGATTGAGGATTGAAGATTGAGTATTGAGTATTGAAGGTTGAGGATTGTGGATTGAGGATTAAGGATTGAGGATTGAATATTGTAGATTGAGTATTGATGCCTGAGGATTGAGGATTGAGGATTGAGGATTGAGGATTGAGTATTGAGGATTGAAGATTGAGGGTTGAAGATTGAGTATTGATGATTGAAGATTGAGTATTGAGGATTGAATATTGAGGATTGAGGATTGAGGATTGAAGATTGAGTATTGAGGATTGAATATTGAGGATTGAGGATTGAGGATTGAGGATTGAGGATTGAGGATTGAAGATTGAGTATTGAGGATTGAAGATTGAGGGTTAAAGATTGAGTATTGATGATTGAATATTGAGGATTGAGGATTGAGGATTGAGGATTGAGGATTGAGGATTGAGGATTGAAGATTGAGAATTGATGATTGAATATTGAGGATTGAGGATTGAGGTTTGAGGATTGAGGACGAGGACTGACGGTAGAGGATTTAGGTTTGAGGATTGAGGATTGAGGGATGAGGATTGAAGATTGAGTATTGCTGATTGAATATTGAGGATTGGGGATTGAGGTTTGAGGATTGAGGACGAGGACTGACGGTAGAGGATTTAGGTTTGAGGATTGAGGATTGAGGACTGAGGATTGAGGATGCGTGCTAAGCGTCGGGGATTGAGATTCGACGACTGAGGACTGAGGATTGAGGATTGAGAATTGAGGATTGATGTTTGAGGATTGAAGATTGAGGATTGGGTATTGAGGATTGAGGAATGAGGATTGAGGATTGAGGATTGAGGATCTAGGATTGGAGATTGATTATTGAGTATTGAAGGTTGAGGATTGTGGATTGAGGGATGAGGATTGAGGATGAGAGCTAAGGGTCGGGAATTGATGTTCGACCACTGAGGACTGAGGATTGAGGATTGAGAATTGAGGATAGATGTTTGAGGATTGAATATTGAGGACTGAGGATTGAGGATTGAGGAATGAGGATTGAAGATTGAGTATTGAGGATTGAAGATTGAGGATAGAGGATTGAGTACTGAGGATGGAGGATGAGGGCTGAGGGTTGAGGATTGAGGATTGAGAAATGAGGATTGAGGATTGGGGATTGAAATTGAGGATTGGGTATTGAGGATTGAAGAATGAGGATTGAGGAATTAGGATTGAGGATTGAGGATTGAGGATTGAAGATTGAGGATTGGGTATTGAGGATTGAAGTATGAGGATTGAGGATTGAGGATTGAGGATTGAGGATTGAAGATTGAGTGTTGAGGATTGAAAATTGAGGATTGAGGACGGACGATTGAGGATTGAGGATTGAAGATTGAGTATTGAGGATTGAAGATGGAGGATTGAGTATTGAGGATTGAGGATTCAGGGTTGAAGATTGAGGATTGAGGATTGAGGATTGAGGATTGAGGATTGAGGATTGAAGATTGAATATTTATGATTGAATATTGAGCACTGAGGATTGAGGGTTGTGGATTGAGGACGAGGACGGAGGGTTGAATATTGATGTTCGAGGTCTGAGGATTAAGGATTGAGGATTGAGAATTGAGGATTGAGTATTAAGGATTGAAGATTAAGGATTGGGTATTTAGGATTGAAGAGTGAGGATTGATGCCTGAGGATTGAGGATTGAGGATTGAGGATTGAGGATTGAGGATGGAAGATTGAGTATTGAGGATTGAAGATTGAGGGTTGAAGATTGAGTATTGATGATTGAATATTGAGGATTGAGGATTGAGGATTGAGGATTGAGGATTGAGGATTGAGGATTGAAGATTGAGTATTGCTGATTGAATATTGAGGATTGGGGATTGAGGTTTGAGGACTGAGGACGAGGACTGACGGTAGAGGATTTAGGTTTGAGGATTGAGGATTGAGGATTGAGGACTGAGGATTGAGGATGCGTGCTAAGCGTCGGGGATTGAGATTCGACGACTGAGGACTGAGGATTGAGGATTGAGAATTGAGGATTGATGTTTGAGGATTGAAGATTGAGGATTGGGTATTGAGGATTGAGGAATGAGGATTGAGGATTGAGGATTGAGGATCTAGGATTGGAGATTGATTATTGAGTATTGAAGGTTGAGGATTGTGGATTGAGGGATGAGGATTGAGGATGAGAGCTAAGGGTCGGGAATTGATGTTCGACCACTGAGGACTGAGGATTGAGGATTGAGAATTGAGGATAGATGTTTGAGGATTGAAGATTGAGGATTGAGGATTGAGGATTGAGGAATGAGGATTGAAGATTGAGTATTGAGGATTGAAGATTGAGGATAGAGGATTGAGTACTGAGGATGGAGGATGAGGGCTGAGGGTTGAGGATTGAGGATTGAGAAATGAGGATTGAGGATTGGGGATTGAAATTGAGGATTGGGTATTGAGGATTGAAGAATGAGGATTGAGGAATTAGGATTGAGGATTGAGGATTGAGGATTGAAGATTGAGGATTGGGTATTGAGGATTGAAGAATGAGGATTGAGGATTGAGGATTGAGGATTGAGGATTGAAGATTGAGTGTTGAGGATTGAAAATTGAGGATTGAGGATTGACGATTGAGGATTGAGGATTGAAGATTGAGTATTGAGGATTGAAGATGGAGGATTGAGTATTGAGGATTGAGGATTCAGGGTTGAAGATTGAGGATTGAGGATTGAGGATTGAGGATTGAGGATTGAGGATTGAAGATTGAATATTTATGATTGAATATTGAGGACTGAGGATTGAGGGTTGTGGATTGAGGACGAGGACTGAGGGTTGAATATTGATGTTTGAGGTCTGAGGATTAAGGATTGAGGATTGAGAATTGAGGATTGAGTATTAAGGATTGAAGATTAAGGATTGGGTATTTAGGATTGAAGAGTGAGGATTGATGCCTGAGGATTGAGGATTGAGGATTGAGGATTGAGGATTGAGGATTGAGGATGGAAGATTGAGTATTGAGGATTGAAGATTGAGGGTTGAAGATTGAGTATTGATGATTGAATATTGAGGATTGAGGATTGAGGATTGAGGATTGAGGATTGAGGATTGAGGATTGAAGATTGAGTATTGCTGATTGAATATTGAGGATTGGGGATTGAGGTTTGAGGACTGAGGACGAGGACTGACGGTAGAGGATTTAGGTTTGAGGATTGAGGATTGAGGACTGAGGATTGAGGATGCGTGCTAAGCATCGGGGATTGAGAATCGACGACTGAGGACTGAGGATTGAGGATTGAGAATTGAGGATTGATGTTTGAGGATTGAAGATTGAGGATTGGGTATTGAGGATTGAGGAATGAGGATTGAGGATTGAGGATTGAGGATCTAGGATTGGAGATTGATTATTGAGTATTGAAGGTTGAGGATTGTGGATTGAGGATTGAGGATTGAGTATTGAGGATGGAGGATTGAGGATTGAGGATTGAGGATTGAGGATTGAGGATTGAGGATTGAAGATTGAGTATTGATGATTGAATATTGAGGATTGAGGATTGAGGTTTGAGGATTGAGGATTGAGGATTGAGGATTGAGGATTGAGTATTGAAGATTGAGTATTGATGCCTGAGGATTGAGGATCGAGGATTGAGGATTGAGGATTGGAGATTGATTATTGAGGATTGAAGATTGAGGATTGAGGATTGAGGATTGAGAATTGGGAATTGAGTATGAGGACTGAGGGTTGAGGATTGATGTTTGAGGAATGAGGATTGAGGGTTGGGGAATGAGTATTCAGGATTGAGGATTGAGGATTGAGCATTGAAGATTGAGTATTGATGCCTGAGGATTGAGGATTGAGGATTGAGGATTGAGGATTGAAGATTGAGTGTTGAGGGTTGAAGATTGAGGACTGAGGATTGAGGATTGAGGATTGAGGATTGAAGATTGAGTATTGAGGATTGAAGATTGAGGTTTGGGTATTGAGGATTGAGGAATGAGGATTGAGGATTGAGGTTTGAGGATTGAGGATTGCAGATTGAGTATTGAGGATTGAAGATTGAGGATTGAGGATTGAGGTCTAAGGATTGACGATTGAGTATTGAAGATTGAGGATTGATGACTGAGGATTGACGACTGAGAATTGAGGACTGAGGATTGATGATTGAAGATTGAGTATTGAGGATTGAATATTGCGGATTGAGGATTGAGGATTGAGGATTGAGGATTGAGGATTGAGGATTGAAGATTGAGTATTGAGTATTGAAGGTTGAGGATTGTGGATTGAGGATTAAGGATTGAGGATTGAATATTGTAGATTGAGTATCGATGCCTGAGGATTGAGGATTGAGGATTGAGGATTGAGGATTGAGTATTGAGGATTGAATATTGAGGATTGAGGATTGAGGATTGAAGATTGAGTATTGAGGATTGAATATTGAGGATTGAGGATTGAGGATTGAGGATTGAGGATTGAGGATTGAAGATTGAGTATTGAGGATTGAAGATTGAGGGTTAAAGATTGAGTATTGATGATTGAATATTGAGGATTGAGGATTGAGGATTGAGGATTGAGGATTGAGGATTGAGGATTGAAGATTGAGAATTGATGATTGAATATTGAGGATTGAGGATTGAGGTTTGAGGATTGAGGACGAGGACTGACGGTAGAGGATTTAGGTTTGAGGATTGAGGATTGAGGGATGAGGATTGAAGTTTGAGTATTGCTGATGGAATATTGAGGATTGGGGATTGAGGTTTGAGGATTGAGGACGAGGACTGACGGTAGAGGATTTAGGTTTGAGGATTGAGGATTGAGGACTGAGGATTGAGGATGCGTGCTAAGCGTCGGGGATTGAGATTCGACGACTGAGGACTGAGGATCGAGGATTGAGAATTGAGGATTGATGTTTGAGGATTGAAGATTGAGGATTGGGTATTGAGGATTGAGGAATGAGGATTGAGGATTGAGGATTGAGGATCTAGGATTGGAGATTGATTATTGAGTATTGAAGGTTGAGGATTGTGGATTGAGGGATGAGGATTGAGGATGAGAGCTAAGGGTCGGGAATTGATGTTCGACCACTGAGGACTGAGGATTGAGGATTGAGAATTGAGGATAGATGTTTGAGGATTGAAGATTGAGGATTGGGTATTGAGGATTGAGGATTGAGAATTGAGGATAGATGTTTGAGGATTGAAGATTGAGGATTGAGGATTGAGGATTGAGGAATGAGGATTGAAGATTGAGTATTGAGGATTGAAGATTGAGGATAGAGGATTGAGTACTGAGGATGGAGGATGAGGGCTGAGGGTTGAGGATTGAGGATTGAGAAATGAGGATTGAGGATTGAGGATTGAAATTGAGGATTGGGTATTGAGGATTGAAGAATGAGGATTGAGGAATTAGGATTGAGGATTGAGGATTGAGGATTGAGGATTGAAGATTGAGTGTTGAGGATTGAAAATTGAGGATTGAGGATTGACGATTGAGGATTGAGGATTGAGGATGGAAGATTGAGTATTGAGGATTGAGGATGGAAGATTGAGTATTGAGGATTGAAGATTGAGGGTTGAAGATTGAGTATTGATGATTGAATATTGAGGATTGAGGATTGAGGATTGAGGATTGAGGATTGAGGATTGAGGATTGAAGATTGAGTATTGCTGATTGAATATTGAGGATTGGAAATTGAGGTTTGAGGATTGAGGACGAGGACTGACGGTAGAGGATTTAGGTTTGAGGATTGAGGATTGAGGACTGAGGATTGAGGATGCGTGCTAAGCATCGGGGATTGAGATTCGACGACTGAGGACTGAGGATTGAGGATTGAGAATTGAGGATTGATGTTTGAGGATTGAAGATTGAGGATTGGGTATTGAGGATTGAGGAATGAGGATTGAGGATTGAGGATTGAGGATCTAGGGTTGGAGATTGATTATTGAGTATTGAAGGTTGAGGATTGTGGATTGAGGATTGAGGATTGAGGATTGAGGATTGAGGATTGAGGATTGAGGATTGAGGATAGAGGATTGAGGATTGAGGATTGAAGATTGAGTATTGATGATTGAATATTGAGCATTGAGGATTGAGGTTTGAGGATTGAGGATTGAGGATTGAGGATTGAGGATTGAGTATTGAAGATTGAGTATTGATGCCTGAGGATTGAGGATCGAGGATTGAGGATTGAGGATTGGAGATTGATTATTGAGGATTGAAGATTGAGGATTGAGGATTGAGGATTGAGAATTGGGAATTGAGTATGACGACTGAGGGTTGAGGATTGATGTTTGAGGAATGAGGATTGAGGGTTGGGGAATGAGGATTCAGGATTGAGGATTGAGGATTGAGCATTGAAGATTGAGTATTGATGCCTGAGGATTGAGGATTGAGGATTGAGGATTGAGGATTGAGGATGGAAGATTGAGTATTGAGGATTGAAGATTGAGGGTTGAAGATTGAGTATTGATGATTGAATATTGAGGATTGAGGATTGAGGATTGAGGATTGAGGATTGAGGATTGAGGATTGAAGATTGAGTATTGCTGATTGAATATTGAGGATTGGGGATTGAGGTTTGAGGACTGAGGACGAGGACTGACGGTAGAGGATTTAGGTTTGAGGATTGAGGATTGAGGATTGAGGACTGAGGATTGAGGATGCGTGCTAAGCGTCGGGGATTGAGATTCGACGACTGAGGACTGAGGATTGAGGATTGAGAATTGAGGATTGATGTTTGAGGATTGAAGATTGAGGATTGGGTATTGAGGATTGAGGAATGAGGATTGAGGATTGAGGATTGAGGATCTAGGATTGGAGATTGATTATTGAGTATTGAAGGTTGAGGATTGTGGATTGAGGGATGAGGATTGAGGATGAGAGCTAAGGGTCGGGAATTGATGTTCGACCACTGAGGACTGAGGATTGAGGATTGAGAATTGAGGATAGATGTTTGAGGATTGAAGATTGAGGATTGAGGATTGAGGATTGAGGAATGAGGATTGAAGATTGAGTATTGAGGATTGAAGATTGAGGATAGAGGATTGAGTACTGAGGATGGAGGATGAGGGCTGAGGGTTGAGGATTGAGGATTGAGAAATGAGGATTGAGGATTGGGGATTGAAATTGAGGATTGGGTATTGAGGATTGAAGAATGAGGATTGAGGAATTAGGATTGAGGATTGAGGATTGAGGATTGAAGATTGAGGATTGGGTATTGAGGATTGAAGAATGAGGATTGAGGATTGAGGATTGAGGATTGAGGATTGAAGATTGAGTGTTGAGGATTGAAAATTGAGGATTGAGGATTGACGATTGAGGATTGAGGATTGAAGATTGAGTATTGAGGATTGAAGATGGAGGATTGAGTATTGAGGATTGAGGATTCAGGGTTGAAGATTGAGGATTGAGGATTGAGGATTGAGGATTGAGGATTGAGGATTGAAGATTGAATATTTATGATTGAATATTGAGGACTGAGGATTGAGGGTTGTGGATTGAGGACGAGGACTGAGGGTTGAATATTGATGTTTGAGGTCTGAGGATTAAGGATTGAGGATTGAGAATTGAGGATTGAGTATTAAGGATTGAAGATTAAGGATTGGGTATTTAGGATTGAAGAGTGAGGATTGATGCCTGAGGATTGAGGATTGAGGATTGAGGATTGAGGATTGAGGATTGAGGATGGAAGATTGAGTATTGAGGATTGAAGATTGAGGGTTGAAGATTGAGTATTGATGATTGAATATTGAGGATTGAGGATTGAGGATTGAGGATTGAGGATTGAGGATTGAGGATTGAAGATTGAGTATTGCTGATTGAATATTGAGGATTGGGGATTGAGGTTTGAGGACTGAGGACGAGGACTGACGGTAGAGGATTTAGGTTTGAGGATTGAGGATTGAGGACTGAGGATTGAGGATGCGTGCTAAGCATCGGGGATTGAGAATCGACGACTGAGGACTGAGGATTGAGGATTGAGAATTGAGGATTGATGTTTGAGGATTGAAGATTGAGGATTGGGTATTGAGGATTGAGGAATGAGGATTGAGGATTGAGGATTGAGGATCTAGGATTGGAGATTGATTATTGAGTATTGAAGGTTGAGGATTGTGGATTGAGGATTGAGGATTGAGTATTGAGGATGGAGGATTGAGGATTGAGGATTGAGGATTGAGGATTGAGGATTGAGGATTGAAGATTGAGTATTGATGATTGAATATTGAGGATTGAGGATTGAGGTTTGAGGATTGAGGATTGAGGATTGAGGATTGAGGATTGAGTATTGAAGATTGAGTATTGATGCCTGAGGATTGAGGATCGAGGATTGAGGATTGAGGATTGGAGATTGATTATTGAGGATTGAAGATTGAGGATTGAGGATTGAGGATTGAGAATTGGGAATTGAGTATGAGGACTGAGGGTTGAGGATTGATGTTTGAGGAATGAGGATTGAGGGTTGGGGAATGAGTATTCAGGATTGAGGATTGAGGATTGAGCATTGAAGATTGAGTATTGATGCCTGAGGATTGAGGATTGAGGATTGAGGATTGAGGATTGAAGATTGAGTGTTGAGGGTTGAAGATTGAGGACTGAGGATTGAGGATTGAGGATTGAGGATTGAAGATTGAGTATTGAGGATTGAAGATTGAGGTTTGGGTATTGAGGATTGAGGAATGAGGATTGAGGATTGAGGTTTGAGGATTGAGGATTGCAGATTGAGTATTGAGGATTGAAGATTGAGGATTGAGGATTGAGGTCTAAGGATTGACGATTGAGTATTGAAGATTGAGGATTGATGACTGAGGATTGACGACTGAGAATTGAGGACTGAGGATTGATGATTGAAGATTGAGTATTGAGGATTGAATATTGCGGATTGAGGATTGAGGATTGAGGATTGAGGATTGAGGATTGAGGATTGAAGATTGAGTATTGAGTATTGAAGGTTGAGGATTGTGGATTGAGGATTAAGGATTGAGGATTGAATATTGTAGATTGAGTATCGATGCCTGAGGATTGAGGATTGAGGATTGAGGATTGAGGATTGAGTATTGAGGATTGAATATTGAGGATTGAGGATTGAGGATTGAAGATTGAGTATTGAGGATTGAATATTGAGGATTGAGGATTGAGGATTGAGGATTGAGGATTGAGGATTGAAGATTGAGTATTGAGGATTGAAGATTGAGGGTTAAAGATTGAGTATTGATGATTGAATATTGAGGATTGAGGATTGAGGATTGAGGATTGAGGATTGAGGATTGAGGATTGAAGATTGAGAATTGATGATTGAATATTGAGGATTGAGGATTGAGGTTTGAGGATTGAGGACGAGGACTGACGGTAGAGGATTTAGGTTTGAGGATTGAGGATTGAGGGATGAGGATTGAAGTTTGAGTATTGCTGATGGAATATTGAGGATTGGGGATTGAGGTTTGAGGATTGAGGACGAGGACTGACGGTAGAGGATTTAGGTTTGAGGATTGAGGATTGAGGACTGAGGATTGAGGATGCGTGCTAAGCGTCGGGGATTGAGATTCGACGACTGAGGACTGAGGATCGAGGATTGAGAATTGAGGATTGATGTTTGAGGATTGAAGATTGAGGATTGGGTATTGAGGATTGAGGAATGAGGATTGAGGATTGAGGATTGAGGATCTAGGATTGGAGATTGATTATTGAGTATTGAAGGTTGAGGATTGTGGATTGAGGGATGAGGATTGAGGATGAGAGCTAAGGGTCGGGAATTGATGTTCGACCACTGAGGACTGAGGATTGAGGATTGAGAATTGAGGATAGATGTTTGAGGATTGAAGATTGAGGATTGGGTATTGAGGATTGAGGATTGAGAATTGAGGATAGATGTTTGAGGATTGAAGATTGAGGATTGAGGATTGAGGATTGAGGAATGAGGATTGAAGATTGAGTATTGAGGATTGAAGATTGAGGATAGAGGATTGAGTACTGAGGATGGAGGATGAGGGCTGAGGGTTGAGGATTGAGGATTGAGAAATGAGGATTGAGGATTGAGGATTGAAATTGAGGATTGGGTATTGAGGATTGAAGAATGAGGATTGAGGAATTAGGATTGAGGATTGAGGATTGAGGATTGAGGATTGAAGATTGAGTGTTGAGGATTGAAAATTGAGGATTGAGGATTGACGATTGAGGATTGAGGATTGAGGATGGAAGATTGAGTATTGAGGATTGAGGATGGAAGATTGAGTATTGAGGATTGAAGATTGAGGGTTGAAGATTGAGTATTGATGATTGAATATTGAGGATTGAGGATTGAGGATTGAGGATTGAGGATTGAGGATTGAGGATTGAAGATTGAGTATTGCTGATTGAATATTGAGGATTGGAAATTGAGGTTTGAGGATTGAGGACGAGGACTGACGGTAGAGGATTTAGGTTTGAGGATTGAGGATTGAGGACTGAGGATTGAGGATGCGTGCTAAGCATCGGGGATTGAGATTCGACGACTGAGGACTGAGGATTGAGGATTGAGAATTGAGGATTGATGTTTGAGGATTGAAGATTGAGGATTGGGTATTGAGGATTGAGGAATGAGGATTGAGGATTGAGGATTGAGGATCTAGGGTTGGAGATTGATTATTGAGTATTGAAGGTTGAGGATTGTGGATTGAGGATTGAGGATTGAGGATTGAGGATTGAGGATTGAGGATTGAGGATTGAGGATAGAGGATTGAGGATTGAGGATTGAAGATTGAGTATTGATGATTGAATATTGAGCATTGAGGATTGAGGTTTGAGGATTGAGGATTGAGGATTGAGGATTGAGGATTGAGTATTGAAGATTGAGTATTGATGCCTGAGGATTGAGGATCGAGGATTGAGGATTGAGGATTGGAGATTGATTATTGAGGATTGAAGATTGAGGATTGAGGATTGAGGATTGAGAATTGGGAATTGAGTATGACGACTGAGGGTTGAGGATTGATGTTTGAGGAATGAGGATTGAGGGTTGGGGAATGAGGATTCAGGATTGAGGATTGAGGATTGAGCATTGAAGATTGAGTATTGATGCCTGAGGATTGAGGATTGAGGATTGAGGATTGAGGATTGAAGATTGAGTGTTGAGGGTTGAAGATTGAGGACTGAGGATTGAGGATTGAGGATTGAGGATTGAAGATTGAGTATTGAGGATTGAAGATTGAGGATTGAGTATTGATGATTGAGGATTCACGGTTGAACATTGAGAATTGAGGATTGAGGATTGACGATCTAGGATTGGAGATTGATTATTGAGTATAGAATCTTGAGGATTGTGGATTGAGGATTGAGGATTGAGGATTGAGGATTGAGGATTGAGGATTGAGGATTGAGAATTGAGGATTGGAGATTGAGGATTGAGTATTGAGGATTGAGGATTCAGGGTTGAAGATTGAGGATTGAGGATTGAGGATTGAGGATTGAGGATTGAGGACTGAGGATTGGGTATTGAGGATTGAGGAATGAGGATTGAGGATTGAGGTTTGAGGATTGAGGATTGCAGATTGAGTATTGAGGATTGAAGATTGAGGAGTGAGGATTGAGGATTGAGGAATGAGGATTGAAGATTGAGTATTGAGGATTGAAGATTGAGGATAGAGGATTGAGTACTGAGGATGGAGGATGAGGGCTGAGGGTTGAGGATTGAGGATTGAGAAATGAGGATTGAGGATTGAGGATTGAAATTGAGGATTGGGTATTGAGGATTGAAGAATGAGGATTGAGGAATTAGGATTGAGGATTGAGGATTGAGGATTGAAGATTGAGGATTGGGTATTGAGGATTGAAGAATGAGGATTGAGGATTGAGGGTTGAGGATTGAGGATTGAGGATTGAGGATTGAGGATTGAGGATTGAGGATTGAAGATTGAATATTGATGATTGAATATTGAGGACTGCGGAATGAGGGTTGTGGATTGTGGGCGAGGACTCAGGGCTGAATATTGATGTTTGAGGTCCGGGGATTAAGGATTGAGGATTGAGAATTGAGGATTGAGGATTGAGGATTGAAGATTGAGGATTGGGTATTTAGGATTGAAGAATGAGGATTGAGGATTGAGGTTTGAGGATTGAGGATTGAAGATTGAGTATTGATGACTGAATATTGAGGATTGAGGATTGAGGTTTGAGGATTGAGGATTGAGGATTGAGGATTGAAGATTGAGTATTGAGGATTGAAGATTGAGGAGTGAAGATTGAGTATTGATGATTGAATATTGAGGATTGAGGATTGAGGATTGAAGATTGAGTGTTGAGGATTGAAAATTGAGGATTGAGGATTGACGATTGAGGATTGAGGATTGAAGATTGAGTATTGAGGATTGAAGATGGAGGATTGAGTATTGAGGATTGAGGATTCAGGGTTGAAGATTGAGGATTGAGGATTGAGGATTGAGGATTGAGGATTGAGGATTGAAGATTGAATATTTATGATTGAATATTGAGGACTGAGGATTGAGGGTTGTGGATTGAGGACGAGGACTGAGGGTTGAATATTGATGTTTGAGGTCTGAGGATTAAGGATTGAGGATTGAGGATTGAGGAATGAGGATTGAAGATTGAGTATTGAGGATTGAAGATTGAGGATAGAGGATTGAGTACTGAGGATGGAGGATGAGGGCTGAGGGTTGAGGATTGAGGATTGAGAAATGAGGATTGAGGATTGAGGATTGAAATTGAGGATTGGGTATTGAGGATTGAAGAATGAGGATTGAGGAATTAGGATTGAGGATTGAGGATTGAGGATTGAAGATTGAGGATTGGGTATTGAGGATTGAAGAATGAGGATTGAGGATTGAGGATTGAGGATTGAGGATTGAAGATTGAGTGTTGAGGATTGAAAATTGAGGATTGAGGATTGAGGATTGAGGAATGAGGATTGAAGATTGAGTATTGAGGATTGAAGATTGAGGATAGAGGATTGAGTACTGAGGATGGAGGATGAGGGCTGAGGGTTGAGGATTGAGGATTGAGAAATGAGGATTGAGGATTGAGGATTGAAATTGAGGATTGGGTATTGAGGATTGAAGAATGAGGATTGAGGAATTAGGATTGAGGATTGAGGATTGAGGATTGAGGATTGAAGATTGAGTGTTGAGGATTGAAAATTGAGGATTGAGGATTGACGATTGAGGATTGAGGGTTGAAGATTGAGCATTGAGGATTGAAGATGGAGGATTGAGTATTGAGGATTGAGGATTCAGGGTTGAAGATTGAGGATTGAGGATTGAGGATTGAGGATTGAGGATTGAGGATTGAGGATTGAAGATTGAATATTTATGATTGAATATTGAGGACTGAGGATTGAGGGTTGTGGATTGAGGACGAGGACTGAGGGTTGAATATTGATGTTTGAGGTCTGAGGATTAAGGATTGAGGTTTGAGAATTGAGGATCGAGGATTAAGGATTGAAGATTAAGGATTGGGTATTTAGGATTGAAGAGTGAGGATTGATGCCTGAGGATTGAGGATTGAGGATTGAGGATTGAGGATTGAGGATGGAAGATTGAGTATTGAGGATTGAGGATGGAAGATTGAGTATTGAGGATTGAAGATTGAGGGTTGAAGATTGAGTATTGATGATTGAATATTGAGGATTGAGGATTGAGGATTGAGGATTGAGGATTGAGGATTGAGGATTGAAGATTGAGTATTGCTGATTGAATATTGAGAATTGGGGATTGAGGTTTGAGCATTGAGGACGAGGACTGACGGTAGAGGATTTAGGTTTGAGGATTGAGGATTGAGGACTGAGGATTGAGGATGCGTGCTAAGCATCGGGGATTGAGATTCGACGACTGAGGACTGAGGATTGAGGATTGAGAATTGAGGATTGATGTTTGAGGATTGAAGATTGAGGATTGGGTATTGAGGATTGAGGATTGAGGATTGAGGATTGAGGATTGAGGATAGAGGATTGAGGATTGAGGATTGAAGATTGAGTATTGATGATTGAATATTGAGCATTGAGGATTGAGGTTTGGGGATTGAGGATTGAGGATTGAGGATTGAGGATTGAGTATTGAAGATTGAGTATTGATGCCTGAGGATTGAGGATCGAGGATTGAGGATTGAGGATTGGAGATTGATTATTGAGGATTGAAGATTGAGGATTGAGGATTGAGGATTGAGCATTGAAGATTGAGTATTGATGCCTGAGGATTGAGGATTGAGGATTGAGGATTGAGGATTGAAGATTGAGTGTTGAGGGTTGAAGATTGAGGACTGAGGATTGAGGATTGAGGATTGAGGATTGAAGATTGAGTATTGCGGATTGAAGATTGAGGATTGAGTATTGATGATTGAGGATTCACGGTTGAAGATTGAGGATTGAGGATTGAGGATTGACGATCTAGGATTGGAGATTGATTATTGAGTATAGAATCTTGAGGATTGTGGATTGAGGATTGAGGATTGAGGATTGAGGATTGAGGATTGAGGATTGAGGATTGAGAATTGAGGATTGGAGATTGAGGATTGAGTATTGAGGATTGAGGATTCAGGGTTGAAGATTGAGGATTGAGGATTGAGGATTGAGGATTGAGGTTTGAGGACTGAGGATTGGGTATTGAGGATTGAGGAATGAGGATTGAGGATTGAGGTTTGAGGATTGAGGATTGCAGATTGAGTATTGAGGATTGAAGATTGAGGAGTGAGGATTGAGGATTGAGGAATGAGGATTGAAGATTGAGTATTGAGGATTGAAGATTGAGGATAGAGGATTGAGTACTGAGGATGGAGGATGAGGGCTGAGGGTTGAGGATTGAGGATTGAGAAATGAGGATTGAGGATTGAGGATTGAAATTGAGGATTGGGTATTGAGGATTGAAGAATGAGGATTGAGGAATTAGGATTGAGGATTGAGGATTGAGGATTGAAGATTGAGGATTGGGTATTGAGGATTGAAGAATGAGGATTGAGGATTGAGGGTTGAGGATTGAGGATTGAGGATTGAGGATTGAGGATTGAGGATTGAAGATTGAATATTGATGATTGAATATTGAGGACTGCGGATTGAGGGTTGTGGATTGTGGGCGAGGACTCAGGGCTGAATATTGATGTTTGAGGTCCGGGGATTAAGGATTGAGGATTGAGAATTGAGGATTGAGGATTGAGGATTGAGTATTGAGGATTGTGGATTCAGGGTTGAAGATTGAGGATTGTGGATTGAGGATTGAGGATTGAGGATTGCGTATTGAAGATTGAGGATTGGGTATTTAGGATTGAAGAATGAGGATTGAGGATTGAGGTCTGAGGATTGAGGATTGAAGATTGAGTATTGATGATTGAATATTGAGGGTTGAGGATTGAGGTTTGAGGATGGAGGATGAAGACTGAGGGTGGAGGATTGAGGTTTGAGGAACGAGGATTGAGGATTGAGGATTGAGGACTAATGATTGACGATTGAGTATTGAAGATTGAGGATTGATGACTGAGGATTGACGACTGAGAATTGAGGATTGAGGATTGATGATTGAAGATTGAGTATTGAGGATTGAATATTGAGGATTGAGGATTGAGTATTGAGGATTGAGGATTGAGGATTGAGGATTGAAGATTGAGTATTGAGTATTGAAGGTTGAGGATTGTGGATTGAGGATTAAGGATTGTGGATTGAATATTGTAGATTGAGTATTGATGCCTGAGGATTGAGGATTGAGGATTGAGGATTGAGGATTGAGGATTGAAGGTTGAGTATTGAGGATTGAAGATTGAGGATTGAAGATTGAGTATTGATGATTGAATATTGAGGATTGAGGATTGAGGATTGAGGATTGAGGATTGGGTATTGAGGATAGAGTAATGAGGATTGAGGATTGAGGTTTGAGGATTGAGGATTCAAGATTGAGTATTGATGATTGAATATTGAGGATTGAGGATTGAGGTTTGAGGATTGAGGATTGAGGATTGAGGATTGAAAGTTGAGTATTGAGGATTGAAGATTGAGGATTGAAGATTGAGTATTGATGATTGTATATTGAGGATTGAGGATTGAGGATTGAGGATTGAGGATTGGGTATTGAGGATTGAGGAATGAGGATTGAGAATTGGGGTCTGAGGATTGAGGATTGCAGATTGAGTATTGAGGATTGAAGATTGAGGATTGAGGATTGAGGATTGAGGATTGAGGAATGAGGATTGAATATTGAGTATTGAGGATTGAAGATTGAGGATAGAGGATTGAGTACTGAGGATGGAGGATGAGGGCTGAGGGTTGAGGATTGAGGATTGAGAAATGAAGATAGAGGATTGAGGATTGAAATTGAGGATTGGGTATTGAGGATTGAAGAATGAGGATTGAGGAATTAGGATTGAGGATTGAGGATTGAGGATTGAAGATTGAGGATTGGGTACTGAGGATTGAAGAATGAGGATTGAGGACTGAGGATTGAGGATTGAGGATTGAAGATTGAGTGTTGAGGATTGAAGGTTGAGGATTGAGGATTGACGATTGAGGATTGAGGATTGAAGATTGAGTATTGAGGATTGAAGGTTGAGGTTTGAGTATTGAGGATTGAGGATTCAGGGTTGAAGATTGAGGATTGAGGATTGAGGAATGAGGATTGAGGATTAAGGATTGAAGATGGAATATTGATGATTGAATATTGAGGACTGAGGATTGAGGGTTGTGGATTGAGGACGAGGACTGAGGGTTGAATATTGATGTTTGACGTCTGAGGATTAAGGATTGAGGATTGAGAATTGAGGATTGAGGATTGACGATTGAAGCTTAAGTATTGGGTATTTAGGATTGAAGAATGAGGATTGAGGATTGAGGTTTGAGGATTGAGGATTGAAGATTTAGTATTGATGATTGAATATTGAGGATTGAGGATTGAGGTTTGTGGATTCAGGATGAAGACTGGGGGTTGAGGATTGAGGTTTGAGGAACGAGGATTGAGGTTTGAGGATTGAGGACTAAGGATTGACGATTGAGTATTGAAGATTGAGGACTGATGACCGAGGATTGACGACTGAGAATTGAGGATTGAGGATTGATGATTGAAGATTGAGTATTGAGGATTGAATATTGCGGATTGAGGATTGAGGATTGAGGATTGAGGATTGAGGATTGAAGATTGAAGATTGAGTATTGCGTATTGAAGGCTGAGGATTGTGGATTGAGGATTAAGGATTGAGGATTGAATATTGTAGATTGAGTATTGATGCCTGAGGATTGAGGATTGAGGATTGAGGATTGAGGATTGAGGATTGAAGATTGAGTATTGAGGATTGAAGATTGAGGTTTGAAGATTGAGTATTGATGATTGAATATTGAGGATTGAGGATTGAGGATTGAGGATTGAGGATTGAGGATTGAGGATCTAGGATTGGAGATTGATTATTGAGTATAGAAGGTTGAGGATTGTGGATTGAGGATTGAGGATTGAGGATTGAGGATTGAGGATTGAGGATTGAGAATTGAGGATTGACGATTGAGGATTGAAGATTGAGTATTGATGATTGAATATTGAGGATTGAGGATTGAGGATTGAGGATTGAAGATTGAGTATTGAGGATTGAAGATTGAGGATTGAGTATTGAGGATTGAGGATACAGGGTTGAAGATTGAGGTTTGAGGATTGAGGATTGAGGATTGAGGATTGAGGATTGAAGATTGAAGATTGAATATTGATGATTGAATATTGAGGACTGAGGATTGAGGGTTGTGGATTGAGGACGAGGGCTGAGGGTTGAATATTGACGTTTGAGGTCTGAGGATTAAGGATTGAGGATTGAGAATTGAGTATTGAGGATTGAGGATTGAAGATTGAGGATTGGGTATTTAGGATTGAAGAATGAGGATTGAGGATTGAGGTTTTAGGACTGAGGATTGAAGATTGAGTATTGATGATTGAATATTGAGGATTGAGGAATGAGGTTTGAGGATTGAGAATGAAGTCTGAGGGTTGAGGATTGAGGTTTGAGGAACCAGGATTGAGGATTGAGGATTGAGGACTTAGGATTGACGATTGAGTATTGAAGATTGAGGAATGATGACTGAGGATTGACGACTGAGAATTGAGGATTGAGGATTGATGATTGAAGGTTGAGTATTGAGGATTGAATATTGAGGATTGAGGATTGAGGATTGAGGATTGAGGATTGAGGATTGAGGATTGAAGATTGAGTATTGAGTATTGAAGGTTGAGGATTGTGGATTGAGGATTAAGGATTGAGGATTGAATATTGTAGATTGAGTATTGATACCTGAGGATTGAGGATTGAGGATTGAGGATTGAGGATTGAGGATTGAGGATTGAAGATTGACTATTGAGGATTGAAGATTGAGGGTTGAAGATTGCGTATTGATGATTGAATATTGAGGATTGAGGATTGAGGATTGAGGATTGAGGATTGAGGATTGAGGATTGAAGATTGAGTATTGATGATTGAATATTGAGGATTGAAGAATGAGGATTGAGGATTGAGGATTGAGGATTGAGGATAGAGGATCTAGGATTGGAAATTGATTATTGAGTATTGAAGGCTGAGGATTGTGGATTGAGGATTGAGGATTGAGGATTGAGGATTGAGGATTGAGGATTGAGGATTGAGGATTGAGGATTGAGGATTGAGGATCGAAGATTGACTATTGATGATTGAATATTGAGGATTGAGGATTGAGGATTGAGGATTGAGGATTGAGGATTGAGGATTGGAGATTGACTATTGAGGATTGAAGATTGAGGATTGAGGATTGAGGATTGAGAATTGAGAATTGAGTATGAGGACTGAGGGTTGAGGATTGAGGTTTGAGGAATGAGGACTGAGGGTTGGGGAATGAGGATTGAGGATTGAGGATTGAGGATTGAGCATTGAAGGTTGGGTATTGATGCCTGAGGATTGAGGATTGAGGATTGAGGATTGATGATTGAGGATCGAGGATTGAAGATTGAGAATTGAGGATTGAAGATCGAGGATTGTGGAGTGAGGATTGAGGATGGAGGATGAGGGCTGAGGGTTGAGGATTGAGGATTGAGAAATGAGGATTGAGGATTGAGGATTGAAATTGAGGATTGGGTATTGAGGATTGAAGAATGAGGATTGAGGAATTAGGATTGAGGATTGAGGATTGAATATTGAGGATTGAGGATTGAGTATTGAGGATTGAGGATAGAGGATTGAGGATTGAAGATTGAGTATTGAGTATTGAAGGTTGAGGATTGTGGATTGAGGATTAAGGATTGTGGATTGAATATTGTAGATTGAGTATTGATGCCTGAGGATTGGGGATTGAGGATTGAGCATTGAGGATTTTGGATTGAAGGTTGAGTATTGAGGATTGAAGATTGAGGATTGAAGATTGAGTATTGATGATTGAATATTGAGGATTGAGAATTGAGGATTGAGGATTGAGGATTGGGTATTGAGGATTGAGTAATGAGGATTGAGGATTGAGGTTTGAGGATTGAGGATTGAAGATTGGGTATTGATGATTGAAGATTGAGTATTGATGATTGTATATTGAGGATTGAGGATTGAGGATTGAGGATTGAGGATTGGGTATTGAGGATTGAGGAATGAGGATTGAGAATTGAGGTTTGAGGATTGAGAATTGCAGATTGAGTATTGAGGATTGAAGATTGAGGATTGAGGATTGAGGATTGAGGAATGAGGATTGAAGATTGAGTATTGAGGATTGAGGATTGATGACTGAGGATTGAAGACTGAGAATTGAGGATTGAGGATTGATGATTGAAGATTGAGTATTGAGGATTGAATATTGCGGATTGAGGATTGAAGATTGAGTATTGAGGATTGCAGATTGAGGATTGAGTATTGAGGTTTGAGAATTCAGGGTTGAAGATTGAGGATTGAGGATTGAGGATTGAGGATTGAGGATTGAGGATTGAAGATTGAATATTGATGATTGAATATTGAGGACTGAGGATTGAGGGTTGTGGATTGAGGACGAGGACTGAGGGTTGAATATTGACGTTTGAGGTCTGAGGATTAAGGATTGAGGATTGAGAATTGAGTATTGAGGATTGAGGATTGAAGATTGAGGATTGGGTATTTAGGATTGAAGAATGAGGATTGAGGATTGAGGTTTTAGGATTGAGGATTGAAGATTGAGTCTTGATGATTGAATATTGAGGATTGAGGATTCAGGTTTGAGGATTGAGGATGAAGTCTGAGGGTTGAGGATTGAGGTTTGAGGAACGAGGATTGAGGATTGAGGATTGAGGACTAAGGATTGACGATTGAGTATTGAAGATTGAGGAATGATGGCTGAGGATTGACGACTGAGAATTGAGGATTGAGGATTGATGATTGAAAGTTGAGTATTGAGGATTGAATATTGAGGATTGAGGATTGAGGATTGAGGATTGAGAATTGAGGATTGAGGATTGAAGATTGAGTATTGAGTATTGAAGGTTGAGGATTGCGGATTGAGGATTAAGGATTGAGGATTGAATATTGTAGATTGAGTATTGATACCTGAGGATTGAGGATTGAGGATTGAGGATTGAGGATTGAGGATTGAGGATTGAAGATTGACTATTGAGGATTGAAGATTGAGGGTTGAAGATTGCGTATTGATGATTGAATATTGAGGATTGAGGATTGAGGATTGAGGATTGAGGATTGAGGATTGAGGATTGAAGATTGAGTATTGATGATTGAAAATTGATGAATGAAGAATGAGGATTGAGGATTGAGGATTGAGGATTGAGGATTGAGGATCTAGGATTGGAAATTGATTATTGAGTATTGAAGGCTGAGGATTGTGGATTGAGGATTGAGGATTGAGGATTGAGGATTGAGGATTGAGGATTGAGGATTGAGGATTGAGGATTGAGGATTGAGGATTGAGGATCAAAGATTGAGTATTGATGATTGAATATTGAGGATTGAGGATTGAGGTTTGAGGATTGAGGATTGAGGATTGAGGATTGAGGATTGAAGATTGAGTATTGATGATTGAATATTGAGGATTGAAGAATGAGGATTGAGGATTGAGGATTGAGGATTGAGGATTGAGGATCTAGGATTGGAAATTGATTATTGAGTGTTGAAGGCTGAGGATTGTGGATTGAGGATTGAGGATTGAGGATTGAGGATTGAGGATTGAGGATTGAGGATTGAGGATTGAGGATTGAGGATTGAGGATCGAAGATTGAGTATTGATGATTGAATATTGAGGATTGAGGATTGAGGTTTGAGGATTGAGGATTGAGGATTGAGGATTGAGGATTGAGTATTGAAGATTGAGTATTGATGCCTGAGGATTGAGGATCGAGGATTGAGGATTGAGGATTGGAGATTGACTATTGAGGATTGAAGATTGAGGATTGAGGATTGAGGATTGAGAATTGAGAATTGAGTATGAGGACTGAGGGTTGAGGATTGAGGTTTGAGGAATGAGGACTGAGGGTTGGGGAATGAGGATTGAGGATTGAGGATTGAGGATTGAGCATTGAAGGTTGAGTATTGATGCCTGAGGATTGAGGATTGAGGATTGATTATTGAGGATCGAGGATTGAAGATTGAGAATTGAGGATTGAAGATTGAGGTTTGAAGATTGAGTACTGATGATTGAATATTGAGGATTGAGGATTGAGGACTGAGGATTGAGGATTGAGGATTGAGGATCTAGGATTGGAGATTGATTATTGAGTATAGAAGCTTGAGGATTGTGGATTGAGGATTGAGGATTGAGGATTGAGGATTGAGGATTCAGGATTGAGAATTGAGGATTGAGGATTGAGGATTGAAGATTGAGTATTGATGATTGAATATTGAGGATTGAGGATTGAGGTTTGAGGATTGAAGATTGAGTATTGAGGATTGAAGATTGAGGATTGAGTATTGAGGATTGAGGATTCAGGGTTGAAGATTGAGGATTGAGGATTGAGGATTGAGGATTGAGGATTGAGGATTGAAGATTGAATATTGATGATTGAATATTGAGGACTGAGGATTGAGGGTTGTGGATTGAGGACGAGGACTGAGGGTTGAACATTGACGTTTGAGGTCTGAGGATTAAGGATTGAGGATTGAGAATTGAGTATTGAGGATTGAGGATTGAAGATTGAGGATTGGGTATTTAGGATTGAAGAATGAGGACTGAGGATTGAGGTTTTAGGATTGAGGATTGAAGATTGAGTATTGATGATTGAATATTGAGGATTGAGGATTGAGGTTTGAGGATTGAGGATGAAGTCTGAGGGTTGAGGATTGAGGTTTGAGGAACGAGGATTGAGGATTGAGGATTGAGGACTAAGGATTGACGATTGAGTATTGAAGATTGAGGAATGATGGCTGAGGATTGACGACTGAGAATTGAGGATTGAGGATTGATGATTGAAGGTTGAGTATAGAGGATTGAATATTGAGGATTGAGGATTGAGGATTGAGGATTGAGGATTGAGGATTGAGGATTGAAGATTGAGTACTGAGTATTGAAGGTGGAGGATTGTGGATTGAGGATTAAGGATTGAGGATTGAATATTGTAGATTGAGTATTGATACCTGAGGATTGAGGATTGAGGATTGAGGATTGAGGATTGAGGATTGAATATTGACTATTGAGGATTGAAGATTGAGGGTTGAAGATTGCGTATTGATGATTGAATATTGAGGATTGAGGATTGAGGATTGAGGATTGAGGATTGAGGATTGAGGATTGAAGATTGAGTATTGATGATTGAATATTGAGGATTGGGGATTGAGGTTTGAGGATTGAGGACGAGGACTGACGGTAGAGGATTTAGGTTTGAGGATTGAGGATTGAGGACTGAGGATTGAGGATGCGTGCTAAGCGTCGGGGATTGAGATTCGACGACTGAGGACTGAGGATTGAGGATTGAGAATTGAGGATTGATGTTTGAGAATTGAAGATTGAGGATTGTGTATTGAGGATTGAGGAATGAGGATTGAGGATTGAGGATTGAGGATTGAGGATTGAAGATTGAGGATTGAGGATTGAGGATTGAGAATTGAGAATTGAGTATGAGGACTGAGGGTTGAGGATTGAGGTTTGAGGAATGAGGATTGAGGGTTGGGGAATGAGGATTGAGGATTGAGGATTGAGGATTGAGCATTGAAGATTGAGTATTGATGCCTGAGGATTGAGGATTGAGGATTGAGGATTGAGGATTGAAGATTGAGTGTTGAGGGTTGAAGATTGAGGTCTGAGGATTGAGGATTGAGGATTGAGGATTGAAGATTGAGTATTGAGGATTGAAGATTGAGGATTGAGTATTGATGATTGAGGATTCAGGGTTGAAGATTGAGGATTGAGGATTGAGGATTGACGATCTAGGACTGGAGATTGATTATTGAGTATAGAAGCTTGAGGATTGTGGATTGAGGATTGAGGATTGAGGATTGAGGATTGAGGATTGAGGATTGAGGACCTAGGATTGGAAATTGATTATTGAGTATTGAAGGCTGAGGATTGTGGATTGAGGATTGAGGATTGAGGATTGAGGATTGAGGATTGAGGATTGAGGATTGAGGATTGAGGATTGAGGATTGAGGATTGAGGATCAAAGATTGAGTATTGATGATTGAATATTGAGGATTGAGGATTGAGGTTTGAGGATTGAGGATTGAGGATTGAGGATTGATTATTGAGGATCGAGGATTGAAGATTGAGAATTGAGGATTGAAGATTGAGGTTTGAAGATTGAGTACTGATGATTGAATATTGAGGATTGAGGATTGAGGATTGAGGATTGAGGATTGAGGATTGAGGATCTAGGATTGGAGATTGATTATTGAGTATAGAAGCTTGAGGATTGTGGATTGAGGATTGAGGATTGAGGATTGAGGATTGAGGATTCAGGACTGAGAATTGAGGATTGAGGATTGAGGATTGAAGATTGAGTATTGATGATTGAATATTGAGGATTGAGGATTGAGGTTTGAGGATTGAAGATTGGGTATTGAGGATTGAAGATTGAGGATTGAGTATTGAGGATTGAGGATTCAGGGTTGAAGATTGAGGATTGAGGATTGAGGATTGAGGATTGAGGATTGAGGATTGAAGATTGAATATTGATGATTGAATATTGGGGACTGAGGATTGAGGGTTGTGGATTGAGGACGAGGACTGAGGGTTGAACATTGACGTTTGAGGTCTGAGGATTAAGGATTGAGGATTGAGAATTGAGTATTGAGGATTGAGGATTGAAGATTGAGGATTGGGTATTTAGGATTGAAGAATGAGGACTGAGGATTGAGGTTTTAGGATTGAGGATTGAAGATTGAGTATTGATGATTGAATATTGAGGATTGAGGATTCAGGTTTGAGGATTGAGGATGAAGTCTGAGGGTTGAGGATTGAGGTTTGAGGAACGAGGATTGAGGATTGAGGATTGAGGACTAAGGATTGACGATTGAGTATTGAAGATTGAGGAATGATGGCTGAGGATTGACGACTGAGAATTGAGGATTGAGGATTGATGATTGAAGGTTGAGTATAGAGGATTGAATATTGAGGATTGAGGATTGAGGATTGAGGATTGAGGATTGAGGATTGAGGATTGAAGATTGAGTACTGAGTATTGAAGGTGGAGGATTGTGGATTGAGGATTAAGGATTGAGGATTGAATATTGTAGATTGAGTATTGATACCTGAGGATTAAGGATTGAGGATTGAGGATTGAGGATTGAGGATTGAAGATTGACTATTGAGGATTGAAGATTGAGGGTTGAAGATTGCGTATTGATGATTGAATATTGAGGATTGAGGATTGAGGATTGAGGATTGAGGATTGAGGATTGAGGATTGAAGATTGAGTATTGATGATTGAATATTGAGGATTGGGGATTGAGGTTTGAGGATTGAGGACGAGGACTGATGGTAGAGGATTTAGGTTTGAGGATTGAGGATTGAGGACTGAGGATTGAGGATGCGTGCTAAGCGTCGGGGATTGAGATTCGACGACTGAGGACTGAGGATTGAGGATTGAGAATTGAGGATTGATGTTTGAGAATTGAAGATTGAGGATTGTGTATTGAGGATTGAGGAATGAGGATTGAGGATTGAGGATTGAGGATTGAGGATTGAAGATTGAGGATTGAGGATTGAGGATTGAGAATTGAGAATTGAGTATGAGGACTGAGGGTTGAGGATTGAGGTTTGAGGAATGAGGATTGAGGGTTGAGGAATGAGGATTGAGGATTGAGGATTGAGGATTGAGCATTGAAGATTGAGTATTGATGCCTGAGGATTGAGGATTGAGGATTGAGGATTGAGGATTGAAGATTGAGTGTTGAGGGTTGAAGATTGAGGTCTGAGGATTGAGGATTGAGGATTGAGGATTGAAGATTGAGTATTGAGGATTGAAGATTGAGGATTGAGTATTGATGATTGAGGATTCAGGGTTGAAGATTGAGGATTGAGGATTGAGGATTGACGATCTAGGATTGGAGATTGATTATTGAGTATAGAAGCTTGAGGATTGTGGATTGAGGATTGAGGATTGAGGATTGAGGATTGAGGATTGAGGATTGAGGATTGAGAATTGAGGATTGGAGATTGAGGATTGAGTATTGAGGATTGAGGACTCAGGGTTGAAGATTGAGGATTGAGGATTGAGGATTGAGGATTGAGGATTGAGGATTGAGGATTGGGTATTGAGGATTGAGCAATGAGGATTGAGGATTGAGGTTTGAGGATTGAGGATTGCAGATTGAGTATTGAGGATTGAAGATTGAGGATTGAGGATTGAGGATTGAGGAATGAGGATTGAAGATTGAGTATTGAGGATTGAAGATTGAGGATAGAGGATTGAGTACTGAGGACGGAGGATGAGGGCTGAGGGTTGAGGATTGAGGATTGAGAAATGAGGATTGAGGATTGAGGATTGAAATTGAGGATTGGGTATTGAGGATTGAAGGATGAGGATTGAGGAATTAGGATTGAGGATTGAGGATTGAGGTTTGAGGGTTGAGGATTGAAGATTGAATATTGATGATTGAATATTGAGGACTGCGGATTGAGGGTTGTGGATTGTGGGCGAGGACTCAGGGCTGAATATTGATGTTTGAGGTCCGGGGATTAAGGATTGAGGATTGAGAATTGAGGATTGAGGATTGAGGATTGAAGATTGAGGATTGGGTATTTAGGATTGAAGAATGAGGATTGAGGATTGAGGTTTGAGGATTGAGGATTGAAGATTGAGTATTGATGATTGAATATTGAGGATTGAGGATTGAGGTTTGAGGATTGAGGATTGAGGATTGAGGATTGAAGATTGAGTATTGAGGATTGAACATTGAGGATTGAAGATTGAGTATTGATGATTGAATATTGAGGATTGAGGATTGAGGATTGAGGACTGAGGATTGGGTATTGAGGATTGAGGAATGAGGATTGAGGATTGAGGTTTGAGGATTGAGGATTGCAGATTGAGTATTGAGGATTGAAGATTGAGGATTGAGGTTTGAGGATTGTGGAATGAGGATTGAAGATTGAGTATTGAGGATTGAAGATTGAGTATAGAGGATTGAGTACTGAGGATGGAGGATGAGGGCTGAGGGATGAGGATTGAGGATTGAGAAATGAGGATTGAGGATTGAGGATTGAAATTGAGGATTGGGTATTGAGGATTGAAGAATGAGGATTGAGGAATTAGGATTGAGGATTGAGGATTGAGGATTGAAGATTGAGGATTGGGTATTGAGGATTGAAGAATGAGGATTGAGGTCTGAGGATTGAGGATTGAGGATTGAAGATTGAGTGTTGAGGATTGAAGATTGAGGAATGAGGATTGACGATTGTGGATTGAGGATTGAAGATTGAGTATTGAGGATTGAAGATTGAGTATTGAGGATTGAGGATTCAGGGTTGAAGATTGAGGATTGAGGATTGAGGATTGAGGATTGAGGATTGAGGATTGAGGATTGGGTATTGAGGATTGAGGAATGAGGATTGAGGATTGAGGTTTGAGGATTGAGGATTGCAGATTGAGTATTGAGGATTGAAGATTGAGGATTGAGGATTGAGGATTGAGGAATGAGGATTGAAGATTGAGTATTGAGGATTGAAGATTGAGGATAGAGGATTGAGTACTGAGGATGGAGGATGAGGGCTGAGGGTTGAGGATTGAGGATTGAGAAATGAGGATTGAGGATTGAGGATTGAAATTGAGGATTGGGTATTGAGGATTGAAGAATGAGGATTGAGGAATTAGGATTGAGGATTGAGGATTGAGGATTGAAGATTGAGGATTGGGTATTGAGGATTGAAGAATGAGGATTGAGGATTGAGGATTGAGGATTGAGTATTGAGGATTGAGGATTCAGGGTTGAAGATTGAGGATTGAGGATTGAGGATTGAGGATTGAGGGTTGAGGATTGAAGATTGAATATTGATGATTGAATATTGAGGACTGCGGATTGAGGGTTGTGAATTGTGGGCGAGGACTCAGGGCTGAATATTGATGTTTGAGGTCCGGGGATTAAGGATTGAGGATTGAGAATTGAGGATTGAGGATTGAGGATTGAAGATTGAGGATTGGGTATTTAGGATTGAAGAATGAGGATTGAGGATTGAGGATTGAGGATTGAGTATTGAAGATTGAGTGTTGAGGATTGAAGATTGAGGATTGAGGATTGAGGTTTGTGGATTGAGGATTGAGGATTGAGGATTGAAGATTGAGTATTGAGGATTGAAGATTGAGGATTGAAGATTGAGTATTGATGATTGAATATTGAGGATTGAGGATTGAGGATTGAGGATTGAGGATTGGGTATTGAGGATTGAGGAATGAGGATTGAGGATTGAGGATTGAGGATTGAGGATTGAGAATTGAGGATTGGAGATTGAGGATTGAGTATTGAGGATTGAGGATTCCGGGTTGAAGATTGAGGATTGAGGATTGAGGATTGAGGATTGAGGATTGAGGATTGAGGATTGGGTATTGAGGATTGAGGAATGAGGATTGAGGATTGAGGTTTGAGGATTGAGGATTGCAGATTGAGTATTGAGGATTGAAGATTGAGGATTGAGGATTGAGGATTGAGGAATGAGGATTGAAGATTGAGTATTGAGGATTGAAGATTGAGGATAGAGAGTTGAGTACTGAGGATGGAGGATGAGGGCTGAGGGTTGAGGATTGAGGATTGAGAAATGAGGATTGAGGATTGAGGATTGAAATTGAGGATTGGGTATTGAGGATTGAAGGATGAGGATTGAGGAATTAGGATTGAGGATTGAGGATTGAGGATTGAAGATTGAGGATTGGGTATTGAGGATTGAAGAATGAGGATTGAGGATTGAGGATTGAGGATTGAGTATTGAAGATTGAGTGTTGAGGATTGAAGATTGAGGATTGAGGATTGAGGATTGAGGATTGAGGATTGAGGATTGAAGATTGAGTATTGAGGATTGAAGATTGAGGATTGAGTATTGAGGATTGAGGATTGAGGATTGAGGATTGAGGATTGAGGATTGAGGATTGAGTATTGAGGATTGAGGATTGAGGATTGAGGATTGAAGATTGAGTATTGAGTATTGAAGGTTGAGGATTGTGGATTGAGGATTAAGGATTGTGGATTGAATATTGTAGATTGAGTATTGATGCCTGAGGATTGAGGATTGAGGATTGAGGATTGAGGATTGAGGATTGAAGGTTGAGTATTGAGGATTGAAGATTGAGGATTGAAGATTGAGTATTGATGATTGAATATTGAGGATTGAGGATTGAGGATTGAGGATTGAGGATTGGGTATTGAGGATAGAGTAATGAGGATTGAGGATTGAGGTTTGAGGATTGAGGATTCAAGATTGAGTATTGATGATTGAATATTGAGGATTGAGGATTGAGGTTTGAGGATTGAGGATTGAGGATTGAGGATTGAAAGTTGAGTATTGAGGATTGAAGATTGAGGATTGAAGATTGAGTATTGATGATTGTATATTGAGGATTGAGGATTGAGGATTGAGGATTGAGGATTGGGTATTGAGGATTGAGGAATGAGGATTGAGAATTGGGGTCTGAGGATTGAGGATTGCAGATTGAGTATTGAGGATTGAAGATTGAGGATTGAGGATTGAGGATTGAGGATTGAGGAATGAGGATTGAATATTGAGTATTGAGGATTGAAGATTGAGGATAGAGGATTGAGTACTGAGGATGGAGGATGAGGGCTGAGGGTTGAGGATTGAGGATTGAGAAATGAAGATAGAGGATTGAGGATTGAAATTGAGGATTGGGTATTGAGGATTGAAGAATGAGGATTGAGGAATTAGGATTGAGGATTGAGGATTGAGGATTGAAGATTGAGGATTGGGTACTGAGGATTGAAGAATGAGGATTGAGGACTGAGGATTGAGGATTGAGGATTGAAGATTGAGTGTTGAGGATTGAAGGTTGAGGATTGAGGATTGACGATTGAGGATTGAGGATTGAAGATTGAGTATTGAGGATTGAAGGTTGAGGTTTGAGTATTGAGGATTGAGGATTCAGGGTTGAAGATTGAGGATTGAGGATTGAGGAATGAGGATTGAGGATTAAGGATTGAAGATGGAATATTGATGATTGAATATTGAGGACTGAGGATTGAGGGTTGTGGATTGAGGACGAGGACTGAGGGTTGAATATTGATGTTTGACGTCTGAGGATTAAGGATTGAGGATTGAGAATTGAGGATTGAGGATTGACGATTGAAGCTTAAGTATTGGGTATTTAGGATTGAAGAATGAGGATTGAGGATTGAGGTTTGAGGATTGAGGATTGAAGATTTAGTATTGATGATTGAATATTGAGGATTGAGGATTGAGGTTTGTGGATTCAGGATGAAGACTGGGGGTTGAGGATTGAGGTTTGAGGAACGAGGATTGAGGTTTGAGGATTGAGGACTAAGGATTGACGATTGAGTATTGAAGATTGAGGACTGATGACCGAGGATTGACGACTGAGAATTGAGGATTGAGGATTGATGATTGAAGATTGAGTATTGAGGATTGAATATTGCGGATTGAGGATTGAGGATTGAGGATTGAGGATTGAGGATTGAAGATTGAAGATTGAGTATTGCGTATTGAAGGCTGAGGATTGTGGATTGAGGATTAAGGATTGAGGATTGAATATTGTAGATTGAGTATTGATGCCTGAGGATTGAGGATTGAGGATTGAGGATTGAGGATTGAGGATTGAAGATTGAGTATTGAGGATTGAAGATTGAGGTTTGAAGATTGAGTATTGATGATTGAATATTGAGGATTGAGGATTGAGGATTGAGGATTGAGGATTGAGGATTGAGGATCTAGGATTGGAGATTGATTATTGAGTATAGAAGGTTGAGGATTGTGGATTGAGGATTGAGGATTGAGGATTGAGGATTGAGGATTGAGGATTGAGAATTGAGGATTGACGATTGAGGATTGAAGATTGAGTATTGATGATTGAATATTGAGGATTGAGGATTGAGGATTGAGGATTGAAGATTGAGTATTGAGGATTGAAGATTGAGGATTGAGTATTGAGGATTGAGGATACAGGGTTGAAGATTGAGGTTTGAGGATTGAGGATTGAGGATTGAGGATTGAGGATTGAAGATTGAAGATTGAATATTGATGATTGAATATTGAGGACTGAGGATTGAGGGTTGTGGATTGAGGACGAGGGCTGAGGGTTGAATATTGACGTTTGAGGTCTGAGGATTAAGGATTGAGGATTGAGAATTGAGTATTGAGGATTGAGGATTGAAGATTGAGGATTGGGTATTTAGGATTGAAGAATGAGGATTGAGGATTGAGGTTTTAGGACTGAGGATTGAAGATTGAGTATTGATGATTGAATATTGAGGATTGAGGAATGAGGTTTGAGGATTGAGAATGAAGTCTGAGGGTTGAGGATTGAGGTTTGAGGAACCAGGATTGAGGATTGAGGATTGAGGACTTAGGATTGACGATTGAGTATTGAAGATTGAGGAATGATGACTGAGGATTGACGACTGAGAATTGAGGATTGAGGATTGATGATTGAAGGTTGAGTATTGAGGATTGAATATTGAGGATTGAGGATTGAGGATTGAGGATTGAGGATTGAGGATTGAGGATTGAAGATTGAGTATTGAGTATTGAAGGTTGAGGATTGTGGATTGAGGATTAAGGATTGAGGATTGAATATTGTAGATTGAGTATTGATACCTGAGGATTGAGGATTGAGGATTGAGGATTGAGGATTGAGGATTGAGGATTGAAGATTGACTATTGAGGATTGAAGATTGAGGGTTGAAGATTGCGTATTGATGATTGAATATTGAGGATTGAGGATTGAGGATTGAGGATTGAGGATTGAGGATTGAGGATTGAAGATTGAGTATTGATGATTGAATATTGAGGATTGAAGAATGAGGATTGAGGATTGAGGATTGAGGATTGAGGATAGAGGATCTAGGATTGGAAATTGATTATTGAGTATTGAAGGCTGAGGATTGTGGATTGAGGATTGAGGATTGAGGATTGAGGATTGAGGATTGAGGATTGAGGATTGAGGATTGAGGATTGAGGATTGAGGATCGAAGATTGACTATTGATGATTGAATATTGAGGATTGAGGATTGAGGATTGAGGATTGAGGATTGAGGATTGAGGATTGGAGATTGACTATTGAGGATTGAAGATTGAGGATTGAGGATTGAGGATTGAGAATTGAGAATTGAGTATGAGGACTGAGGGTTGAGGATTGAGGTTTGAGGAATGAGGACTGAGGGTTGGGGAATGAGGATTGAGGATTGAGGATTGAGGATTGAGCATTGAAGGTTGGGTATTGATGCCTGAGGATTGAGGATTGAGGATTGAGGATTGATGATTGAGGATCGAGGATTGAAGATTGAGAATTGAGGATTGAAGATCGAGGATTGTGGAGTGAGGATTGAGGATGGAGGATGAGGGCTGAGGGTTGAGGATTGAGGATTGAGAAATGAGGATTGAGGATTGAGGATTGAAATTGAGGATTGGGTATTGAGGATTGAAGAATGAGGATTGAGGAATTAGGATTGAGGATTGAGGATTGAATATTGAGGATTGAGGATTGAGTATTGAGGATTGAGGATAGAGGATTGAGGATTGAAGATTGAGTATTGAGTATTGAAGGTTGAGGATTGTGGATTGAGGATTAAGGATTGTGGATTGAATATTGTAGATTGAGTATTGATGCCTGAGGATTGGGGATTGAGGATTGAGCATTGAGGATTTTGGATTGAAGGTTGAGTATTGAGGATTGAAGATTGAGGATTGAAGATTGAGTATTGATGATTGAATATTGAGGATTGAGAATTGAGGATTGAGGATTGAGGATTGGGTATTGAGGATTGAGTAATGAGGATTGAGGATTGAGGTTTGAGGATTGAGGATTGAAGATTGGGTATTGATGATTGAAGATTGAGTATTGATGATTGTATATTGAGGATTGAGAATTGAGGATTGAGGATTGAGGATTGGGTATTGAGGATTGAGGAATGAGAATTGAGAATTGAGGTTTGAGGATTGAGAATTGCAGATTGAGTATTGAGGATTGCAGATTGAGGATTGAGTATTGAGGTTTGAGAATTCAGGGTTGAAGATTGAGGATTGAGGATTGAGGATTGAGGATTGAGGATTGAGGATTGAAGATTGAATATTGATGATTGAATATTGAGGACTGAGGATTGAGGGTTGTGGATTGAGGACGAGGACTGAGGGTTGAATATTGACGTTTGAGGTCTGAGGATTAAGGATTGAGGATTGAGAATTGAGTATTGAGGATTGAGGATTGAAGATTGAGGATTGGGTATTTAGGATTGAAGAATGAGGATTGAGGATTGAGGTTTTAGGATTGAGGATTGAAGATTGAGTCTTGATGATTGAATATTGAGGATTGAGGATTCAGGTTTGAGGATTGAGGATGAAGTCTGAGGGTTGAGGATTGAGGTTTGAGGAACGAGGATTGAGGATTGAGGATTGAGGACTAAGGATTGACGATTGAGTATTGAAGATTGAGGAATGATGGCTGAGGATTGACGACTGAGAATTGAGGATTGAGGATTGATGATTGAAAGTTGAGTATTGAGGATTGAATATTGAGGATTGAGGATTGAGGATTGAGGATTGAGAATTGAGGATTGAGGATTGAAGATTGAGTATTGAGTATTGAAGGTTGAGGATTGCGGATTGAGGATTAAGGATTGAGGATTGAATATTGTAGATTGAGTATTGATACCTGAGGATTGAGGATTGAGGATTGAGGATTGAGGATTGAGGATTGAGGATTGAAGATTGACTATTGAGGATTGAAGATTGAGGGTTGAAGATTGCGTATTGATGATTGAATATTGAGGATTGAGGATTGAGGATTGAGGATTGAGGATTGAGGATTGAGGATTGAAGATTGAGTATTGATGATTGAAAATTGATGAATGAAGAATGAGGATTGAGGATTGAGGATTGAGGATTGAGGATTGAGGATCTAGGATTGGAAATTGATTATTGAGTATTGAAGGCTGAGGATTGTGGATTGAGGATTGAGGATTGAGGATTGAGGATTGAGGATTGAGGATTGAGGATTGAGGATTGAGGATTGAGGATTGAGGATTGAGGATCAAAGATTGAGTATTGATGATTGAATATTGAGGATTGAGGATTGAGGTTTGAGGATTGAGGATTGAGGATTGAGGATTGAGGATTGAAGATTGAGTATTGATGATTGAATATTGAGGATTGAAGAATGAGGATTGAGGATTGAGGATTGAGGATTGAGGATTGAGGATCTAGGATTGGAAATTGATTATTGAGTGTTGAAGGCTGAGGATTGTGGATTGAGGATTGAGGATTGAGGATTGAGGATTGAGGATTGAGGATTGAGGATTGAGGATTGAGGATTGAGGATTGAGGATCGAAGATTGAGTATTGATGATTGAATATTGAGGATTGAGGATTGAGGTTTGAGGATTGAGGATTGAGGATTGAGGATTGAGGATTGAGTATTGAAGATTGAGTATTGATGCCTGAGGATTGAGGATCGAGGATTGAGGATTGAGGATTGGAGATTGACTATTGAGGATTGAAGATTGAGGATTGAGGATTGAGGATTGAGAATTGAGAATTGAGTGTGAGGACTGAGGGTTGAGGATTGAGGTTTGAGGAATGAGGACTGAGGGTTGGGGAATGAGGATTGAGGATTGAGGATTGAGGATTGAGCATTGAAGGTTGAGTATTGATGCCTGAGGATTGAGGATTGAGGATTGATTATTGAGGATCGAGGATTGAAGATTGAGAATTGAGGATTGAAGATTGAGGTTTGAAGATTGAGTACTGATGATTGAATATTGAGGATTGAGGATTGAGGACTGAGGATTGAGGATTGAGGATTGAGGATCTAGGATTGGAGATTGATTATTGAGTATAGAAGCTTGAGGATTGTGGATTGAGGATTGAGGATTGAGGATTGAGGATTGAGGATTCAGGATTGAGAATTGAGGATTGAGGATTGAGGATTGAAGATTGAGTATTGATGATTGAATATTGAGGATTGAGGATTGAGGTTTGAGGATTGAAGATTGAGTATTGAGGATTGAAGATTGAGGATTGAGTATTGAGGATTGAGGATTCAGGGTTGAAGATTGAGGATTGAGGATTGAGGATTGAGGATTGAGGATTGAGGATTGAAGATTGAATATTGATGATTGAATATTGAGGACTGAGGATTGAGGGTTGTGGATTGAGGACGAGGACTGAGGGTTGAACATTGACGTTTGAGGTCTGAGGATTAAGGATTGAGGATTGAGAATTGAGTATTGAGGATTGAGGATTGAAGATTGAGGATTGGGTATTTAGGATTGAAGAATGAGGACTGAGGATTGAGGTTTTAGGATTGAGGATTGAAGATTGAGTATTGATGATTGAATATTGAGGATTGAGGATTGAGGTTTGAGGATTGAGGATGAAGTCTGAGGGTTGAGGATTGAGGTTTGAGGAACGAGGATTGAGGATTGAGGATTGAGGACTAAGGATTGACGATTGAGTATTGAAGATTGAGGAATGATGGCTGAGGATTGACGACTGAGAATTGAGGATTGAGGATTGATGATTGAAGGTTGAGTATAGAGGATTGAATATTGAGGATTGAGGATTGAGGATTGAGGATTGAGGATTGAGGATTGAGGATTGAAGATTGAGTACTGAGTATTGAAGGTGGAGGATTGTGGATTGAGGATTAAGGATTGAGGATTGAATATTGTAGATTGAGTATTGATACCTGAGGATTGAGGATTGAGGATTGAGGATTGAGGATTGAGGATTGAATATTGACTATTGAGGATTGAAGATTGAGGGTTGAAGATTGCGTATTGATGATTGAATATTGAGGATTGAGGATTGAGGATTGAGGATTGAGGATTGAGGATTGAGGATTGAAGATTGAGTATTGATGATTGAATATTGAGGATTGGGGATTGAGGTTTGAGGATTGAGGACGAGGACTGACGGTAGAGGATTTAGGTTTGAGGATTGAGGATTGAGGACTGAGGATTGAGGATGCGTGCTAAGCGTCGGGGATTGAGATTCGACGACTGAGGACTGAGGATTGAGGATTGAGAATTGAGGATTGATGTTTGAGAATTGAAGATTGAGGATTGTGTATTGAGGATTGAGGAATGAGGATTGAGGATTGAGGATTGAGGATTGAGGATTGAAGATTGAGGATTGAGGATTGAGGATTGAGAATTGAGAATTGAGTATGAGGACTGAGGGTTGAGGATTGAGGTTTGAGGAATGAGGATTGAGGGTTGGGGAATGAGGATTGAGGATTGAGGATTGAGGATTGAGCATTGAAGATTGAGTATTGATGCCTGAGGATTGAGGATTGAGGATTGAGGATTGAGGATTGAAGATTGAGTGTTGAGGGTTGAAGATTGAGGTCTGAGGATTGAGGATTGAGGATTGAGGATTGAAGATTGAGTATTGACGATTGAAGATTGAGGATTGAGTATTGATGATTGAGGATTCAGGGTTGAAGATTGAGGATTGAGGATTGAGGATTGACGATCTAGGATTGGAGATTGATTATTGAGTATAGAAGCTTGAGGATTGTGGATTGAGGATTGAGGATTGAGGATTGAGGATTGAGGATTGAGGATTGAGGACCTAGGATTGGAAATTGATTATTGAGTATTGAAGGCTGAGGATTGTGGATTGAGGATTGAGGATTGAGGATTGAGGATTGAGGATTGAGGATTGAGGATTGAGGATTGAGGATTGAGGATTGAGGATTGAGGATCAAAGATTGAGTATTGATGATTGAATATTGAGGATTGAGGATTGAGGTTTGAGGATTGAGGATTGAGGATTGAGGATTGATTATTGAGGATCGAGGATTGAAGATTGAGAATTGAGGATTGAAGATTGAGGTTTGAAGATTGAGTACTGATGATTGAATATTGAGGATTGAGGATTGAGGATTGAGGATTGAGGATTGAGGATTGAGGATCTAGGATTGGAGATTGATTATTGAGTATAGAAGCTTGAGGATTGTGGATTGAGGATTGAGGATTGAGGATTGAGGATTGAGGATTCAGGACTGAGAATTGAGGATTGAGGATTGAGGATTGAAGATTGAGTATTGATGATTGAATATTGAGGATTGAGGATTGAGGTTTGAGGATTGAAGATTGGGTATTGAGGATTGAAGATTGAGGATTGAGTATTGAGGATTGAGGATTCAGGGTTGAAGATTGAGGATTGAGGATTGAGGATTGAGGATTGAGGATTGAGGATTGAAGATTGAATATTGATGATTGAATATTGGGGACTGAGGATTGAGGGTTGTGGATTGAGGACGAGGACTGAGGGTTGAACATTGACGTTTGAGGTCTGAGGATTACGGATTGAGGATTGAGAATTGAGTATTGAGGATTGAGGATTGAAGATTGAGGATTGGGTATTTAGGATTGAAGAATGAGGACTGAGGATTGAGGTTTTAGGATTGAGGATTGAAGATTGAGTATTGATGATTGAATATTGAGGATTGAGGATTGAGGTTTGAGGATTGAGGATGAAGTCTGAGGGTTGAGGATTGAGGTTTGAGGAACGAGGATTGAGGATTGAGGATTGAGGACTAAGGATTGACGATTGAGTATTGAAGATTGAGGAATGATGGCTGAGGATTGACGACTGAGAATTGAGGATTGAGGATTGATGATTGAAGGTTGAGTATAGAGGATTGAATATTGAGGATTGAGGATTGAGGATTGAGGATTGAGGATTGAGGATTGAGGATTGAAGATTGAGTACTGAGTATTGAAGGTGGAGGATTGTGGATTGAGGATTAAGGATTGAGGATTGAATATTGTAGATTGAGTATTGATACCTGAGGATTAAGGATTGAGGATTGAGGATTGAGGATTGAGGATTGAAGATTGACTATTGAGGATTGAAGATTGAGGGTTGAAGATTGCGTATTGATGATTGAATATTGAGGATTGAGGATTGAGGATTGAGGATTGAGGATTGAGGATTGAGGATTGAAGATTGAGTATTGATGATTGAATATTGAGGATTGGGGATTGAGGTTTGAGGATTGAGGACGAGGACTGATGGTAGAGGATTTAGGTTTGAGGATTGAGGATTGAGGACTGAGGATTGAGGATGCGTGCTAAGCGTCGGGGATTGAGATTCGACGACTGAGGACTGAGGATTGAGGATTGAGAATTGAGGATTGATGTTTGAGAATTGAAGATTGAGGATTGTGTATTGAGGATTGAGGAATGAGGATTGAGGATTGAGGATTGAGGATTGAGGATTGAAGATTGAGGATTGAGGATTGAGGATTGAGAATTGAGAATTGAGTATGAGGACTGAGGGTTGAGGATTGAGGTTTGAGGAATGAGGATTGAGGGTTGAGGAATGAGGATTGAGGATTGAGGATTGAGGATTGAGCATTGAAGATTGAGTATTGATGCCTGAGGATTGAGGATTGAGGATTGAGGATTGAGGATTGAAGATTGAGTGTTGAGGGTTGAAGATTGAGGTCTGAGGATTGAGGATTGAGGATTGAGGATTGAAGATTGAGTATTGAGGATTGAAGATTGAGGATTGAGTATTGATGATTGAGGATTCAGGGTTGAAGATTGAGGATTGAGGATTGAGGATTGACGATCTAGGATTGGAGATTGATTATTGAGTATAGAAGCTTGAGGATTGTGGATTGAGGATTGAGGATTGAGGATTGAGGATTGAGGATTGAGGATTGAGGATTGAGAATTGAGGATTGGAGATTGAGGATTGAGTATTGAGGATTGAGGACTCAGGGTTGAAGATTGAGGATTGAGGATTGAGGATTGAGGATTGAGGATTGAGGATTGAGGATTGGGTATTGAGGATTGAGCAATGAGGATTGAGGATTGAGGTTTGAGGATTGAGGATTGCAGATTGAGTATTGAGGATTGAAGATTGAGGATTGAGGATTGAGGATTGAGGAATGAGGATTGAAGATTGAGTATTGAGGATTGAAGATTGAGGATAGAGGATTGAGTACTGAGGACGGAGGATGAGGGCTGAGGGTTGAGGATTGAGGATTGAGAAATGAGGATTGAGGATTGAGGATTGAAATTGAGGATTGGGTATTGAGGATTGAAGGATGAGGATTGAGGAATTAGGATTGAGGATTGAGGATTGAGGTTTGAGGGTTGAGGATTGAAGATTGAATATTGATGATTGAATATTGAGGACTGCGGATTGAGGGTTGTGGATTGTGGGCGAGGACTCAGGGCTGAATATTGATGTTTGAGGTCCGGGGATTAAGGATTGAGGATTGAGAATTGAGGATTGAGGATTGAGGATTGAAGATTGAGGATTGGGTATTTAGGATTGAAGAATGAGGATTGAGGATTGAGGTTTGAGGATTGAGGATTGAAGATTGAGTATTGATGATTGAATATTGAGGATTGAGGATTGAGGTTTGAGGATTGAGGATTGAGGATTGAGGATTGAAGATTGAGTATTGAGGATTGAACATTGAGGATTGAAGATTGAGTATTGATGATTGAATATTGAGGATTGAGGATTGAGGATTGAGGACTGAGGATTGGGTATTGAGGATTGAGGAATGAGGATTGAGGATTGAGGTTTGAGGATTGAGGATTGCAGATTGAGTATTGAGGATTGAAGATTGAGGATTGAGGTTTGAGGATTGTGGAATGAGGATTGAAGATTGAGTATTGAGGATTGAAGATTGAGTATAGAGGATTGAGTACTGAGGATGGAGGATGAGGGCTGAGGGATGAGGATTGAGGATTGAGAAATGAGGATTGAGGATTGAGGATTGAAATTGAGGATTGGGTATTGAGGATTGAAGAATGAGGATTGAGGAATTAGGATTGAGGATTGAGGATTGAGGATTGAAGATTGAGGATTGGGTATTGAGGATTGAAGAATGAGGATTGAGGTCTGAGGATTGAGGATTGAGGATTGAAGATTGAGTGTTGAGGATTGAAGATTGAGGAATGAGGATTGACGATTGAGGATTGAGGATTGAAGATTGAGTATTGAGGATTGAAGATTGAGTATTGAGGATTGAGGATTCAGGGTTGAAGATTGAGGATTGAGGATTGAGGATTGAGGATTGAGGATTGAGGATTGAGGATTGGGTATTGAGGATTGAGGAATGAGGATTGAGGATTGAGGTTTGAGGATTGAGGATTGCAGATTGAGTATTGAGGATTGAAGATTGAGGATTGAGGATTGAGGATTGAGGAATGAGGATTGAAGATTGAGTATTGAGGATTGAAGATTGAGGATAGAGGATTGAGTACTGAGGATGGAGGATGAGGGCTGAGGGTTGAGGATTGAGGATTGAGAAATGAGGATTGAGGATTGAGGATTGAAATTGAGGATTGGGTATTGAGGATTGAAGAATGAGGATTGAGGAATTAGGATTGAGGATTGAGGATTGAGGATTGAAGATTGAGGATTGGGTATTGAGGATTGAAGAATGAGGATTGAGGATTGAGGATTGAGGATTGAGTATTGAGGATTGAGGATTCAGGGTTGAAGATTGAGGATTGAGGATTGAGGATTGAGGATTGAGGGTTGAGGATTGAAGATTGAATATTGATGATTGAATATTGAGGACTGCGGATTGAGGGTTGTGAATTGTGGGCGAGGACTCAGGGCTGAATATTGATGTTTGAGGTCCGGGGATTAAGGATTGAGGATTGAGAATTGAGGATTGAGGATTGAGGATTGAAGATTGAGGATTGGGTATTTAGGATTGAAGAATGAGGATTGAGGATTGAGGATTGAGGATTGAGTATTGAAGATTGAGTGTTGAGGATTGAAGATTGAGGATTGAGGATTGAGGTTTGTGGATTGAGGATTGAGGATTGAGGATTGAAGATTGAGTATTGAGGATTGAAGATTGAGGATTGAAGATTGAGTATTGATGATTGAATATTGAGGATTGAGGATTGAGGATTGAGGATTGAGGATTGGGTATTGAGGATTGAGGAATGAGGATTGAGGATTGAGGATTGAGGATTGAGGATTGAGAATTGAGGATTGGAGATTGAGGATTGAGTATTGAGGATTGAGGATTCCGGGTTGAAGATTGAGGATTGAGGATTGAGGATTGAGGATTGAGGATTGAGGATTGAGGATTGGGTATTGAGGATTGAGGAATGAGGATTGAGGATTGAGGTTTGAGGATTGAGGATTGCAGATTGAGTATTGAGGATTGAAGATTGAGGATTGAGGATTGAGGATTGAGGAATGAGGATTGAAGATTGAGTATTGAGGATTGAAGATTGAGGATAGAGAGTTGAGTACTGAGGATGGAGGATGAGGGCTGAGGGTTGAGGATTGAGGATTGAGAAATGAGGATTGAGGATTGAGGATTGAAATTGAGGATTGGGTATTGAGGATTGAAGGATGAGGATTGAGGAATTAGGATTGAGGATTGAGGATTGAGGATTGAAGATTGAGGATTGGGTATTGAGGATTGAAGAATGAGGATTGAGGATTGAGGATTGAGGATTGAGTATTGAAGATTGAGTGTTGAGGATTGAAGATTGAGGATTGAGGATTGAGGATTGAGGATTGAGGATTGAGGATTGAAGATTGAGTATTGAGGATTGAAGATTGAGGATTGAGTATTGAGGATTGAGGATTCAGGGTTGAAGATTGAGGATTGAGGATTGAGGATTGAGGATTGAGGGTTGAGGATTGAAGATTGAATATTGATGATTGAATATTGAGGACTGCGGATTGAGGGTTGTGAATTGTGGGCGAGGACTCAGGGCTGAATATTGATGTTTGAGGTCCGGGGATTAAGGATTGAGGATTGAGAATTGAGGATTGAGGATTGAGGATTGAAGATTGAGGATTGGGTATTTAGGATTGAAGAATGAGGATTGAGGATTGAGGTTTGAGGATTGAAGATTGAGGATTGGGTATTGAGGATTGAGGATTGAGGATTGAGGATTGAGGATTGAGGATTGGGTATTGAGGATTGAGGAATGAGGATTGAGGATTGAGGTTTGAGGATTGAGGATTGCAGATTGAGTATTGAGGATTGAAGATTGAGGATTGAGGATTGAGGATTGAGGAATGAGGATTGAAGATTGAGTATTGAGGATTGAGGATTGAGGATTGAGGACGAGGACTGAGGGTTGAATATTGATGTTTGAGGTCTGAGGATTAAGGATTGAGGATTGAGAATTGAGGATTGAGGATTGAGGATTGAAGATTAAGGATTGGGTATTTAGGATTGAAGAATGAGGATTGAGGATTGAGGTTTGAGGATTGAGGATTGAAGATTTAGTATTGATGATTGAATATTGAGGATTGAGGATTGAGGTTTGAGGATTGAGGATGAAGACTGGGGGTTGAGGATTGAGGTTTGAGGAACGAGGATTGAGGATTGAGGATTGAGGACTAAGGATTGACGATTGAGTATTGAAGATTGAGGATTGATGACTGAGGATTGAAGACTGAGAATTGAGGATTGAGGATTGATGATTGAAGATTGAGTATTGAGGATTGAATATTGCGGATTGAGGATTGAAGATTGAGTATTGAGGATTGAAGATTGAGGATTGAGTATTGAGGTTTGAGGATTCAGGGCTGAAGATTGAGGATTGAGGATTGAGGATTGAGGATTGAGGATTAAGGATTGAAGATTGAATATTGATGATTGAATATTGAGGACTGAGGATTGAGGGTTGTGGATTGAGGACGAGGACTGAGGGTTGAATATTGACGTTTGAGGTCTGAGGATTAAGGATTGAGGATTGAGAATTGAGTATTGAGGATTGAGGATTGAAGATTGAGGATTGGGTATTTAGGATTGAAGAATGAGGATTGAGGATTGAGGTTTTAGGATTGAGGATTGAAGATTGAGTCTTGATGATTGAATATTGAGGATTGAGGATTCAGGTTTGAGGATTGAGGATGAAGTCTGAGGGTTGAGGATTGAGGTTTGAGGAACGAGGATTGAGGACTGAGGATTGAGGACTAAGGATTGACGATTGAGTATTGAAGATTGAGGAATGATGGCTGAGGATTGACGACTGAGAATTGAGGATTGAGGATTGATGATTGAAAGTTGAGTATTGAGGATTGAATATTGAGGATTGAGGATTGAGGATTGAGGATTGAGGATTGAGGATTGAGGATTGAAGATTGAGTATTGAGTATTGAAGGTTGAGGATTGCGGATTGAGGATTAAGGATTGAGGATTGAATATTGTAGATTGAGTATTGATACCTGAGGATTGAGGATTGAGGATTGAGGATTGAAGATTGACTATTGAGGATTGAAAATTGAGGGTTGAAGATTGCGTATTGATGATTGAATATTGAGGATTGAGGATTGAGGATTGAGGATTGAGGATTGAGGATTGAGGATTGAAGATTGAGTATCGATGATTGAAAATTGATGATTGAAGAATGAGGATTGAGGATTGAGGATTGAGGATTGAGGATTGAGGACCTAGGATTGGAAATTGATTATTGAGTATTGAAGGCTGAGGATTGTGGATTGAGGATTGAGGATTGAGGATTGAGGATTGAGGATTGAGGATTGAGGATTGAGGATTGAGGATTGAGGATTGAGGATTGAGGATCAAAGATTGAGTATTGATGATTGAATATTGAGGATTGAGGATTGAGGTTTGAGGATTGAGGATTGAGGATTGAGGATTGAGGATTGAAGATTGAGTATTGATGATTGAATATTGAGGATTGAAGAATGAGGATTGAGGATTGAGGATTGAGGATTGAGGATTGAGGATCTAGGATTGGAAATTGATTATTGAGTATTGAAGGCTGAGGATTGTGGATTGAGGATTGAGGATTGAGGATTGAGGATTGAGGATTGAGGATTGAGGATTGAGGATTGAGGATTGAGGATTGAGGATCGAAGATTGAGTATTGATGATTGAATATTGAGGATTGAGGATTGAGGTTTGAGGATTGAGGATGAAGTCTGAGGGTTGAGGATTGAGGTTTGAGGAACGAGGATTGAGGATTGAGGATTGAGGACTAAGGATTGACGATTGAGTATTGAAGATTGAGGAATGATGGCTGAGGATTGACGACTGAGAATTGAGGATTGAGGATTGATGATTGAAGGTTGAGTATAGAGGATTGAATATTGAGGATTGAGGATTGAGGATTGAGGATTGAGGATTGAGGATTGAGGATTGAAGATTGAGTACTGAGTATTGAAGGTGGAGGATTGTGGATTGAGGATTAAGGATTGAGGATTGAATATTGTAGATTGAGTATTGATACCTGAGGATTAAGGATTGTGGATTGAGGATTGAGGATTGAGGATTGAAGATTGACTATTGAGGATTGAAGATTGAGGGTTGAAGATTGCGTATTGATGATTGAATATTGAGGATTGAGGATTGAGGATTGAGGATTGAGGATTGAGGGTTGAGGATTGAAGATTGAGTATTGATGATTGAATATTGAGGATTGGGGATTGAGGTTTGAGGATTGAGGACGAGGACTGATGGTAGAGGATTTAGGTTTGAGGATTGAGGATTGAGGATTGAGAATTGAGGATTGATGTTTGAGAATTGAAGATTGAGGATTGTGTATTGAGGATTGAGGAATGAGGATTGAGGATTGAGGATTGAGGATTGAGGATTGAAGATTGAGGATTGAGGATTGAGGATTGAGAATTGAGAATTGAGTATGAGGACTGAGGGTTGAGGATTGAGGTTTGAGGAATGAGGATTGAGGGTTGAGGAATGAGGATTGAGGATTGAGGATTGAGGATTGAGCATTGAAGATTGAGTATTGATGCCTGAGGATTGAGGATTGAGGATTGAGGATTGAGGATTGAAGATTGAGTGTTGAGGGTTGAAGATTGAGGTCTGAGGATTGAGGATTGAGGATTGAGGATTGAAGATTGAGTATTGAGGATTGAAGGTTGAGGATTGAGTATTGATGATTGAGGATTCAAGGTTGAAGATTGAGGATTGAGGATTGAGGATTGACGATCTAGGATTGGAGATTGATTATTGAGTATAGAAGCTTGAGGATTGTGGATTGAGGATTGAGGATTGAGGATTGAGGATTGAGGATTGAGGATTGAGGATTGAGAATTGAGGATTGGAGATTGAGGATTGAGTATTGAGGATTGAGGACTCAGGGTTGAAGATTGAGGATTGAGGATTGAGGATTGAGGATTGAGGATTGAGGATTGAGGATTGGGTATTGAGGATTGAGGAATGAGGATTGAGGATTGAGGTTTGAGGATTGAGGATTGCAGATTGAGTATTGAGGATTGAAGATTGAGGATTGAGGATTGAGGATTGAGGAATGAGGATTGAAGATTGAGTATTGAGGATTGAAGATTGAGGATAGAGGATTGAGTACTGAGGATGGAGGATGAGGGCTGAGGGTTGAGGATTGAGGATTGAGAAATGAGGATTGAGGATTGAGGATTGAAATTGAGGATTGGGTATTGAGGATTGAAGGATGAGGATTGAGGAATTAGGATTGAGGATTGAGGATTGAGGATTGAAGATTGAGGATTGGGTATTGAGGATTGAAGAATGAGGATTGAGGATTGAGGATTGAGGATTGAGTATTGAAGATTGAGTGTTGAGGATTGAAGATTGAGGATTGAGGATTGAGGATTGAGGATTGAGGATTGAAGATTGAGTATTGAGGATTGAAGATTGAGGATTGAGTATTGAGAATTGAGGATTCAGGGTTGAAGATTGAGGATTGAGGATTGAGGATTGAGGTTTGAGGGTTGAGGATTGAAGATTGAATATTGATGATTGAATATTGAGGACTGCGGATTGAGGGTTGTGGATTGTGGGCGAGGACTCAGGGCTGAATATTGATGTTTGAGGTCCGGGGATTAAGGATTGAGGATTGAGAATTGAGGATTGAGGATTGAGGTTTGAAGATTGAGGATTGGGTATTTAGGATTGAAGAATGAGGATTGAGGATTGAGGTTTGAGGATTGAGGATTGAAGATTGAGTATTGATGATTGAATATTGAGGATTGAGGATTGAGGTTTGAGGATTGAGGATTGAGGGTTGAGGATTGAAGATTGGGTATTGAGGATTGAACATTGAGGATTGAAGATTGAGTATTGATGATTGAATATTGAGGATTGAGGATTGAGGATTGAGGACTGAGGATTGGGTATTGAGGATTGAGGAATGAGGATTGAGGGTTGAGGTTTGAGGATTGAGGATTGCAGATTGAGTATTGAGGATTGAAGATTGAGGATTGAGGTTTGAGGATTGTGGAATGAGGATTGAAGATTGAGTATTGAGGATTGAAGATTGAGGATAGAGGATTGAGTACTGAGGATGGAGGATGAGGCCTGAGGGATGAGGATTGAGGATTGAGAAATGAGGATTGAGGATTGAGGATTGAAATTGAGGATTGGGTATTGAGGATTGAAGAATGAGGATTGAGGAATTAGGATTGAGGATTGAGGATTGAGGATTGAAGATTGAGGATTGGGTATTGAGGATTGAAGAATGAGGATTGAGGACTGAGGATTGAGGATTGAGGATTGAAGATTGAGTGTTGAGGATTGAAGATTGAGGAATGAGGATTGACGATTGAGGATTGAGGATTGAAGATCGAGTATTGAGGATTGAAGATTGAGGATTGAGTATTGAGGATTGAGGATTCAGGGTTGAAGATTGAGGATTGAGGATTGAGGATTGAGGATCTAGGATTGGAGATTGGTTATTGAGTATAGAAGCTTGAGGATTGTGGATTGAGGATTGAGGATTGAGGATTGAGGATTGAGGATTGAGGATTGAGGATTGAGAATTGAGGATTGGAGATTGAGGATTGAGTATTGAGGATTGAGGATTCAGGGTTGAAGATTGAGGATTGAGGATTGAGGATTGAGGATTGAGGATTGGGGATTGAGGATTGGGTATTGAGGATTGAGGAATGAGGATTGAGGATTGAGGTTTGAGGATTGAGGATTGCAGATTGAGTATTGAGGATTGAAGATTGAGGATTGAGGATTGAGGATTGAGGAATGAGGATTGAAGATTGAGTATTGAGGATTGAAGATTGAGGATAGAGGATTGAGTACTGAGGATGGAGGATGAGGGCTGAGGGTTGAGGATTGAGGATTGAGAAATGAGGATTGAGGATTGAGGATTGAAATTGAGGATTGGGTATTGAGGATTGAAGAATGAGGATTGAGGAATTAGGATTGAGGATTGAGGATTGAGGATTGAAGATTGAGGATTGGGTATTGAGGATTGAAGAATGAGGATTGAGGATTGAGGATTGAGGATTGAGGATTGAGTATTGAAGATTGAGTGTTGAGGATTGAAGATTGAGGATTGAGGATTGAGGGTTGAGGATTGAGGATTGTAGATTGAGTATTGAGGATTGAAGATTGAGGATTGAGTATTGAGGATTGAGGATTCAGGGTTGAAGATTGAGGATTGAGGATTGAAGATTGAGGATAGAGGATTGAGTACTGAGGATGGAGGATGAGGGCTGAGGGTTGAGGGTTGAGGATTGAGAAATGAGGATTGAGGATTGAGGATTGAAATTGAGGATTGGGTACTGAGGATTGAAGAATGAGGATTGAGGAATTAGGATTGAGGATTGAGGATTGAGGATTGAAGATTGAGGATTGGGTATTGAGGATTGAAGAATGAGGATTGAGGACTGAGGATTGAGGATTGAGCATTGAAGATTGAGTATTGATGATTGAATATTGAGGATTGAGGATTGAGGTTTGAGGATTGAGGATTGAAGATTGAGTGTTGAGGGTTGAAGATTGAGGTCTGAGGATTGAGGATTGAGGATTGAGGATTGAAGATTGAGTATTGAGGATTGAAGGTTGAGGATTGAGTATTGATGATTGAGGATTCAAGGTTGAAGATTGAGGATTGAGGATTGAGGATTGACGATCTAGGATTGGAGATTGATTATTGAGTATAGAAGCTTGAGGATTGTGGATTGAGGATTGAGGATTGAGGATTGAGGATTGAGGATTGAGGATTGAGGATTGAGAATTGAGGATTGGAGATTGAGGATTGAGTATTGAGGATTGAGGACTCAGGGTTGAAGATTGAGGATTGAGGATTGAGGATTGAGGATTGAGGATTGAGGATTGAGGATTGGGTATTGAGGATTGAGGAATGAGGATTGAGGATTGAGGTTTGAGGATTGAGGATTGCAGATTGAGTATTGAGGATTGAAGATTGAGGATTGAGGATTGAGGATTGAGGAATGAGGATTGAAGATTGAGTATTGAGGATTGAAGATTGAGGATAGAGGATTGAGTACTGAGGATGGAGGATGAGGGCTGAGGGTTGAGGATTGAGGATTGAGAAATGAGGATTGAGGATTGAGGATTGAAATTGAGGATTGGGTATTGAGGATTGAAGGATGAGGATTGAGGAATTAGGATTGAGGATTGAGGATTGAGGATTGAAGATTGAGGATTGGGTATTGAGGATTGAAGAATGAGGATTGAGGATTGAGGATTGAGGATTGAGTATTGAAGATTGAGTGTTGAGGATTGAAGATTGAGGATTGAGGATTGAGGATTGAGGATTGAGGATTGAAGATTGAGTATTGAGGATTGAAGATTGAGGATTGAGTATTGAGAATTGAGGATTCAGGGTTGAAGATTGAGGATTGAGGATTGAGGATTGAGGTTTGAGGGTTGAGGATTGAAGATTGAATATTGATGATTGAATATTGAGGACTGCGGATTGAGGGTTGTGGATTGTGGGCGAGGACTCAGGGCTGAATATTGATGTTTGAGGTCCGGGGATTAAGGATTGAGGATTGAGAATTGAGGATTGAGGATTGAGGATTGAAGATTGAGGATTGGGTATTTAGGATTGAAGAATGAGGATTGAGGATTGAGGTTTGAGGATTGAGGATTGAAGATTGAGTATTGATGATTGAATATTGAGGATTGAGGATTGAGGTTTGAGGATTGAGGATTGAGGGTTGAGGATTGAAGATTGGGTATTGAGGATTGAACATTGAGGATTGAAGATTGAGTATTGATGATTGAATATTGAGGATTGAGGATTGAGGATTGAGGACTGAGGATTGGGTATTGAGGATTGAGGAATGAGGATTGAGGGTTGAGGTTTGAGGATTGAGGATTGCAGATTGAGTATTGAGGATTGAAGATTGAGGATTGAGGTTTGAGGATTGTGGAATGAGGATTGAAGATTGAGTATTGAGGATTGAAGATTGAGGATAGAGGATTGAGTACTGAGGATGGAGGATGAGGCCTGAGGGATGAGGATTGAGGATTGAGAAATGAGGATTGAGGATTGAGGATTGAAATTGAGGATTGGGTATTGAGGATTGAAGAATGAGGATTGAGGAATTAGGATTGAGGATTGAGGATTGAGGATTGAAGATTGAGGATTGGGTATTGAGGATTGAAGAATGAGGATTGAGGACTGAGGATTGAGGATTGAGGATTGAAGATTGAGTGTTGAGGATTGAAGATTGAGGAATGAGGATTGACGATTGAGGATTGAGGATTGAAGATCGAGTATTGAGGATTGAAGATTGAGGATTGAGTATTGAGGATTGAGGATTCAGGGTTGAAGATTGAGGATTGAGGATTGAGGATTGAGGATCTAGGATTGGAGATTGGTTATTGAGTATAGAAGCTTGAGGATTGTGGATTGAGGATTGAGGATTGAGGATTGAGGATTGAGGATTGAGGATTGAGGATTGAGAATTGAGGATTGGAGATTGAGGATTGAGTATTGAGGATTGAGGATTCAGGGTTGAAGATTGAGGATTGAGGATTGAGGATTGAGGATTGAGGATTGGGGATTGAGGATTGGGTATTGAGGATTGAGGAATGAGGATTGAGGATTGAGGTTTGAGGATTGAGGATTGCAGATTGAGTATTGAGGATTGAAGATTGAGGATTGAGGATTGAGGATTGAGGAATGAGGATTGAAGATTGAGTATTGAGGATTGAAGATTGAGGATAGAGGATTGAGTACTGAGGATGGAGGATGAGGGCTGAGGGTTGAGGATTGAGGATTGAGAAATGAGGATTGAGGATTGAGGATTGAAATTGAGGATTGGGTATTGAGGATTGAAGAATGAGGATTGAGGAATTAGGATTGAGGATTGAGGATTGAGGATTGAAGATTGAGGATTGGGTATTGAGGATTGAAGAATGAGGATTGAGGATTGAGGATTGAGGATTGAGGATTGAGTATTGAAGATTGAGTGTTGAGGATTGAAGATTGAGGATTGAGGATTGAGGGTTGAGGATTGAGGATTGTAGATTGAGTATTGAGGATTGAAGATTGAGGATTGAGTATTGAGGATTGAGGATTCAGGGTTGAAGATTGAGGATTGAGGATTGAAGATTGAGGATAGAGGATTGAGTACTGAGGATGGAGGATGAGGGCTGAGGGTTGAGGGTTGAGGATTGAGAAATGAGGATTGAGGATTGAGGATTGAAATTGAGGATTGGGTACTGAGGATTGAAGAATGAGGATTGAGGAATTAGGATTGAGGATTGAGGATTGAGGATTGAAGATTGAGGATTGGGTATTGAGGATTGAAGAATGAGGATTGAGGACTGAGGATTGAGGATTGAGGATTGAAGATTGAGTGTTGAGAATTGAATATTGAGGATTGAGGATTGACGATTGAGGATTGAGGATTGAAGATTGAGTATTGAGGATTGAAGGTTGAGGATTGGGTATTGAGGATTGAGGATTCAGGGTTGAAGATTGAGGATTGAGGATTGAGGATTGAGGATCTAGGATTGGAGATTGATTATTGAGTATAGAAGGTTGAGGATTGTGGATTGGGGATTGAGGATTGAGGATTGAGGATTGAGGATTGAGAATTGAGGATTGAGGATTGAGGATTGAAGATTGAGTATTGATGATTGAATATTGAGGATTGAGGATTGAGGATTGAGGATTGAAGATTGAGTATTGAGGATTGAAGATTGAGGATTGAGTATTGAGGATTGAGGATTCAGGGTTGAAGATTGAGGATTGAGGATTGAGGATTGAGGATTGAGGATTGAAGATTGAATATTGATGATTGAATATTGAGGACTGAGGATTGAGGGTTGTGTATTGAGGACGAGGACTGAGGGTTGAATATTGACGTTTGAGGTCTGAGGATTAAGGATTGAGGATTGAGAATTGGGTATTGAGGATTGAGGATGAAGTCTGAGGGTTGAGGATTGAGGTTTGAGGAACGAGGATTGAGGATTGAGGATTGAGGACTAAGGATTGGCGATTGAGTATTGAAGATTGAGGATTGGTGACTGAGGATTGACGACTGAGAATTTAGGATTGATGATTGAGGACTGAGGATTGAAGATTGAGTATTGAGTATTGAAGGTTGAGGACTGTGGATTGAGGATTAAGGATTGAGGATTGAATATTGTAGATTGAGTATTGATGCCTGAGGATTGAGGATTGAGGATTGAGGATTGAAGATTGAGAATTGAGGATTGAAGATTGAGGTTTGAAGATTGATTATTGATGATTGAATACTGAGGATTGAGGATTGAGGAGTGAGGATTGAGGATTGAGGATTGAGCATTGAAGATTGAGTATTGATGATTGAATATTGAGGATTGAGGATTGAGGTTTGAGGATTGAGGATTGAGGATTGAGGATTGAGGATTGAGGATTGAGTATTGAAGATTGAGTATTGATGCCTGAGGATTGAGGATCGAGGATTGAGGATTGAGGATTGGAGATTGACTATTGAGGATTGAAGATTGAGGATTGAGGATTGAGGATTGAGAATTGAGAATTGAGTATGAGGACTGAGGGTTGAGGATTGAGGTTTGAGGAATGAGGACTGAGGGTTGGGGAATGAGGATTGAGGATTGAGGATTGAGGATTGAGCATTGAAGGTTGAGTATTGATGCCTGAGGGTTGAGGATTGAGGATTGATCATTGAGGATCCAGGATTGAAGATTGAGAATTGAGGATTGAAGATCGAGGATTGTGGATAGAGGATTGAGGATGGAGGATGAGGGCTGAGGGTTGAGGATTGAGGATTGAGAAATGAGGATTGAGGATTGAGGATTGAAATTGAGGATTGGCTATTGAGGATTGAAGAATGAGGATTGAGGAATTAGGATTGAGGATTGAGGATTGAGGATTGAAGATTGAGGATTGGGTATTGAGGGTTGAAGAATGAGGATTGAGGATTGAGGATGGAGGATGAGGGCTGAGGGTTGAGGATTGAGGATTGAGAAATGAGGATTGAGGATTGAGGATTGAAATTGAGGATTGGCTATTGAGGATTGAAGAATGAGGATTGAGGAATTAGGATTGAGGATTGAGGATTGAGGATTGAAGATTGAGGATTGGGTATTTAGGATTGAAGAATGAGGATTGAGGATTGAGGTCTGAGGATTGAGGATTGAAGATTGAGTATTGATGATTGAATATTGAGGGTTGAGGATTGAGGTTTGAGGATGGAGGATGAAGACTGAGGGTGGAGGATTGAGGTTTGAGGAACGAGGATTGAGGATTGAGGATTGAGGACTAATGATTGACGATTGAGTATTGAAGATTGAGGATTGATGACTGAGGATTGACGACTGAGAATTGAGGATTGAGGATTGATGATTGAAGATTGAGTATTGAGGATTGAATATTGAGGATTGAGGATTGAGTATTGAGGATTGAGGATTGAGGATTGAGGATTGAAGATTGAGTATTGAGTATTGAAGGTTGAGGATTGTGGATTGAGGACTAAGGATTGTGGATTGAATATTGTAGATTGAGTATAGATGCCTGAGGATTGAGGATTGAGGATTGAGGATTGAGGATTGAGGATTGAAGGTTGAGTATTAAGGATTGAAGATTGAGCATTGAAGATTGAGTATTGATAATTGAATATTGAGGATTGAGGATTGAGGATTGAGGATTGAGGATTGGGTATTGAGGATTGAGTAATGAGGATTGAGGATTGAGGTTTGAGGATTGAGGATTCAAGATTGAGTATTGATGATTGAATATTGAGGATTGAGGATTGAGGTTTGAGGATTGAGGATTGAGGATTGAGGATTGAAGGTTGAGTATTGAGGATTGAAGATTGAGGATTGAAGATTGAGTATTGATGATTGTATATTGAGGATTGAGGATTGAGGATTGAGTATTGAGGATTGAGGATTGAGGATTGAGGATTGAGGATTGAGGATTGAGGATTGAAGATTGAGTATCGATGATTGAATATTGAGGATTGAGGATTGAGGTTTAAGGATTGAGGATTGAGGATTGAGGATTGAGGGTTGAGGATTGAGTATTGAAGATTGAGTATTGATGCCTGAGGATTGAGGATCGAGGATTGAGGATTGAGGATTGGGGTTTGATTGTTGAGGATTGAAGATTGAGGATTGAGGATTGAGGATTGAGAATTGAGAATTGAGTATGAGGACTGAGGGTTGAGGGTTGAGGTTTGAGGAATGAGGATTGAGGGTTGGGGAATGAGGATTGAGGATTGAGGATTGAGGATTGAGCATTGAAGATTGAGTATTGATGCCTGAGGATTGAGGATTGAGGATTGAGGATTGAGGATTGAAGATTGAGTGGTGAGGGTTGAAGACTGAGGACTGAGGATTGAGGATTGAGGATTGAGGATTGAAGATTGAGTATTGAGGATTGAAGATTGAGGATTGAGTATTGATGATTGAGGATTCAGGGTTGAAGATTGAGGATTGAGGATTGAGGATTGACGATCTAGGATTGGAGATTGATTATTGAGTATAGAAGCTTGAGGATTGTGGATTGAGGATTGAGGATTGAGGATTGAGGATTGAGGATTGAGGATTGAGGATTGAGAATTGAGGATTGGAGATTGAGGATTGAGTATTGAGGATTGAGGATTCAGGGTTGAAGATTGAGGATTGAGGATTGAGGATTGAGGATTGAGGATTGAGGATTGAGGATTGGGTATTGAGGATTGAGGAATGAGGATTGAGGATTGAGGTTTGAGGATTGAGGATTGCAGATTGAGTATTGAGGATTGAAGATTGAGGATTGAGGATTGAGGATTGAGAAATGAGGATTGAAGATTGAGTATTGAGGATTGAAGATTGAGGATAGAGGATTGAGTACTGAGGATGGAGGATGAGGGCTGAGGGTTGAGGATTGAGGATTGAGAAATGAGGATTGAGGATTGAGGATTGAAATTGAGGATTGGGTATTGAGGATTGAAGGATGAGGATTGAGGAATTAGGATTGAGGACTGAGGATTGAGGATTGAAGATTCAGGATTGGGTATTGAGGGTTGAAGAATGAGGATTGAGGATTGAGGATTGAGGATTGAGTATTGAAGATTGAGTGTTGAGGATTGAAGATTGAGGATTGAGGATTGAGGATTGAGGATTGAGGATTGAAGATTGAGTATTGAGGATTGAAGATTGAGGATTGAGGATTGAGGTTTGAGGATTGAGGATTGAGGATTGAGGATTGAAGATTGAGTATTGAGGATTGAAGATTGAGGATTGAAGATTGAGTATTGATGATTGAATATTGAGGATTGAGGATTGAGGATTGAGGATTGAGGATTGGGTATTGAGGATTGAGGAATGAGGATTGAGGATTGAGGTTTGAGGATTGATGATTGCAGATTGAGTATTGAGGATTGAAGATTGAGGATTGAGGTTTGAGGATTGTGGAATGAGGATTGAAGATTGAGTATTGAGGATTGAAGGTTGAGGATAGAGGATTGAGTACTGAGGATGGAGGATGAGGGCTGAGGGATGAGGATTGAGGATTGAGAAATGAGGATTGAGGATTGAGGATTGAAATTGAGGATTGGGTATTGAGGGTTGAAGAATGAGGATTGAGGAATTAGGATTGAGGATTGAGGATTGAGGATTGAAGATTGAGGCTTGGGTATTGAGGATTGAAGAATGAGGATTGAGGACTGAAGATTGAGGATTGAAGATTGAGTATTGATGATTGAATATTGAGGATTGAGGATTGAGGATTGAGGATTGAGGATTGGGTATTGAGGATTGAGGAATGAGGATTGAGGATTGAGGTTTGACGATTGATGATTGCAGATTGAGTATTGAGGATTGAAGATTGAGGATTGAGGTTTGAGGATTGTGGAATGAGGATTCAAGATTGAGTATTGAGGATTGAAGGTTGAGGATAGAGGATTGAGTACTGAGGATGGAGGATGAGGGCTGAGGGATGAGGATTGAGGATTGAGAAATGAGGATTGAGGATTGAGGATTGAAATTGAGGATTGGGTATTGAGGGTTGAAGAATGAGGATTGAGGAATTAGGATTGAGGATTGAGGATTGAGGATTGAAGATTGAGGATTGGGTATTGAGGATTGAAGAATGAGGATTGAGGACTGAGGATTGAGGATTGAGGATTGAAGATTGAGTGTTGAGGATTGAAGATTGAGGATTGAGGATTGACGATTGAGGATTGAGGATTGAAGATTGAGTATTGAGGATTGAAGATTGAGGATTGAGTATTGGGGATTGAGGATTGAGGATTGAGGATTGAAGATTGACCATTGAGGATTGAAGATTGAGGGTTGAAGATTGCTTATTGATGATTGAATATTGAGGATTGAGGATTGAGGATTGAGGATTGAGGATTGAGGATTGAGGATTGAAGATTGAGTATTGACGATTGAATATTGAGGATTGAAGAATGAGGATTGAGGATTGAGGATTGAGGATTGAGGATTGAGGATCTAGGATTGGAAATTGATTATTGAGTATTGAAGGCTGAGGATTGTGGATTGAGGATTGAGGATTGAGGATTGAGGATTGAGGATTGAGGATTGAGGATTGAGGATTGAGGATTGAGGATCGAAGATTGAGTATTGATGATTGAATATTGAGGATTGAGGATTGAGGTTTGAGGATTGAGGATTGAGGATTGAGGATTGAGGATTGAGTATTGAAGATTGAGTATTGATGCCTGAGGATTGAGGATCGAGGATTGAGGATTGAGGATTGGAGATTGACTATTGAGGATTGAAGATTGAGGATTGAGGATTGAAGATTGAGGATTGAGGATTGAGGATTGAGAATTGAGAATTGTGTATGAGGACTGAGGGTTGAGGATTGAGGTTTGAGGAATGAGGACTGAGGGTTGGGGAATGAGGATTGAGGATTGAGGATTGAGGATTGAGCATTGAAGGTTGAGTATTGATGCCTGAGGATTGAGGATTGAGGATTGATCATTGAGGATCGAGGATTGAAGATTGAGAATTGAGGATTGAAGATCGAGGATTGTGGATAGGGGATTGAGGATGGAGGATGAGGGCTGAGGGTTGAGGATTGAGGATTGAGAAATGAGGATTGAGGATTGAGGATTGAAATTGAGGATTGGGTATTGAGGATTGAAGAATGAGGATTGAGGAATTAGGATTGAGGATTGAGGATTGAGGATTGAAGATTGAGGATTGGGTATTGAGGGTTGAAGAATGAGGATTGAGGATTGAGGATTGAGGATTGAGGATTGAAGATTGAGTGTTGAGGATTGAAGATTGAGGATTGAGGATTGAGGATTGAGGACTGAGGATTGAGGGTTGAAGATTGAGTATTGAGGATTGAAGATTGAGGATTGAGTATTGAGGATTGTGGATTCAGGGTTGAAGATTGAGGATTGTGGATTGAGGATTGAGGATTGAGGATTGCGTATTGAAGATTGAGGATTGGGTATTTAGGATTGAAGAATGAGGATTGAGGATTGAGGTCTGAGGATTGAGGATTGAAGATTGAGTATTGATGATTGAATATTGAGGGTTGAGGATTGAGGTTTGAGGATGGAGGATGAAGACTGAGGGTGGAGGATTGAGGTTTGAGGAACGAGGATTGAGGATTGAGGATTGAGGACTAATGATTGACGATTGAGTATTGAAGATTGAGGATTGATGACTGAGGATTGACGACTGAGAATTGAGGATTGAGGATTGATGATTGAAGATTGAGTATTGAGGATTGAATATTGAGGATTGAGGATTGAGTATTGAGGATTGAGGATTGAGGATTGAGGATTGAAGATTGAGTATTGAGTATTGAAGGTTGAGGATTGTGGATTGAGGATTAAGGATTGTGGATTGAATATTGTAGATTGAGTATTGATGCCTGAGGATTGAGGATTGAGGATTGAGGATTGAGGATTGAGGATTGAAGGTTGGGTATTTAGGATTGAAGAATGAGGATTGAGGATTGAGGTTTGAGGATTGAGGATTGAAGATTTAGTATTGATGATTGAATATTGAGGATTGAGGATTGAGGTTTGTGGATTCAGGATGAAGACTGGGGGTTGAGGATTGAGGTTTGAGGAACGAGGATTGAGGTTTGAGGATTGAGGACTAAGGATTGACGATTGAGTATTGAAGGTTGAGGATTGATGACCGAGGATTGACGACTGAGAATTGAGGATTGAGGATTGATGATTGAAGATTGAGTATTGAGGATTGAATATTGCGGATTGAGGATTGAGGATTGAGGATTGAGGATTGAGGATTGAAGATTGAAGATTGAGTATTGCGTATTGAAGGCTGAGGATTGTGGATTGAGGATTAAGGATTGAGGATTGAATATTGTAGATTGAGTATTGATGCCTGAGGATTGAGGATTGAGGATTGAGGATTGAGGATTGAGGATTGAGGATTGAAGATTGAGTATTGAGGATTGAAGATTGAGGTTTGAAGATTGAGTATTGATGATTGAATATTGAGGATTGAGGATTGAGGATTGAGGATTGAGGATTGAGGATTGAGGATCTAGGATTGGAGATTGATTATTGAGTATAGAAGGTTGAGGATTGTGGATTGAGGATTGAGGATTGAGGATTGAGGATTGAGGATTGAGAATTGAGGATCGACGATTGAGGATTGAAGATTGAGTATTGATGATTGAATATTGAGGATTGAGGATTGAGGATTGAGGATTGAAGATTGAGTATTGAGGATTGAAGATTGAGGATTCAGTATTGAGGATTGAGGATACAGGGTTGAAGATTGAGGTTTGAGGATTGAGGATTGAGGATTGAGGATTGAGGATTGAAGATTGAATATTGATGATTGAATATTGAGGACTGAGGATTGACGGTTGTGGATTGAGGACGAGGACTGAGGGTTGAATATTGACGTTTGAGGTCTGAGGATTAAGGATTGAGGATTGAGAATTGAGTATTGAGGATTGAGGATTGAAGATTGAGGATTGGGTATTTAGGATTGAAGAATGAGGATTGAGGATTGAGGTTTTAGGATTGAGGATTGAAGATTGAGTATTGATGATTGAATATTGAGGATTGAGGAATGAGGTTTGAGGATTGAGAATGAAGTCTGAGGGTTGAGGATTGAGGTTTGAGGAACCAGGATTGAGGATTGAGGATTGAGGACTTAGGATTGACGATTGAGTATTGAAGATTGAGGAATGATGACTGAGGATTGACGACTGAGAATTGAGGATTGAGGATTGATGATTGAAGGTTGAGTATTGAGGATTGAATATTGAGGATTGAGGATTGAGGATTGAGGATTGAGGATTGAGGATTGAGGATTGAAGATTGAGTATTGAGTATTGAAGGTTGAGGATTGTGGATTGAGGATTAAGGATTGAGGATTGAATATTGTAGATTGAGTATTGATACCTGAGGATTGAGGATTGATGATTGAGGATTGAGGATTGAGGATTGAGGATTGAAGATTGACTATTGAGGATTGAAGATTGAGGGTTGAAGATTGCGTATTGATGATTGAATATTGAGGATTGAGGATTGAGGATTGAGGATTGAGGATTGAGGATTGAGGATTGAAGATTGAGTATTGATGATTGAATATTGAGGATTGAAGAATGAGGATTGTGGATTGAGGATTGAGGATTGAGGATAGAGGATCTAGGATTGGAAATTGATTATTGAGTATTGAAGGCTGAGGATTGTGGATTGAGGATTGAGGATTGAGGATTGAGGATTGAGGATTGAGGATTGAGGATTGAGGATTGAGGATCGAAGATTGAGTATTGATGATTGAATATTGAGGATTGAGGATTGAGGTTTGAGGATTGAGGATTGAGGATTGAGGATTGAGGATTGAGTATTGAAGATTGAGTATTGATGCCTGAGGATTGAGGATCGAGGATTGAGGATTGAGGATTGGAGATTGACTATTGAGGATTGAAGATTGAGGATTGAGGATTGAGGATTGAGAATTGAGAATTGAGTATGAGGACTGAGGGTTGAGGATTGAGGTTTGAGGAATGAGGACTGAGGGTTGGAGAATGAGGATTGAGGATTGAGGATTGGGGATTGAGCATTGAAGGTTGAGTATTGATGCCTGAGGATTGAGGATTGAGGATTGATGATTGAGGATCGAGGATTGAAGATTGAGAATTGAGGATTGAAGATCGAGGATTGTGGATTGAGGATTGAGGATGGAGGATGAGGGCTGAGGGTTGAGGATTGAGGATTGAGAAATGAGGATTGAGGATTGAGGATTGAAATTGAGGATTGGGTATTGAGGATTGAAGAATGAGGATTGAGGAATTAGGATTGAGGATTGAGGATTGAATATTGAGGATTGAGGATTGAGTATTGAGGATTGAGGATAGAGGATTGAGGATTGAAGATTGAGTATTGAGTATTGAAGGTTGAGGATTGTGGATTGAGGATTAAGGATTGTGGATTGAATATTGTAGATTGAGTATTGATGCCTGAGGATTGGGGATTGAGGATTGAGGATTGAGGATTGTGGATTGAAGGTGGAGTATTGAGGATTGAAGATTGAGGATTGAAGATTGAGTATTGATGATTGAATATTGAGGATTGAGGATTGAGGATTGAGGATTGAGGATTGGGTATTGAGGATTGAGTAATGAGGATTGAGGATTGAGGTTTGAGGATTGAGGATTGAAGATTGGGTATTGATGATTGAAGATTGAGTATTGATGATTGTATATTGAGGATTGAGGATTGAGGATTGAGGATTGAGGATTGGGTATTGAGGATTGAGGAATGAGGATTGAGAATTGAGGTTTGAGGATTGAGAATTGCAGATTGAGTATTGAGGATTGAAGATTGAGGATTGAGGATTGAGGATTGAGGAATGAGGATTGAAGATTGAGTATTGAGGATTGAAGATTGAGGATAGAGGATTGAGTACTGAGGATGGAGGATGAGGGCTGAGGGTTGAGGATTGAGGATTGAGAAATGAAGATTGAGGATTGAGGATTGAAATTGAGGATTGGGTATTGAGGATTGAAGAATGAGGATTGAGGAATTGGGATTGAGGATTGAGGATTGAGGATTGAAGATTGAGGTTTGGTTATTGAGGATTGAAGAATGAGGATTGAGGACTGAGGATTGAGGATTGAGGATTGAAGATTGAGTGTTGAGGATTGAAGATTGAGGATTGAGGATTGACGATTGAGGATTGAGGATTGAAGATTGAGTATTGAGGATTGAAGGTTGAGGATTGAGTATTGAGGATTGAGGATTCAGGGTTGAAGATTGAGGATTGAGGATTGAGGAATGAGGATTGAGGATTAAGGATTGAAGATTGAATATTGATGATTGAATATTGAGGACTGAGGATTGAGGGTTGTGGATCGAGGACGAGGACTGAGGGTTGAATATTGATGTTTGACGTCTGAGGATTAAGGATTGAGGATTGAGAATTGAGGATTGAGGATTGAGGATTGAAGATTAAGTATTGGGTATTTAGGATTGAAGAATGAGGATTGTGGATTGAGGTTTGAGGATTGAGGATTGAAGATTTAGAATTGATGATTGAATATTGAGGATTGAGGATTGAGGTTTGAGGATTCAGGATGAAGACTGGGGGTTGAGGATTGAGGTTTGAGGAACGAGGATTGAGGTTTGAGGATTGAGGACTAAGGATTGACGATTGAGTATTGAAGATTGAGGATTGATGACTGAGGATTGACGACTGAGAATTGAGGATTGAGGATTGATGATTGAAGATTGAGTATTGAGGATTCAATATTGCGGATTGAGGATTGAGGATTGAGGATTGAGGATTGAGGATTGAGGATTGAAGATTGAGTATTGAGCATTGAAGGCTGAGGATTGTGGATTGAGGATTAAGGATTGAGGATTGAATATTGTAGATTGAGTATTGATGCCTGAGGATTGAGAATTGAGGATTGAGGATTGAGGATTGAGGATTGAGGATTGAAGATTGAGTATTGAGGATTGAAGATTGAGGTTTGAAGATTGAGCATTGATGATTGAATATTGAGGATTGAGGATTGAGGATTGAGGATTGAGGATTGAGGATTGAGGATCTAGGATTGGAGATTGATTATTCAGTATAGAAGGTTAAGGATTGTGGATTGAGGATTGAGGATTGAGGATTGAGGATTGAGGATTGAGGATTGAGAATTGAGGATTGAGCATTGAGGATTGAAGATTGAGTATTGATGATTGAATATTGAGGATTGAGGATTGAGGATTGAGGATTGAGGATTGAAGATTGAGTATTGAGGATTGAAGATTGAGGATTGAGTATTGAGGATTGAGGATTCAGGGTTGAAGATTGAGGATTGAGGATTGAGGATTGAGGATTGAGGATTGAGGATTGAAGATTGAATATTGATGATTGAATATTGAGGACTGAGGATTGAGTGTTGTGGATTGAGGACGAGGACAGAGGGTTGAATATTGACGTTTGAGGTCTGAGGATTAAGGATTAAGGATTGAGAATTGAGTATTGAGGATTGAGGATTGAAGATTGAGGATTGGGTATTTAGGATTGAAGAATGAGGATTGAGGATTGAGGTTTTAGGATTGAGGATTGAAGATTGAGTATTGATGATTGAATATTGAGGATTGAGGAATGAGGTTTGAGGATTGAGGATGAAGTCTGAGGGTTGAGGATTGAGGTTTGAGGAACCAAGATTGAGGATTGAGGATTGAGGACTAAGGATTGACGATTGAGTATTGAAGATTGAGGAATGATGACTGAGGATTGACGACTGAGAATTGAGGATTGAGGATTGATGATTGAAGGTTGAGTATTGAGGATTGAATATTGAGGATTGAGGATTGAGGATTGAGGATTGAGGATTGAGGATTGAGGACTGAAGATTGAGTATTGAGTATTGAAGGTTGAGGATTGTGGATTGAGGATTAAGGATTGAGGATTGAATATTGTAGATTGAGTATTGATACCTGAGGATTGAGGATTGAGGATTGAGGATTGAGGATTGAGGATTGAGGATTGAAGATTGACTATTGAGGATTGAAGATTGAGGGTTGAAGATTGCGTATTGATGATTGAATATTGAGGATTGAGGATTGAGGATTGAGGATTGAGGATTGAGGATTGAGGATTGAAGATTGAGTATTGATGATTGAATATTGAGGATTGAAGAATGAGGATTGAGGATTGAGGATTGTGGATTGAGGATAGAGGATCTAGGATTGGAAATTGATTATTGAGTATTGAAGGCTGAGGATTGTGGATTGAGGATTGAGGATTGAGGATTGAGGATTGAGGATTGAGGATTGAGGATTGAGGATTGAGGATTGAGGATTGAGGATCGAAGATTGAGTATTGATGATTGAATATAGAGGATTGAGGATTGAGGTTTGAGGATTGAGGATTGAGGATTGAGGATTAAGGATTGTGGATTGAATATTGTAGATTGAGTATTGATGCCTGAGGATTGAGGATTGAGGATTGAGGATTGAGGAATGAGGATTGAAGATTGAGTATTGAGGATTGAAGATTGAGGATAGAGGATTGAGTACTGAGGATGGAGGATGAGGGCTGAGGGTTGAGGATTGAGGATTGAGAAATGAAGATTGAGGATTGAGGATTGAAATTGAGGATTGGGTATTGAGGATTGAAGAATGAGGATTGAGGAATTAGGATTGAGGATTGAGGATGGAGGATTGAAGATTGAGGATTGGGTACTGAGGATTGAAGAATGAGGATTGAGGACTGAGGATTGAGGATTGAGGATTGAAGATTGAGTGTTGAGAATTGAAGATTGAGGATTGAGGATTGACGATTGAGGATTGAGGATTGAAGATTGAGTATTGAGGATTGAAGGTTGAGGATTGAGTATTGAGGATTGAGGATTCAGGGTTGAAGATTGAGGATTGAGGATTGAGGAATGAGGATTGAGGATTAAGGATTGAAGATTGAATATTGATGATTGAATATTGAGGACTGAGGATTGAGGGTTGTGGGTTGAGGACGAGGACTGAGGGTTGAATATTGATCTTTGACGTCTGAGGATTAAGGATTGAGGATTGAGAATTGAGGATTGAGGATTGAGGATTGAAGATTAAGTATTGGGTATTTAGGATTGAAGAATGAGGATTGAGGATTGAGGTTTGAGGATTGAGGATTGAAGATTTAGTATTGATGATTGAATATTGAGGATTGAGGATTGAGGTTTGAGGATTCAGGATGAAGACTGGGGGTTGAGGATTGAGGTTTGAGGAACGAGGATTGAGGTTTGAGGATTGAGGACTAAGGATTGACGATTGAGTATTGAAGATTGAGGATTGATGACCGAGGATTGACGACTAAGAATTGAGGATTGAGGATTGATGATTGAAGATTGAGTATTGAGGATTGAATATTGCGGATTGAGGATTGAGGATTGAGGATTGAGGATTGAGGATTGAGGATTGAAGATTGAGTATTGCGTATTGAAGGCTGAGGATTGTGGATTGAGGATTAAGGATTGAGGATTGAATATTGTAGATTGAGTATTGATGCCTGAGGATTGAGGATTGAGGATTGAGGATTGAGGATTGAGGATTGAAGATTGAGTATTGAGGATTGAAGATTGAGGTTTGAAGATTGAGTATTGATGATTGAATATTGAGGATTGAGGATTGAGGATTGAGGATTGAGGGTTGAGGATTGAAGATTGAATATTGATGATTGAATATTGAGGACTGAGGATTGAGGGTTGTGGATTGAGGTCGAGGACTGAGGGTTGAATATTGACGTTTGAGGTCTGAGGATTAAGGATTGAGGATTGAGAATTGAGTATTGAGGATTGAGGATTGAAGATTGAGGATTGGGTATTTAGGATTGAAGAATGAGGATTGAGGATTGAGGTTTTAGGATTGAGGATTGAAGATTGAGTATTGATGATTGAGTATTGAGGATTGAGGAATGAGGTTTGAGGATTGAGGATGAAGTCTGAGGGTTGAGGATTGAGGTTTGAGGAACCAGGATTGAGGATTGAGGATTGAGGACTAAGGATGGACGATTGAGTATTGAAGATTGAGGAATGATGACTGAGGATTGACGACTGAGAATTGAGGATTGAGGATTGATGATTGAAGGTTGAGTATTGAGGATTGAATATTGAGGATTGAGGATTGAGGATTGAGGATTGAGGATTGAGGATTGAGGATTGAAGATTGAGTGTTGAGTATTGAAGGTTGAGGATTGTGGATTGAGGATTAAGGATTGAGGATTGAATATTGTAGATTGAGTATTGATACCTGAGGATTGAGGATTGAGGATTGAGGATTGAGGATTGAGGATTGAAGATTGACTATTGAGGATTGAAGATTGAGGGTTGAAGATTGCGTATTGATGATTGAATATTGAGGATTGAGGATTGAGGATTGAGGATTGAGGATTGAGGATTGAGGATTGAAGATTGAGTATTGATGATTGAATATTGAGGATTGAAGAATGAGGATTGAGGATTGAGGAATGAGGATTGAGGATAGAGGATCTAGGATTGGAACTTGATTATTGAGTATTGAAGGCTGAGGATTGTGGATTGAGGATTGAGGATTGAGGATTGAGGATTGAGGATTGAGGATTGAGGATTGAGGATTGAGGATTGAGCATTGAAGGTTGAGTATTGATGCCTGAGGATTGAGGATTGAGGATTGATGATTGAGGATCGAGGATTGAAGATTGAGAATTGAGGATTGATGATCGAGGATTGTGGATTGAGGATTGAGGATGGAGGATGAGGGCTGAGGGTTGAGGATTGAGGATTGAGAAATGAGGATTGAGGATTGAGGATTGAAATTGAGGATTGGGTATTGAGGATTGAAGAATGAGGATTGAGGAATTAGGATTGAGGATTGAGGATTGAGGATTGAAGATTGAGGATTGGGTATTGAGGGTTGAAGAATGAGGATTGAGGATTGAGGATTGAGGATTGAGGATTGAAGATTGAGTGTTGAGGATTGAAGATTGAGGATTGAGGGTTGAGGATTGAGGATTGAAGATTGAAGATTGAGTATTGAGGATTGAAGATTGAGGATTGAGTATTGAGGATTGTGGATTCAGGGTTGAAGAGTGAGGATTGAGGATTGAGGATTGAGGATTGAGGATTGCGGATTGAAGATTGAGGATTGGGTATTTAGGATTGAAGAATGAGGATTGAGGATTGAGGTTTGAGGATTGAGTATTGAAGATTGAGTATTGATGATTGAATATTGAGGGTTGAGGATTGAGGTTTGAGGATTGAGGATGAAGACTGAGGGTTGAGGATTGAGGTTTGAGGAACGAGGATTGAGGATTGAGGATTGAGGACTAAGGATTGACGATTGAGTATTGAAGATTGAGGATTGATGACTGAGGATTGACGACTGAGAATTGAGGATTGAGGATTGATGATTGAAGATTGAGTATTGAGGATTGAATATTGAGGATTGAGGATTGAGGATTGAGGATTGAGGATTGAGGATTGAGGATTGAGGATTGAAGATTGAGTATTGAGTATTGAAGGTTGAGGATTGTGGATTGAGGATTAAGGATTGTGGATTGAATATTGTAGATTGAGTATTGATGCCTGAGGATTGAGGATTGAGGATTGAGGACTGATGCCTGAGGATTGAGTATCGAGGATTGAGGATTGGAGATTGATTATTGAGGATTGAAGATTGAGGATTGAGGATTGAGGATTGAGAATTGAGAATTGAGTATGACGACTGAAGGTTGAGGATTGAGGTTTGAGGAATGAGGATTGAGTGTTGGGTAATGAGGATTGAGGATTGAGGATTGAGGATTGAGCATTGAAGATTGAGTATTGATGCCTGAGGATTGAGGATTGAGGATTGATGGCTGAGGATCGAGGATTGAAGGTTGAGAATTGAGGATTGAGGATTGAGGATTGAGGATTGAGGATTGAGGATGGAGGATGAGGGCTGAGGGTTGAGGATTGAGGATTGAGAAATGAGGATTGAGGATTGAGGATTGAAATTGAGGATTGGGTATTGAGGATTGAGGATTGAGGATTGAAGATTGAATATTGATGATTGAATATTGAGGACTGAGGATTGAGGGTTGTGGATTGAGGACGAGTACTGAGGGTTGAATATTAATGTTTGGGGTCTGAGGATTAAGGATTGAGGATAGAGAATTGAGGATTGAGGATTGAGGATAGAAGATTGAGGATTGAGGATTGAGGTTTGAGGATTCAGGATGAAGACTGGGGGTTGAGGATTGAGGTTTGAGGAACGAGGATTGAGGTTTGAGGATTGAGGACTAAGGATTGACGATTGAGTATTGAAGATTGAGGATTGATGACTGAGGATTGACGACTGAGAATTGAGGATTGAGGATTGATGATTGAAGATTGAGTATTGAGTATTGAATATTGCGGATTGAGGATTGAGGATTGAGGATTGAGGATTGAGGATTGAGGATTGAAGATTGAGTATTGAGTATTGAAGGCTGAGGATTGTGGATTGAGGATTAAGGATTGAGGATTGAATATTGTAGATTGAGCATTGATGCCTGAGGACTGAGGATTGAGGATTGAGAATTGAGGATTGAGGATTGAAGATTGAGTATTGAGGATTGAAGGTTGAGGATTGAGTATTGAGGATTGAGGATTCAGGGTTGAAGATTGAGGATTGAGGATTGAGGAATGAGGATTGAGGATTAAGGATTGAAGATTGAATATTGATGATTGAATATTGAGGACTGAGGATTGAGGGTTGTGGGTTGAGGACGAGGACTGAGGGTTGAATATTGATCTTTGACGTCTGAGGATTAAGGATTGAGGATTGAGAATTGAGGATTGAGGATTGAGGATTGAAGATTAAGTATTGGGTATTTAGGATTGAAGAATGAGGATTGAGGATTGAGGTTTGAGGATTGAGGATTGAAGATTTAGTATTGATGATTGAATATTGAGGATTGAGGATTGAGGTTTGAGGATTCAGGATGAAGACTGGGGGTTGAGGATTGAGGTTTGAGGAACGAGGATTGAGGTTTGAGGATTGAGGACTAAGGATTGACGATTGAGTATTGAAGATTGAGGATTGATGACCGAGGATTGACGACTAAGAATTGAGGATTGAGGATTGATGATTGAAGATTGAGTATTGAGGATTGAATATTGCGGATTGAGGATTGAGGATTGAGGATTGAGGATTGAGGATTGAGGATTGAGGATTGAAGATTGAGTATTGCGTATTGAAGGCTGAGGATTGTGGATTGAGGATTAAGGATTGAGGATTGAATATTGTAGATTGAGTATTGATGCCTGAGGATTGAGGATTGAGGATTGAGGATTGAGGATTGAGGATTGAAGATTGAGTATTGAGGATTGAAGATTGAGGTTTGAAGATTGAGTATTGATGATTGAATATTGAGGATTGAGGATTGAGGATTGAGGATTGAGGGTTGAGGATTGAAGATTGAATATTGATGATTGAATATTGAGGACTGAGGATTGAGGGTTGTGGATTGAGGTCGAGGACTGAGGGTTGAATATTGACGTTTGAGGTCTGAGGATTAAGGATTGAGGATTGAGAATTGAGTATTGAGGATTGAGGATTGAAGATTGAGGATTGGGTATTTAGGATTGAAGAATGAGGATTGAGGATTGAGGTTTTAGGATTGAGGATTGAAGATTGAGTATTGATGATTGAGTATTGAGGATTGAGGAATGAGGTTTGAGGATTGAGGATGAAGTCTGAGGGTTGAGGATTGAGGTTTGAGGAACCAGGATTGAGGATTGAGGATTGAGGACTAAGGATGGACGATTGAGTATTGAAGATTGAGGAATGATGACTGAGGATTGACGACTGAGAATTGAGGATTGAGGATTGATGATTGAAGGTTGAGTATTGAGGATTGAATATTGAGGATTGAGGATTGAGGATTGAGGATTGAGGATTGAGGATTGAGGATTGAAGATTGAGTGTTGAGTATTGAAGGTTGAGGATTGTGGATTGAGGATTAAGGATTGAGGATTGAATATTGTAGATTGAGTATTGATACCTGAGGATTGAGGATTGAGGATTGAGGATTGAGGATTGAGGATTGAAGATTGACTATTGAGGATTGAAGATTGAGGGTTGAAGATTGCGTATTGATGATTGAATATTGAGGATTGAGGATTGAGGATTGAGGATTGAGGATTGAGGATTGAGGATTGAAGATTGAGTATTGATGATTGAATATTGAGGATTGAAGAATGAGGATTGAGGATTGAGGAATGAGGATTGAGGATAGAGGATCTAGGATTGGAACTTGATTATTGAGTATTGAAGGCTGAGGATTGTGGATTGAGGATTGAGGATTGAGGATTGAGGATTGAGGATTGAGGATTGAGGATTGAGGATTGAGGATTGAGCATTGAAGGTTGAGTATTGATGCCTGAGGATTGAGGATTGAGGATTGATGATTGAGGATCGAGGATTGAAGATTGAGAATTGAGGATTGATGATCGAGGATTGTGGATTGAGGATTGAGGATGGAGGATGAGGGCTGAGGGTTGAGGATTGAGGATTGAGAAATGAGGATTGAGGATTGAGGATTGAAATTGAGGATTGGGTATTGAGGATTGAAGAATGAGGATTGAGGAATTAGGATTGAGGATTGAGGATTGAGGATTGAAGATTGAGGATTGGGTATTGAGGGTTGAAGAATGAGGATTGAGGATTGAGGATTGAGGATTGAGGATTGAAGATTGAGTGTTGAGGATTGAAGATTGAGGATTGAGGGTTGAGGATTGAGGATTGAAGATTGAAGATTGAGTATTGAGGATTGAAGATTGAGGATTGAGTATTGAGGATTGTGGATTCAGGGTTGAAGAGTGAGGATTGAGGATTGAGGATTGAGGATTGAGGATTGCGGATTGAAGATTGAGGATTGGGTATTTAGGATTGAAGAATGAGGATTGAGGATTGAGGTTTGAGGATTGAGTATTGAAGATTGAGTATTGATGATTGAATATTGAGGGTTGAGGATTGAGGTTTGAGGATTGAGGATGAAGACTGAGGGTTGAGGATTGAGGTTTGAGGAACGAGGATTGAGGATTGAGGATTGAGGACTAAGGATTGACGATTGAGTATTGAAGATTGAGGATTGATGACTGAGGATTGACGACTGAGAATTGAGGATTGAGGATTGATGATTGAAGATTGAGTATTGAGGATTGAATATTGAGGATTGAGGATTGAGGATTGAGGATTGAGGATTGAGGATTGAGGATTGAGGATTGAAGATTGAGTATTGAGTATTGAAGGTTGAGGATTGTGGATTGAGGATTAAGGATTGTGGATTGAATATTGTAGATTGAGTATTGATGCCTGAGGATTGAGGATTGAGGATTGAGGACTGATGCCTGAGGATTGAGTATCGAGGATTGAGGATTGGAGATTGATTATTGAGGATTGAAGATTGAGGATTGAGGATTGAGGATTGAGAATTGAGAATTGAGTATGACGACTGAAGGTTGAGGATTGAGGTTTGAGGAATGAGGATTGAGTGTTGGGTAATGAGGATTGAGGATTGAGGATTGAGGATTGAGCATTGAAGATTGAGTATTGATGCCTGAGGATTGAGGATTGAGGATTGATGGCTGAGGATCGAGGATTGAAGGTTGAGAATTGAGGATTGAGGATTGAGGATTGAGGATTGAGGATTGAGGATGGAGGATGAGGGCTGAGGGTTGAGGATTGAGGATTGAGAAATGAGGATTGAGGATTGAGGATTGAAATTGAGGATTGGGTATTGAGGATTGAGGATTGAGGATTGAAGATTGAATATTGATGATTGAATATTGAGGACTGAGGATTGAGGGTTGTGGATTGAGGACGAGTACTGAGGGTTGAATATTAATGTTTGGGGTCTGAGGATTAAGGATTGAGGATAGAGAATTGAGGATTGAGGATTGAGGATAGAAGATTGAGGATTGAGGATTGAGGTTTGAGGATTCAGGATGAAGACTGGGGGTTGAGGATTGAGGTTTGAGGAACGAGGATTGAGGTTTGAGGATTGAGGACTAAGGATTGACGATTGAGTATTGAAGATTGAGGATTGATGACTGAGGATTGACGACTGAGAATTGAGGATTGAGGATTGATGATTGAAGATTGAGTATTGAGTATTGAATATTGCGGATTGAGGATTGAGGATTGAGGATTGAGGATTGAGGATTGAGGATTGAAGATTGAGTATTGAGTATTGAAGGCTGAGGATTGTGGATTGAGGATTAAGGATTGAGGATTGAATATTGTAGATTGAGCATTGATGCCTGAGGACTGAGGATTGAGGATTGAGGATTGAGGATTGAGGATTGAAGATTGAGTATTGAGGATTGAAGATTGAGGTTTGAAGATTGAGTATTGATGATAGAATATTGAGGATTGAGGATTGAGGATTGAGGATTGAGGATTGAGGGTTGAGGATTGAGGATTGAGTATCTAGGATTGGAGATTGATTATTGAGTATAGAAGGTTGAGGATTGTGGATTGAGGATTGAGGATTGAGGATTGAGGATTGAGGATTGAGGATTGAGAATTGAGGATTGAGGATTGAGGATTGAAGATTGAGCATTGATGATTGAATATTGAGGATTGAGGATTGAGGATTGAGGATTGAAGATTGAGTATTGAGGATTGAAGATTGAGGATTGAGTATTGAGGATTGAGGATTCAGGGTTGAAGATTGAGGATTGAGGATTGAGGATTGAGGATTGAGGATTGAGGATTGAAGATTGAATATTGATGATTGAATATTGAGGACTGAGGATTGAGGGTTGTGGATTGAGGACGAGGACTGAGGGTTGAATATTCACGTTTGAGGTCTGAGGATTAAGGATTGAGGATTGAGAATTGAGTATTGAGGATTGCGGATTGAAGATTGAGGATTGGGTATTTAGGATTGAAGAATGAGGATTGAGGATTGAGGTTTTAGGATTGAGGATTGAAGATTGAGTATTGATGATTGAATATTGAGGATTGAGGAATGAGGTTTGAGGATTGAGGATGAAGTCTGAGGGTTGAGGATTGAGGTTTGAGGAACCAGGATTGAGGATTGAGGATTGAGGACTAAGGATTGACGATTGAGTATTGAAGATTGAGGAATGATGACTGAGGATTGAGGATTGAGGATTGAGGATTGAGGATTGAAGATTGACTATTGAGGATTGAAGATTGAGGGTTGAAGATTGCGTATTGATGATTGAATATTGAGGATTGAGGATTCAGGATTGAGGATTGAGGATTGAGGATTGAGGATTGAAGATTGAGTATTGATGATTGAATATTGAGGATTGAAGGATGAGGATTGAGGATTGAGGATTGAGGATTGAGGATAGAGGATCTAGGATTGGAAATTGATTACTGAGTATTGAAGGCTGAGGATTGAGGATTGAGGATTGAGGATTGAGGATTGAGGATTGAGGATCTAGGATTGGAGATTGATTATTGAGTATAGAAGGTTGAGGATTGTGGATTGAGGATTGAGGATTGAGGATTGAGGATTGAGGATTGAGGATTAAGGATTGTGGATTGAATATTGTAGATTGAGTATTGATGCCTGAGGATTGAGGATTGAGGATTGAGGATTGAGGAATGAGGATTGAAGATTGAGTATTGAGGATTGAAGATTGAGGATAGAGGATTGAGTACTGAGGATGGAGGATGAGGGCTGAGGGTTGAGGATTGAGGATTGAGAAATGAAGATTGAGGATTGAGGATTGAAATTGAGGATTGGGTATTGAGGATTGAAGAATGAGGATTGAGGAATTAGGATTGAGGATTGAGGATGGAGGATTGAAGATTGAGGATTGGGTACTGAGGATTGAAGATTGAGTATTGAGGATTGAAGATTGAGGATAGAGGATTGAGTACTGAGGATGGAGGATGAGGGCTGAGGGTTGAGGATTGAGGATTGAGAAATGAAGATTGAGGATTGAGGATTGAAATTGAGGATTGGGTATTGAGGATTGAAGAATGAGGATTGAGGAATTAGGATTGAGGATTGAGGATTGAGGATTGAGGATTGAGGATTGAGGATTGAGGATTGAAGATTGAGTATTGATGATTGAATATTGAGGATTGAAGAATGAGGATTGAGGATTGAGGATTGTGGATTGAGGATAGAGGATCTAGGATTGGAAATTGATTATTGAGTATTGAAGGCTGAGGATTGTGGATTGAGGATTGAGGATTGAGGATTGAGGATTGAGGATTGAGGATTGAGGATTGAGGATTGAGGATTGAGGATTGAGGATCGAAGATTGAGTATTGATGATTGAATATAGAGGATTGAGGATTGAGGTTTGAGGATTGAGGATTGAGGATTGAGGATTAAGGATTGTGGATTGAATATTGTAGATTGAGTATTGATGCCTGAGGATTGAGGATTGAGGATTGAGGATTGAGGAATGAGGATTGAAGATTGAGTATTGAGGATTGAAGATTGAGGATAGAGGATTGAGTACTGAGGATGGAGGATGAGGGCTGAGGGTTGAGGATTGAGGATTGAGAAATGAAGATTGAGGATTGAGGATTGAAATTGAGGATTGGGTATTGAGGATTGAAGAATGAGGATTGAGGAATTAGGATTGAGGATTGAGGATGGAGGATTGAAGATTGAGGATTGGGTACTGAGGATTGAAGAATGAGGATTGAGGATGAGGATTGAGGATTGAGGATTGAAGATTGAGTGTTGAGAATTGAAGATTGAGGATTGAGGATTGACGATTGAGGATTGAGGATTGAAGATTGAGTATTGAGGATTGAAGGTTGAGGATTGAGTATTGAGGATTGAGGATTCAGGGTTGAAGATTGAGGATTGAGGATTGAGGAATGAGGATTGAGGATTAAGGATTGAAGATTGAATATTGATGATTGAATATTGAGGACTGAGGATTGAGGGTTGTGGGTTGAGGACGAGGACTGAGGGTTGAATATTGATCTTTGACGTCTGAGGATTAAGGATTGAGGATTGAGAATTGAGGATTGAGGATTGAGGATTGAAGATTAAGTATTGGGTATTTAGGATTGAAGAATGAGGATTGAGGATTGAGGTTTGAGGATTGAGGATTGAAGATTTAGTATTGATGATTGAATATTGAGGATTGAGGATTGAGGTTTGAGGATTCAGGATGAAGACTGGGGGTTGAGGATTGAGGTTTGAGGAACGAGGATTGAGGTTTGAGGATTGAGGACTAAGGATTGACGATTGAGTATTGAAGATTGGGGATTGATGACCGAGGATTGACGACTAAGAATTGAGGATTGAGGATTGATGATTGAAGATTGAGTATTGAGGATTGAATATTGCGGATTGAGGATTGAGGATTGAGGATTGAGGATTGAGGATTGAGGATTGAGGATTGAAGATTGAGTATTGCGTATTGAAGGCTGAGGATTGTGGATTGAGGATTAAGGATTGAGGATTGAATATTGTAGATTGAGTATTGATGCCTGAGGATTGAGGATTGAGGATTGAGGATTGAGGATTGAGGATTGAAGATTGAGTATTGAGGATTGAAGATTGAGGTTTGAAGATTGAGTATTGATGATTGAATATTGAGGATTGAGGATTGAGGATTGAGGATTGAGGGTTGAGGATTGAAGATTCAATATTGATGATTGAATATTGAGGACTGAGGATTGAGGGTTGTGGATTGAGGTCGAGGACTGAGGGTTGAATATTGACGTTTGAGGTCTGAGGATTAAGGATTGAGGATTGAGAATTGAGTATTGAGGATTGAGGATTGAAGATTGAGGATTGGGTATTTAGGATTGAAGAATGAGGATTGAGGATTGAGGTTTTAGGATTGAGGATTGAAGATTGAGTATTGATGATTGAGTATTGAGGATTGAGGAATGAGGTTTGAGGATTGAGGATGAAGTCTGAGGGTTGAGGATTGAGGTTTGAGGAACCAGGATTGAGGATTGAGGATTGAGGACTAAGGATGGACGATTGAGTATTGAAGATTGAGGAATGATGACTGAGGATTGACGACTGAGAATTGAGGATTGAGGATTGATGATTGAAGGTTGAGTATTGAGGATTGAATATTGAGGATTGAGGATTGAGGATTGAGGATTGAGGATTGAGGATTGAGGATTGAAGATTGAGTGTTGAGTATTGAAGGTTGAGGATTGTGGATTGAGGATTAAGGATTGAGGATTGAATATTGTAGATTGAGTATTGATACCTGAGGATTGAGGATTGAGGATTGAGGATTGATGATTGAGGATTGAAGATTGACTATTGAGGATTGAAGATTGAGGGTTGAAGATTGCGTATTGATGATTGAATATTGAGGATTGAGGATTGAGGATTGAGGATTGAGGATTGAGGATTGAGGATTGAAGATTGAGTATTGATGATTGAATATTGAGGATTGAAGAATGAGGATTGAGGATTGAGGAATGAGGATTGAGGATAGAGGATCTAGGATTGGAACTTGATTATTGAGTATTGAAGGCTGAGGATTGTGGATTGAGGATTGAGGATTGAGGATTGAGGATTGAGGATTGAGGATTGAGGATTGAGGATTGAGGATTGAGCATTGAAGGTTGAGTATTGATGCCTGAGGATTGAGGATTGAGGATTGATGATTGAGGATCGAGGATTGAAGATTGAGAATTGAGGATTGATGATCGAGGATTGTGGATTGAGGATTGAGGATGGAGGATGAGGGCTGAGGGTTGAGGATTGAGGATTGAGAAATGAGGATTGAGGATTGAGGATTGAAATTGAGGATTGGGTATTGAGGATTGAAGAATGAGGATTGAGGAATTAGGATTGAGGATTGAGGATTGAGGATTGAAGATTGAGGATTGGGTATTGAGGGTTGAAGAATGAGGATTGAGGATTGAGGATTGAGGATTGAGGATTGAAGATTGAGTGTTGAGGATTGAAGATTGAGGATTGAGGGTTGAGGATTGAGGATTGAAGATTGAAGATTGAGTATTGAGGATTGAAGATTGAGGATTGAGTATTGAGGATTGTGGATTCAGGGTTGAAGAGTGAGGATTGAGGATTGAGGATTGAGGATTGAGGATTGCGGATTGAAGATTGAGGATTGGGTATTTAGGATTGAAGAATGAGGATTGAGGATTGAGGTTTGAGGATTGAGTATTGAAGATTGAGTATTGATGATTGAATATTGAGGGTTGAGGATTGAGGTTTGAGGATTGAGGATGAAGACTGAGGGTTGAGGATTGAGGTTTGAGGAACGAGGATTGAGGATTGAGGATTGAGGACTAAGGATTGACGATTGAGTATTGAAGATTGAGGATTGATGACTGAGGATTGACGACTGAGAATTGAGGATTGAGGATTGATGATTGAAGATTGAGTATTGAGGATTGAATATTGAGGATTGAGGATTGAGGATTGAGGATTGAGGATTGAGGATTGAGGATTGAGGATTGAAGATTGAGTATTGAGTATTGAAGGTTGAGGATTGTGGATTGAGGATTAAGGATTGTGGATTGAATATTGTAGATTGAGTATTGATGCCTGAGGATTGAGGATTGAGGATTGAGGACTGATGCCTGAGGATTGAGTATCGAGGATTGAGGATTGGAGATTGATTATTGAGGATTGAACATTGAGGATTGAGGATTGAGGATTGAGAATTGAGAATTGAGTATGACGACTGAAGGTTGAGGATTGAGGTTTGAGGAATGAGGATTGAGTGTTGGGTAATGAGGATTGAGGATTGAGGATTGAGGATTGAGCATTGAAGATTGAGTATTGATGCCTGAGGATTGAGGATTGAGGATTGATGGCTGAGGATCGAGGATTGAAGGTTGAGAATTGAGGATTGAGGATTGAGGATTGAGGATTGAGGATTGAGGATGGAGGATGAGGGCTGAGGGTTGAGGATTGAGGATTGAGAAATGAGGATTGAGGATTGAGGATTGAAATTGAGGATTGGGTATTGAGGATTGAGGATTGAGGATTGAAGATTGAATATTGATGATTGAATATTGAGGACTGAGGATTGAGGGTTGTGGATTGAGGACGAGTACTGAGGGTTGACTATTAATGTTTGGGGTCTGAGGATTAAGGATTGAGGATAGAGAATTGAGAATTGAGGATTGAGGATAGAAGATTGAGGATTGAGGATTGAGGTTTGAGGATTCAGGATGAAGACTGGGGGTTGAGGATTGAGGTTTGAGGAACGAGGATTGAGGTTTGAGGATTGAGGACTAAGGATTGACGATTGAGTATTGAAGATTGAGGATTGATGACTGAGGATTGACGACTGAGAATTGAGGATTGAGGATTGATGATTGAAGATTGAGTATTGAGTATTGAATATTGCGGATTGAGGATTGAGGATTGAGGATTGAGGATTGAGGATTGAGGATTGAAGATTGAGTATTGAGTATTGAAGGCTGAGGATTGTGGATTGAGGATTAAGGATTGAGGATTGAATATTGTAGATTGAGCATTGATGCCTGAGGACTGAGGATTGAGGATTGAGGATTGAGGATTGAGGATTGAAGATTGAGTATTGAGGATTGAAGATTGAGGTTTGAAGATTGAGTATTGATGATAGAATATTGAGGATTGAGGATTGAGGATTGAGGATTGAGGATTGAGGGTTGAGGATTGAGGATTGAGTATCTAGGATTGGAGATTGATTATTGAGTATAGAAGGTTGAGGATTGTGGATTGAGGATTGAGGATTGAGGATTGAGGATTGAGGATTGAGGATTGAGAATTGAGGATTGAGGATTGAGGATTGAAGATTGAGCATTGATGATTGAATATTGAGGATTGAGGATTGAGGATTGAGGATTGAAGATTGAGTATTGAGGATTGAAGATTGAGGATTGAGTATTGAGGATTGAGGATTCAGGGTTGAAGATTGAGGATTGAGGATTGAGGATTGAGGATTGAGGATTGAGGATTGAAGATTGAATATTGATGATTGAATATTGAGGACTGAGGATTGAGGGTTGTGGATTGAGGACGAGGACTGAGGGTTGAATATTCACGTTTGAGGTCTGAGGATTAAGGATTGAGGATTGAGAATTGAGTATTGAGGATTGCGGATTGAAGATTGAGGATTGGGTATTTAGGATTGAAGAATGAGGATTGAGGATTGAGGTTTTAGGATTGAGGATTGAAGATTGAGTATTGATGATTGAATATTGAGGATTGAGGAATGAGGTTTGAGGATTGAGGATGAAGTCTGAGGGTTGAGGATTGAGGTTTGAGGAACCAGGATTGAGGATTGAGGATTGAGGACTAAGGATTGACGATTGAGTATTGAAGATTGAGGAATGATGACTGAGGATTGAGGATTGAGGATTGAGGATTGAGGATTGAAGATTGACTATTGAGGATTGAAGATTGAGGGTTGAAGATTGCGTATTGATGATTGAATATTGAGGATTGAGGATTCAGGATTGAGGATTGAGGATTGAGGATTGAGGATTGAAGATTGAGTATTGATGATTGAATATTGAGGATTGAAGGATGAGGATTGAGGATTGAGGATTGAGGATTGAGGATAGAGGATCTAGGATTGGAAATTGATTACTGAGTATTGAAGGCTGAGGATTGAGGATTGAGGATTGAGGATTGAGGATTGAGGATTGAGGATCTAGGATTGGAGATTGATTATTGAGTATAGAAGGTTGAGGATTGTGGATTGAGGATTGAGGATTGAGGATTGAGGATTGAGGATTGAGGATTGAGAATTGAGGATTGAGGATTGAGAATTGAAGATTGAGTATTGATGATTGAATATTGAGGATTGAGGATTGAGGATTGAGGATTGAAGATTGAGTATTGAGGACTGAGAGTTGAGGATTGAGGTTTGAGGAATGAGGATTGAGGGTTGGGGAATGAGGATTGAGGATTGACAATTGAGGATTGAGCATTGAAGATTGAGTATTGATGCCTGAGGATTGAGGATAGAGGATTGATGATTGAGGATCGAGGATTGAAGATTGAGAATTGAGGATTGAAGATTGAGGATTGAGGATTGAGGATTGAGGATGAAGGATGAGGGCTGAGGGTTGAGGATTGAGGATTGAGAAATGAGGATTGAGGATTGAGGATTGAAATTGAGGTTTGGGTATTGAGGATTGAAGAATGAGGATTGAGGATTGAAGATTGAGGATTGAGGATTGAGGATTGAGGATTGAGGATTGAGGATTGAGGGTTGAAGATTGAGTATTGAGGATTGAAGATTGAGGATTGAGTATTGAGGATTGTGGATTCAGGGTTGAAGATTGAGGATTGAGGATTGAGGATTGAGGATTGAGGATTGCGGATTGAAGATTGAGGATTGGGTATTTAGGATTGAAGAATGAGGATTGAGGATTGAGGTCTGAGGATTGAGGATTGAAGATTGAGTATTGATGATTGAATATTGAGGGTTGAGGATTGAGGTTTGAGGATGGAGGATGAAGACTGAGGGTTGAGGATTGAGGTTTGAGGAACGAGGATTGAGGATTGAGGATTGAGGACTAATGATTGACGATTGAGTATTGAACATTGAGGATTGATGACTGAGGATTGACGACTGAGAATTGAGGATTGAGGATTGATGATTGAAGATTGAGTATTGAGGATTGAATATTGAGGATTGAGGATTGAGTATTGAGGATTGAGGATTGAGGATTGAGGATTGAAGATTGAGTATTGAGTATTGAAGGTTGAGGATTGTGGATTGAGGATTAAGGATTGTGGATTGAATATTGTAGATTGAGTATTGATGCCTGAGGATTGGGGATTGAGGATTGAGGATTGAGGATTGAGGATTGAAGGTTGAGTATTGAGGATTGAAGATTGAGGATTGAAGATTGAGTATTGATGATTGAATATTGAGGATTGAGGATTGAGGATTGAGGATTGAGGATTGGGTATTGAGGATTGAGTAATGAGGATTGAGGATTGAGGTTTGAGGATTGAGGATTGAAGATTGAGTATTGATGATTGAATATTAAGTATTGATGATTGTATATTGAGGATTGAGGATTGAGGATTGAGGATTGAGGATTGGGTATTGAGGATTGAGGAATGAGGATTGAGAATTGAGGTTTGAGGATTGAGGATTGCAGATTGAGTATTGAGGATTGAAGATTGAGGATTGAGGATTGAGGATTGAGGAATGAGGATTGAAGATTGAGTATTGAGGATTGAAGATTGAGGATAGAGGATTGAGTACTGAGGATGGAGGATGAGGGCTGAGGGTTGAGGATTGAGGATTGAGAAATGAAGATTGAGGATTGAGGATTGAAATTGAGGATTGGGTATTGAGGATTGAAGAATGAGGATTGAGGAATTAGGATTGAGGATTGAGGATTGAGGATTGAAGATTGAGGATTGGGTATTGAGGATTGAAGAATGAGGATTGAGGACTGAGGATTGAGGATTGAGGATTGAAGATTGAGTGTTGAGGATTGAAGATTGAGGATTGAGGATTGACGATTGAGGATTGAGGATTGAAGATTGAGTATTGAGGATTGAAGGTTGAGGATTGAGTATTGAGGATTGAGGATTCAGGGTTGAAGATTGAGGATTGAGGATTGAGGAATGAGGATTGAGGATTAAGGATTGAAGATTGAATATTGATGATTGAATATTGAGGACTGAGGATTGAGGGTTGTGGATTGAGGACGAGGACTGGGGGTTGAATATTGATGTTTGACGTCTGAGGATTAAGGATTGAGGATTGAGAATTGAGGATTGAGGATTGAGGATTGAAGATTGAGGATTGGGTATTTAGGATTGAAGAATGAGGATTGAGGATTGAGGTTTGAGGATTGAGGATTGATGATTGAGTATTGTCGATTGAATATTGAGGATTGAGGATTGAGGTTTGAGGATTGAGGACGAGGACTGACGGTTGAGGATTGAGGTTAGAGGATTGAGGATTGGGGATTGAGGACTGAGGATTGAGGATTGGGGATTGAGGATTGAGCATTGAAGATTGAAGATTGATGACTGGGGATTGAGGATTGAATATTGAGGATTAACGATTGAAGATTGGGGATTGAGGATCTAGGATCGGAGATTGATTATTGAGGATTGAAGATTGAGGATTGACGATTGAGGATTGAGAATTGAGAATTGAGGATGAGGACTGAGGGTTGAGGATTGAGGTTTGAGGAATGAGGATTGATGGTTGAGGATTGAGGATTGAGGATTGAGGATTGAGGATTGAGGATTGAGTATTGAAGATTGAGTATTGATACCTGAGGATTGAGGATTGAAGATTGAGGATTGAGGATTGAGGATTGAAGATTGAGTATTGGGGATTGAAGATTGATTATTGAGGATTGAGGATTGAGGATGGAGAATGAGGACTGACGGTTGAGGATTGAGGTTTGGGGATTGAAGATTGAGGACTGGGGACTTAGGATTGAGGATTGAGTATTGAGGATTGAGGATTCAGGGTTGAAAATTGAGGATTGAGGATTGAGGATTGAGGATTGAGGATTGAGGATTGAAGATTGAATATTGATGATTGAATATTGAGGACTGAGGATTGAGGGTTGTGGATTGAGGACGAGGACTGAGGGTTGAATATTGATGTTTGAGGTCTGAGGATTAAGGATTGATGATTGAGAATTGAGGATTGAGGATTGAGGATTGGAAATTGAGGATTGGGTATTTAGGATTGAAGAATGAGAATTGAGGATTGAGGTTTGAGGATTGAGGATAGAAGATTGAGTATTGATGATTGAATATTGAGGATTGATGATTGAGGTTTGAGGATTGAGGACGAGGACTGACGGTTGAGGATTGAGGTTTGAGGATTAAGGATTGGGGATTGAGGACTGAGGATTGAGGATTGAGGATTGAGCATTGAGGATTGAAGATTGATGACTGGGGATTGAGGATTGAAGGTTGAGGATTAACGATTGAAGGTTGGGAATTGAGGACCTAGGATCGGAGATTGATTATTGAGGATTGAAGATTGAGGATTGAGGATTGAGGATTGAGGATTGAGAATTGAGAATTGAGGATGAGGACTGAGGGTTGAGGATTGAGGTTTGAGGAATGAGGGTTGATGGTTGATGATTGAGGATTAAGGATTGAGGATTGAGGATTGAGGATTGAGTATTGAAGATTGAGTATTGATGCCTGAGGCTTGAGGATTGAGGATTGAGTATTGAGGATTGAGGATTGAAGATTGAGTATTGGGGATTGAAGATTGAGGATTGAGGATTGAGGATTGAGGTTGGAGAATGAGGACTGACGGTTGAGGATTGAGGTTTGAGGATTGAAGATTGAGGTCTGAGGACTGAGGATTAAGGATTGAGGATTGAGCATTGAGGATTGAAGATTGAGTACTGGGGATTGGGGATTGAAGATTGAGGATTAAGGATTGAAGATTGGGGATTGAGGATCTAGAATTGGAGATTGATTATTGAGGACTGAAGATTGAGGATTGAGAATTGAGGATTGAGTGTTGAGAATTGAGTATGAGGACTGAGGGTTGAGGATTGAGGTTTGAGGAATGAGGATTGAGGGTTGAGGATTGAGGATTGAGGATTGCGGATTGAGGATTGAGGAATGAGGATTGAGGGTTGAGTATTGAAGATTGAGTATTGATGCCTGAGGATTGAGGATCGAGAATTGAGGATTGAGGATTGGAGATTGATTATTGAGGATTGAAGATTGAGGATTGAGGATTGAGGATTGAGAATTGAGAGTTGAGTATGAGGACTGAGGGTTGAGGGTTGAGGTTTGAGGAATGAGGATTGAGGGTTGGGGAATGAGGATTGAGGATTGAGGATTGAGGATTGAGCATTGAAGATTGAGTATTGATGCCTGAGGATTGAGGATTGAGGATTGAGGATTGAGGATTGAGGATTGAGGATTGAAGATTGAGTATTGAGTATTGAAGATTGAGGATTGTGGATTGAGGATTAAGGACTGAGGATTGAATATTGTAGATTGAGTATTGATGCCTGAGGATTGAGGATTGAGGATTGAGGATTGAGGATTGAGGATTGAGGATTGAGGATTGAAGATTGAGTATTGGGGATTGAAGATTGAGGATTGAGGATTGAGGATTGAGGATGGAGAATGAGGACTGACGGTTGAGGATTGAGGTTTGAGGATTGAAGATTGAGGACTGAGGACTGAGGATTGAGGATTGAGGATTGAGCATTGAGGATTGAAGATTGAGTACTGGGGATTCGGGATTGCAGATTGAGGATTAAGGATTGAAGATTGAGTATTGAGGATTGAAGATAGAGGATTGAGTATTGAGGATTGAGGATTCAGGGTTGAAAATTGAGGATTGAGGATTGAGGATTGAGGACTGAGGATTGCGGATTGAAGATTGAATATTGATGATTGAATATTGAGGACTGAGGATTGAGGGTTGTGGATTGAGGATTGAGGATTGAGGATTAAGGATTGTGGATTGAATATTGTAGATTGAGTATTGATGCCTGAGGATTGAGGATTGAGGATTGAGGATTGAGGAATGAGGATTGAAGATTGAGTATTGAGGATTGAAGATTGAGGATAGAGGATTGAGTACTGAGGATGGAGGATGAGGGCTGAGGGTTGAGGATTGAGGATTGAGAAATGAAGATTGAGGATTGAGGATTGAAATTGAGGATTGGGTATTGAGGATTGAAGAATGAGGATTGAGGAATTAGGATTGAGTATTGAGGATGGAGGATTGAAGATTGAGGATTGGGTACTGAGGATTGAAGAATGAGGATTGAGGACTGAGGATTGAGGATTGAGGATTGAAGATTGAGGATTGGGTATTGAGGATTGAGGAATGAGGATTGAGAATTGAGGTTTGAGGATTGAGGATTGCAGATTGAGTATTGAGGATTGAAGATTGAGGATTGAGGATTGAGGATTGAGGAATGAGGATTGAAGATTGAGTATTGAGGATTGAAGATTGAGGATAGAGGATTGAGTACTGAGGATGGAGGATGAGGGCTGAGGGTTGAGGATTGAGGATTGAGAAATGAAGATTGAGGATTGAGGATTGAAATTGAGGATTGGGTATTGAGGATTGAAGAATGAGGATTGAGGAATTAGGATTGAGGATTGAGGATTGAGGATTGAGGATTGAGGATTGAGGATTGAGGAATGAGGATTGAAGATTGAGTATTGAGGATTGAAGATTGAGGATAGAGGATTGAGTACTGAGGATGGAGGATGAGGGCTGAGGGTTGAGGATTGAGGATTGAGAAATGAAGATTGAGGATTGAGGATTGAAATTGAGGATTGGGTATTGAGGATTGAAGAATGAGGATTGAGGAATTAGGATTGAGGATTGAGGATTGAGGATTGAAGATTGAGGATTGGGTATTGAGGATTGAAGAATGAGGATTGAGGACTGAGGATTGAGGATTGAGGATTGAAGATTGAGTGTTGAGGATTGAAGATTGAGGATTGAGGATTGACGATTGAGGATTGAGGATTGAAGATTGAGTATTGAGGATTGAAGGTTGAGGATTGAGTATTGAGGATTGAGGATTCAGGGTTGAAGATTGAGGATTGAGGATTGAGGAATGAGGATTGAGGATTAAGGATTGAAGATTGAATATTGATGATTGAATATTGAGGACTGAGGATTGAGGGTTGTGGATTGAGGACGAGGACTGGGGGTTGAATATTGATGTTTGACGTCTGAGGATTAAGGATTGAGGATTGAGAATTGAGGATTGAGGATTGAGGATTGAAGATTGAGGATTGGGTATTTAGGATTGAAGAATGAGGATTGAGGATTGAGGTTTGAGGATTGAGGATTGATGATTGAGTATTGTCGATTGAATATTGAGGATTGAGGATTGAGGTTTGAGGATTGAGGACGAGGACTGACGGTTGAGGATTGAGGTTAGAGGATTGAGGATTGGGGATTGAGGACTGAGGATTGAGGATTGGGGATTGAGGATTGAGCATTGAAGATTGAAGATTGATGACTGGGGATTGAGGATTGAATATTGAGGATTAACGATTGAAGATTGGGGATTGAGGATCTAGGATCGGAGATTGATTATTGAGGATTGAAGATTGAGGATTGACGATTGAGGATTGAGAATTGAGAATTGAGGATGAGGACTGAGGGTTGAGGATTGAGGTTTGAGGAATGAGGATTGATGGTTGAGGATTGAGGATTGAGGATTGAGGATTGAGGATTGAGGATTGAGTATTGAAGATTGAGTATTGATACCTGAGGATTGAGGATTGAAGATTGAGGATTGAGGATTGAGGATTGAAGATTGAGTATTGGGGATTGAAGATTGATTATTGAGGATTGAGGATTGAGGATGGAGAATGAGGACTGACGGTTGAGGATTGAGGTTTGGGGATTGAAGATTGAGGACTGGGGACTTAGGATTGAGGATTGAGTATTGAGGATTGAGGATTCAGGGTTGAAAATTGAGGATTGAGGATTGAGGATTGAGGATTGAGGATTGAGGATTGAAGATTGAATATTGATGATTGAATATTGAGGACTGAGGATTGAGGGTTGTGGATTGAGGACGAGGACTGAGGGTTGAATATTGATGTTTGAGGTCTGAGGATTAAGGATTGATGATTGAGAATTGAGGATTGAGGATTGAGGATTGGAAATTGAGGATTGGGTATTTAGGATTGAAGAATGAGAATTGAGGATTGAGGTTTGAGGATTGAGGATAGAAGATTGAGTATTGATGATTGAATATTGAGGATTGATGATTGAGGTTTGAGGATTGAGGACGAGGACTGACGGTTGAGGATTGAGGTTTGAGGATTAAGGATTGGGGATTGAGGACTGAGGATTGAGGATTGAGGATTGAGCATTGAGGATTGAAGATTGATGACTGGGGATTGAGGATTGAAGGTTGAGGATTAACGATTGAAGGTTGGGAATTGAGGACCTAGGATCGGAGATTGATTATTGAGGATTGAAGATTGAGGATTGAGGATTGAGGATTGAGGATTGAGAATTGAGAATTGAGGATGAGGACTGAGGGTTGAGGATTGAGGTTTGAGGAATGAGGGTTGATGGTTGATGATTGAGGATTAAGGATTGAGGATTGAGGATTGAGGATTGAGTATTGAAGATTGAGTATTGATGCCTGAGGCTTGAGGATTGAGGATTGAGTATTGAGGATTGAGGATTGAAGATTGAGTATTGGGGATTGAAGATTGAGGATTGAGGATTGAGGATTGAGGTTGGAGAATGAGGACTGACGGTTGAGGATTGAGGTTTGAGGATTGAAGATTGAGGTCTGAGGACTGAGGATTAAGGATTGAGGATTGAGCATTGAGGATTGAAGATTGAGTACTGGGGATTGGGGATTGAAGATTGAGGATTAAGGATTGAAGATTGGGGATTGAGGATCTAGAATTGGAGATTGATTATTGAGGACTGAAGATTGAGGATTGAGAATTGAGGATTGAGTGTTGAGAATTGAGTATGAGGACTGAGGGTTGAGGATTGAGGTTTGAGGAATGAGGATTGAGGGTTGAGGATTGAGGATTGAGGATTGCGGATTGAGGATTGAGGAATGAGGATTGAGGGTTGAGTATTGAAGATTGAGTATTGATGCCTGAGGATTGAGGATCGAGAATTGAGGATTGAGGATTGGAGATTGATTATTGAGGATTGAAGATTGAGGATTGAGGATTGAGGATTGAGAATTGAGAGTTGAGTATGAGGACTGAGGGTTGAGGGTTGAGGTTTGAGGAATGAGGATTGAGGGTTGGGGAATGAGGATTGAGGATTGAGGATTGAGGATTGAGCATTGAAGATTGAGTATTGATGCCTGAGGATTGAGGATTGAGGATTGAGGATTGAGGATTGAGGATTGAGGATTGAAGATTGAGTATTGAGTATTGAAGATTGAGGATTGTGGATTGAGGATTAAGGACTGAGGATTGAATATTGTAGATTGAGTATTGATGCCTGAGGATTGAGGATTGAGGATTGAGGATTGAGGATTGAGGATTGAGGATTGAGGATTGAAGATTGAGTATTGGGGATTGAAGATTGAGGATTGAGGATTGAGGATTGAGGATGGAGAATGAGGACTGACGGTTGAGGATTGAGGTTTGAGGATTGAAGATTGAGGACTGAGGACTGAGGATTGAGGATTGAGGATTGAGCATTGAGGATTGAAGATTGAGTACTGGGGATTCGGGATTGCAGATTGAGGATTAAGGATTGAAGATTGAGTATTGAGGATTGAAGATAGAGGATTGAGTATTGAGGATTGAGGATTCAGGGTTGAAAATTGAGGATTGAGGATTGAGGATTGAGGACTGAGGATTGCGGATTGAAGATTGAATATTGATGATTGAATATTGAGGACTGAGGATTGAGGGTTGTGGATTGAGGATTGAGGATTGAGGATTAAGGATTGTGGATTGAATATTGTAGATTGAGTATTGATGCCTGAGGATTGAGGATTGAGGATTGAGGATTGAGGAATGAGGATTGAAGATTGAGTATTGAGGATTGAAGATTGAGGATAGAGGATTGAGTACTGAGGATGGAGGATGAGGGCTGAGGGTTGAGGATTGAGGATTGAGAAATGAAGATTGAGGATTGAGGATTGAAATTGAGGATTGGGTATTGAGGATTGAAGAATGAGGATTGAGGAATTAGGATTGAGTATTGAGGATGGAGGATTGAAGATTGAGGATTGGGTACTGAGGATTGAAGAATGAGGATTGAGGACTGAGGATTGAGGATTGAGGATTGAAGATTGAGTGTTGAGAATTGAAGATTGAGGATTGAGGATTGACGATTGAGGATTGAGGATTGAAGATTGAGTATTGAGGATTGAAGGTTGAGGATTGAGTATTGAGGATTGAGGATTCAGGGTTGAAGATTGAGGATTGAGGATTGAGGAATGAGGATTGAGGATTAAGGATTGAAGATTGAATATTGATGATTGAATATTGAGGACTGAGGATTGAGGGTTGTGGATTGAGGACGAGGACTGAGGGTTGAATATTGATGTTTGACGTCTGAGGATTAAGGATTGAGGATTGAGAATTGAGGATTGAGGATTGAGGATTGAAGATTAAGTATTGGGTATTTAGGATTGAAGAATGAGGATTGAGGATTGAGGTTTGAGGATTGAGGATTGAAGATTTAGTATTGATGATTGAATATTGAGGATTGAGGATTGAGGTTTGAGGATTCAGGATGAAGACTGGGGGTTGAGGATTGAGGTTTGAGGAACGAGGATTGAGGTTTGAGGATTGAGGACTAAGGATTGACGATTGAGTATTGAAGATTGAGGATTGATGACCGAGGATTGACGACTAAGAATTGAGGATTGAGGATTGATGATTGAAGATTGAGTATTGAGGATTGAATATTGCGGATTGAGGATTGAGGATTGAGGATTGAGGATTGAGGATTGAGGATTGAGGATTGAAGATTGAGTATTGCGTATTGAAGGCTGAGGATTGTGGATTGAGGATTAAGGATTGAGGATTGAATATTGTAGATTGAGTATTGATGCCTGAGGATTGAGGATTGAGGATTGAGGATTGAGGATTGAGGATTGAAGATTGAGTATTGAGGATTGAAGATTGAGGTTTGAAGATTGAGTATTGATGATTGAATATTGAGGATTGAGGATTGAGGATTGAGGATTGAGGATTGAGGATTGAGGATCTAGGATTGGAGATTGATTATTGAGTATAGAAGGTTGAGGATTGTGGATTGAGGATTGAGGATTGAGGATTGAGGATTGAGGGTTGAGGATTGAGAATTGAGGATTGAGGATTGAGGATTGAAGGTTGAGCATTGATGATTGAATATTGAGGATTGAGGATTGAGGATTGAGGATTGAAGATTGAGTATTGAGGACTGAAGATTGAGGATTGAGTATTGAGGATTGAGGATTCAGGGTTGAAGATTGAGGATTGAGGATTGAGGATTGAGGATTGAGGATTGAGGATTGAAGATTGAATATTGATGATTGAATATTGAGGACTGAGGATTGAGGGTTGTGGATTGAGGACGAGGACTGAGGGTTGAATATTCACGTTTGAGGTCTGAGGATTAAGGATTGAGGATTGAGAATTGAGTATTGAGGATTGCGGATTGAAGATTGAGGATTGGGTATTTAGGATTGAAGAATGAGGATTGAGGATTGAGGTTTTAGGATTGAGGATTGAAGATTGAGTATTGATGATTGAATATTGAGGATTGAGGAATGAGGTTTGAGGATTGAGGATGAAGTCTGAGGGTTGAGGATTGAGATTTGAGGAACCAGGATTGAGGATTGAGGATTGAGGACTAAGGATTGACAATTGAGTATTGAAGATTGAGGAATGATGACTGAGGATTGAGGATTGAGGATTGAGGATTGAGGATTGAAGATTGACTATTGAGGATTGAAGATTGAGGGTTGAAGATTGCGTATTGATGATTGAATATTGAGGATTGAGGATTCAGGATTGAGGATTGAGGATTGAGGATTGAGGATTGAAGATTGAGTATTGATGATTGAATATTGAGGATTGAAGGATGAGGATTGAGGATTGAGGATTGAGGATTGAGGATAGAGGATCTAGGATTGGAAATTGATTATTGAGTATTGAAGGCTGAGGATTGAGGATTGAGGATTGAGGATTGAGGATTGAGGATTGAGGATCTAGGATTCGAGATTGATTATTGAGTATAGAAGGTTGAGGATTGTGGATTGAGGATTGAGGATTGAGGATTGAGGATTGAGGATTGAGGATTGAGAATTGAGGATTGAGGATTGAGAATTGAAGATTGAGTATTGATGATTGAATATTGAGGATTGAGGATTGAGGGTTGAGGATTGAAGATTGAGTATTGAGGACTGAGAGTTGAGGATTGAGGTTTGAGGAATGAGGATTGAGGGTTGGGGAATGAGGATTGAGGATTGACAATTGAGGATTGAGCATTGAAGATTGAGTATTGATGCCTGAGGATTCAGGATAGAGGATTGATGATTGAGGATCGAGTATTGAAGATTGAGAATTGAGGATTGAAGATTGAGGATTGAGGATTGAGGATTGAGGATGAAGGATGAGGGCTGAGGGTTGAGGATTGAGGATTGAGAAATGAGGATTGAGGATTGAGGATTGAAATTGAGGATTGGGTATTGAGGATTGAAGAATGAGGATTGAGGAATTAGGATTGAGGATTGAGGATTGAGGATTGAAGATTGAGGATTGGGTATTGAGGGTTGAAGAATGAGGATTGAGGATTGAGGATTGAGGATTGAGGATTGAAGATTGAGTGTTGAGGATTGAAGATTGAGGATTGAGGATTGAGGATTGAGGATTGAGGATTGAGGATTGAGGGTTGAAGATTGAGTATTGAGGATTGAAGATTGAGGATTGAGTATTGAGGATTGTGGATTCAGGGTTGAAGATTGAGGATTGAGGATTGAGGATTGAGGATTGAGGATTGCGGATTGAAGATTGAGGATTGGGTATTTAGGATTGAAGAATGAGGATTGAGGATTGAGGTCTGAGGATTGAGGATTGAAGATTGAGTATTGATGATTGAATATTGAGGGTTGAGGATTGAGGTTTGAGGATGGAGGATGAAGACTGAGGGTTGAGGATTGAGGTTTGAGGAACGAGGATTGAGGATTGAGGATTGAGGACTAATGATTGACGATTGAGTATTGAACATTGAGGATTGATGACTGAGGATTGACGACTGAGAATTGAGGATTGAGGATTGATGATTGAAGATTGAGTATTGAGGATTGAATATTGAGGATTGAGGATTGAGTATTGAGGATTGAGGATTGAGGATTGAGGATTGAAGATTGAGTATTGAGTATTGAAGGTTGAGGATTGTGGATTGAGGATTAAGGATTGTGGATTGAATATTGTAGATTGAGTATTGATGCCTGAGGATTGGGGATTGAGGATTGAGGATTGAGGATTGAGGATTGAAGGTTGAGTATTGAGGATTGAAGATTGAGGATTGAAGATTGAGTATTGATGATTGAATATTGAGGATTGAGGATTGAGGATTGAGGATTGAGGATTGGGTATTGAGGATTGAGTAATGAGGATTGAGGATTGAGGTTTGAGGATTGAGGATTGAAGATTGAGTATTGATGATTGAATATTAAGTATTGATGATTGTATATTGAGGATTGAGGATTGAGGATTGAGGATTGAGGATTGGGTATTGAGGATTGAGGAATGCGGATTGAGAATTGAGGTTTGAGGATTGAGGATTGCAGATTGAGTATTGAGGATTGAAGATTGAGGATTGAGGATTGAGGATTGAGGAATGAGGATTGAAGATTGAGTATTGAGGATTGAAGATTGAGGATAGAGGATTGAGTACTGAGGATGGAGGATGAGGGCTGAGGGTTGAGGATTGAGGATTGAGAAATGAAGATTGAGGATTGAGGATTGAAATTGAGGATTGGGTATTGAGGATTGAAGAATGAGGATTGAGGAATTAGGATTGAGGATTGAGGATTGAGGATTGAAGATTGAGGATTGGGTATTGAGGATTGAAGAATGAGGATTGAGGACTGAGGATTGAGGATTGAGGATTGAAGATTGAGTGTTGAGGATTGAAGATTGAGGATTGAGGATTGACGATTGAGGATTGAGGATTGAAGATTGAGTATTGAGGATTGAAGGTTGAGGATTGAGTATTGAGGATTGAGGATTCAGGGTTGAAGATTGAGGATTGAGGATTGAGGAATGAGGATTGAGGATTAAGGATTGAAGATTGAATATTGATGATTGAATATTGAGGACTGAGGATTGAGGGTTGTGGATTGAGGACGAGGACTGGGGGTTGAATATTGATGTTTGACGTCTGAGGATTAAGGATTGAGGATTGAGAATTGAGGATTGAGGATTGAGGATTGAAGATTGAGGATTGGGTATTTAGGATTGAAGAATGAGGATTGAGGATTGAGGTTTGAGGATTGAGGATTGATGATTGAGTATTGTCGATTGAATATTGAGGATTGAGGATTGAGGTTTGAGGATTGAGGACGAGGACTGACGGTTGAGGATTGAGGTTAGAGGATTGAGGATTGGGGATTGAGGACTGAGGATTGAGGATTGGGGATTGAGGATTGAGCATTGAAGATTGAAGATTGATGACTGGGGATTGAGGATTGAATATTGAGGATTAACGATTGAAGATTGGGGATTGAGGATCTAGGATCGGAGATTGATTATTGAGGATTGAAGATTGAGGATTGACGATTGAGGATTGAGAATTGAGAATTGAGGATGAGGACTGAGGGTTGAGGATTGAGGTTTGAGGAATGAGGATTGATGGTTGAGGATTGAGGATTGAGGATTGAGGATTGAGGATTGAGGATTGAGTATTGAAGATTGAGTATTGATACCTGAGGATTGAGGATTGAAGATTGAGGATTGAGGATTGAGGATTGAAGATTGAGTATTGGGGATTGAAGATTGAGGATTGAGGATTGAGGATTGAGGATGGAGAATGAGGACTGACGGTTGAGGATTGAGGTTTGGGGATTGAAGATTGAGGACTGGGGACTTAGGATTGAGGATTGAGTATTGAGGATTGAAGATAGAGGATTGAGTATTGAGGATTGAGGATTCAGGGTTGAAAATTGAGGATTGAGGATTGAGGATTGAGGATTGAGGATTGAGGATTGAAGATTGAATATTGATGATTGAATATTGAGGACTGAGGATTGAGGGTTGTGGATTGAGGACGAGGACTGAGGGTTGAATATTGATGTTTGAGGTCTGAGGATTAAGGATTGATGATTGAGAATTGAGGATTGAGGATTGAGGATTGGAAATTGAGGATTGGGTATTTAGGATTGAAGAATGAGAATTGAGGATTGAGGTTTGAGGATTGAGGATAGAAGATTGAGTATTGATGATTGAATATTGAGGATTGATGATTGAGGTTTGAGGATTGAGGACGAGGACTGACGGTTGAGTATTGAGGTTTGAGGATTAAGGATTGGGGATTGAGGACTGAGGATTGAGGATTGAGGATTGAGCATTGAGGATTGAAGATTGATGACTGGGGATTGAGGATTGAAGATTGAGGATTAACGATTGAAGGTTGGGAATTGAGGACCTAGGATCGGAGATTGATTATTGAGGATTGAAGATTGAGGATTGAGGATTGAGGATTGAGAATTGAGAATTGAGGATGAGGACTGAGGGTTGAGGATTGAGGTTTGAGGAATGAGGGTTGATGGTTGATGATTGAGGATTAAGGATTGAGGATTGAGGATTGAGGATTGAGTATTGAAGATTGAGTATTGATGCCTGAGGCTTGAGGATTGAGGATTGAGTATTGAGGATTGAGGATTGAAGATTGAGTATTGGGGATTGAAGATTGAGGATTGAGGATTGAGGATTGAGGTTGAAGAATGAGGACTGACGGTTGAGGATTGAGGTTTGAGGATTGAAGATTGAGGTCTGAGGACTGAGGATTAAGGATTGAGGATTGAGCATTGAGGATTGAAGATTGAGTACTGGGGATTGGGGATTGAAGATTGAGGATTAAGGATTGAAGATTGGGGATTGAGGATCTAGAATTGGAGATTGATTATTGAGGACTGAAGATTGAGGATTGAGAATTGAGGATTGAGTGTTGAGAATTGAGTATGAGGACTGAGGGTTGAGGATTGAGGTTTGAGGAATGAGGATTGAGGGTTGAGGATTGAGGATTGAGGATTGCGGATTGAGGATTGAGGAATGAGGATTGAGGGTTGAGTATTGAAGATTGAGTATTGATGCCTGAGGATTGAGGATCGAGAATTGAGGATTGAGGATTGGAGATTGATTATTGAGGATTGAAGATTGAGGATTGAGGATTGAGGATTGAGAATTGAGAGTTGAGTATGAGGACTGAGGGTTGAGGGTTGAGGTTTGAGGAATGAGGATTGAGGGTTGGGGAATGAGGATTGAGGATTGAGGATTGAGGATTGAGCATTGAAGATTGAGTATTGATGCCTGAGGATTGAGGATTGAGGATTGAGGATTGAGGATTGAGGATTGAGGATTGAAGATTGAGTATTGAGTATTGAAGATTGAGGATTGTGGATTGAGGATTAAGGACTGAGGATTGAATATTGTAGATTGAGTATTGATGCCTGAGGATTGAGGATTGAGGATTGAGGATTGAGGATTGAGGATTGAGGATTGAGGATTGAAGATTGAGTATTGGGGATTGAAGATTGAGGATTGAGGATTGAGGATTGAGGATGGAGAATGAGGACTGACGGTTGAGGATTGAGGTTTGAGGATTGAAGATTGAGGACTGAGGACTGAGGATTGAGGATTGAGGATTGAGCATTGAGGATTGAAGATTGAGTACTGGGGATTCGGGATTGCAGATTGAGGATTAAGGATTGAAGATTGAGTATTGAGGATTGAAGATAGAGGATTGAGTATTGAGGATTGAGGATTCAGGGTTGAAAATTGAGGATTGAGGATTGAGGATTGAGGACTGAGGATTGAGGATTGAAGATTGAATATTGATGATTGAATATTGAGGACTGAGGATTGAGGGTTGTGGATTGAGGACGAGGACTGAGGGTTGAATATTGATGTTTGAGGTCTGAGGATTAAGGATTGAGGATTGAGAATTGAGGATTGAGGATTGAGGATTGGAAATTGAGGATTGGGTATTTAGGATTGAAGAATGAGGATTGAGGATTGAGGTTTGAGGATTGAGGATTGAAGATTGAGTACTGATGATTGAATATTGAGGATTGATGATTGAGGTTTGAGGATTGAGGACGAAGACTGACGGTTGAGGATTGAGGTTCGAGGATTAACGATTGGGGATTGAGGACTGAGGATTGAGGATTGAGGATTGAGCATTGAGGATTGAAGATTGATGACTGGGGATTGAGGATTGAAGATTGAGGATTAACGATTGAAGGTTGGGGATTGAGGACCTAGGATCGGTGATTGATTATTGAGGATTGAAGATTGAGGATTGAGGATTGAGGATTGAGAATTGAGAATTGAGGATGAGGACTGAGGGTTGAGGATTGAGGTTTGAGGAATGAGGATTGATGGTTGAGGATTGAGGATTGAGGATTGAGGATTGAGGATTGAGGATTGAGTATTGAAGATTGAGTATTGATGCCTGAGTCTTGAGGATTGAGGATTGAGTATTGAGGATTGAGGATTGAAGATTGAGTATTGGGGATTGAAGATTGAGGATTGAGGATTGAGGATTGAGGTTGGAGAATGAGGACTGACGGTTGAGGATTGAGGTTTGAGGATTGAAGATTGAGGTCTGAGGACTGAGGATTGAGGGTTGTGGATTGAGGACGAGGACTGAGGGTTGAATATTGATGTTTGAGGTCTGAGGATTAAGGATTGAGGATTGAGAATTGAGGATTGAGGATTGAGGATTGGAAATTGAGGATTGAGGATTGGAAATTGAGGATTGGGTATTTAGGATTGAAGAATGAGGATTGAGGATTGAGGTTTGAGGATTGAGGATTGAAGATTGAGTATTGATGATTGAATATTGAGGATTGATGATTGAGGTTTGAGGATTGAGGACGAAGACTGACGGTTGAGGATTGAGGTTCGAGGATTAAGGATTGGGGATTGAGGACTGAGGATTGAGGATTGAGGATTGAGCATTGAGGATTGAAGATTGATGACTGGGGATTGAGGATTGAATATTGAGGATTAACGATTGAAGGTTGGGGATTGAGGACCTAGGATCGGAGATTGATTATTGAGGATTGAAGATTGAGGATTGAGGATTGAGGATTGAGAATTGAGAATTGAGGATGAGGACTGAGGGTTGAGGATTGAGGTTTGAGGAATGAGGATTGATGGTTGAGGATTGAGGATTGAGGATTGAGGATTGAGGATTGAGGATTGAGTATTGAAGATTGAGTATTGATGCCTGAGGCTTGAGGATTGAGGATTGAGTATTGAGGATTGAGGATTGAAGATTGAGTATTGGGGATTGAAGATTGAGGATTGAGGATTGAGGATTGAGGTTGGAGAATGAGGAGTGACGGTTGAGGATTGAGGTTTGAGGATTGAAGATTGAGGTCTGAGGACTGAGGATTGAGGATTGAGGATTGAGCATTGGGGATTGAAGATTGAGTACTGGGGATTGGGGATTGAAGATTGAGGATTATGGATTGAAGATTGGGGATTGAGGATCAAGAATTGGAGATTGATTATTGAGGTCTGAAGATTGAGGATTGAGAATTGAGGATTGAGAATTGAGAATTGAGTATGAGGACTGAGGGTTGAGGATTGAGGTTTGAGGAATGAGGATTGAGGGTTGAGGATTGAGGATTGAGGATTGCGGATTGAAGATTGAGTATTGATGATTGAATATTGAGGATTGAGGATTGAGGATGGAGAATGAGGACTGACGCTTGAGGATTGAGGTTTGAGGATTGAAGATTGAGGACTGAGGACTGAGGATTGAGGATTGAGGATTGAGCATTGAGGATTGAAGATTGAGTACTGGGGATTCGGGATTGCAGATTGAGGATTAAGGATTGAAGATTGAGTATTGAGGATTGAAGATAGAGGATTGAGTATTGAGGATTGAGGATTCAGGGTTGAAAATTGAGGATTGAGGATTGAGGATTGAGGATTGAGGATTGAGGATTGAAGATTGAATATTGATGATTGAATATTGAGGACTGAGGATTGAGGGTTGTGGATTGAGGACGAGGACTGAGGGTTGAATATTGATGTTTGAGGTCTGAGGATTAAGGATTGAGGATTGAGAATTGAGGATTGAGGATTGAGGATTGGAAATTGAGGATTGTGTATTTAGGATTGAAGAATGAGGATTGAGGATTGAGGTTTGAGGATTGAGGATTGAAGATTGAGTATTGATGATTGAATATTGAGGATTGATGATTGAGGTTTGAGGATTGAGGACGAGGACTGACGGTTAAGGATTGAGGTTTGAGGATTAAGGATTGGGGATTGAGGACTGAGGATTGAGGATTGAGGATTGAGCATTGAGGATTGAAGATTGATGACTGGGGATTGAGGATTGAAGATTGAGGATTGACGATTGAAGGTTGGGGATTGAGGACCTAGGATCGGAGATTGATTATTGAGGATTGAAGATTGAGGATTGAGGATTGAGGATTGAGAATTGAGAATTGAGGATGAGGACTGAGGGTTGAGGATTGAGGTTTGAGGAATGAGGATTGATGGTTGAGGATTGAGGATTGAGGATTGAGGATTGAGGATTGAGTATTGAAGATTGAGTATTGATGCCTGAGGCTTGAGGATTGAGGATTGAGTATTGAGGATTGAGGATTGAAGATTGAGTATTGGGGATTGAAGATTGAGGATTGAGGATTGAGGATTGAGGTTGGAGAATGAGGACTGACGGTTGAGGATTGAGGTTTGAGGATTGAAGATTGAGGTCTGAGGACTGAGGATTGAGGATTAAGGATTGAGCATTGAGGATTGAAGATTGAGTACTGGGGATTGGGGATTGAAGATTGAGGATTATGGATTGAAGATTGGGGATTGAGGATCAAGAATTGGAGATTGATTATTGAGGACTGAAGATTGAGGATTGAGAATTGAGGATTGAGAATTGAGAATTGAGTATGAGGACTGAGGGTTGAGGATTGAGGTTTGAGGAATGAGGATTGAGGGTTGAGGATTGAGGATTGAGGATTGCGGATTGAAGATTGAGTATTGATGATTGAATATTGAGGATTGAGGATTGAGGTTTGAGGATTGAGGATTGAGGAGTGAGGATTGAGGGTTGAGTATTGAAGATTGAGTATTGATGCCTGAGGATTGAGGATCGAGGATTGAGGATTGAGGATTGGAGATTGATTATTGAGGATTGAAGATTGAGGATTGAGGATTGAGGATTGAGAATTGAGAATTGAGTATGAGGACTGAGAGTTGAGGGTTGAGGTTTGAGGAATGAGGATTGAGGGTTGGGGAATGAGGATTGAGGATTGAGGATTGAGGATTGAGCATTGAAGATTGAGTATTGATGCCTGAGGATTGAGGATTGAGGATTGAGGATTGAGGATTGAAGATTGAGGATTGAAGATTGAGTATTGAGTATTGAAGGTTGAGGATTGTGTATTGAGGATTAAGGACTGAGGATTGAATATTGTAGATTGAGTATTGATGCCTGAGGATTGAGGATTGAGGATTGAGGATTGAGGATTGAGGATTGAGGATTGAAGATTGAGTATTGAGGATTGAAGATTGAGGGTTGAAGATTGAGTATTGATGATTGAATATTGAGGATTGAGGATTGAGGATCGAGGATTGAAGATTGAGAATTGAGGATTGAAGATTGATGCCTGAGGATTGAGGATCGAGAATTGAGGATTGAGGATTGAAGATTGAGGATTGAGTAATGAGGATTGAGGATTCAGGGTTGAAGATTGAGGATTGAGGATTGAGGATTGAGGATTGAGGATTGAGGATTGAAGATTGAGTATTGATGATTGAATATTGAGGGTTGAGGATTGAGGTTTGAGGATTGAGGATGAAGACTGAGGGTTGAGGATTGAGGTTTGAGGAACGAGGATCGAGGATTGAGGATTGAGGACTAAGGATTGACGATTGAGTATTGAAGATTGTGGATTGATGACTGAGGATTGACGACTGAGAATTGAGGATAGAGGATTGATGATTGAGGATTGAGTATTGAGGATTGAATATTGAGGATTGAGGATTGAGGATTGAGGATTGAGGATTGAGGATTGAGGATTGAAGATTGAGTATTGAGTATTGAAGGTTGAGGATTGTGGATTGAGGATTAAGGATTGTGGATTGAATATTGTAGATTGAGTATTGATGCCTGAGGATTGAGGATTGAGGATTGTGGATTGAATATTGTAGATTGAGTATTGATGCCTGAGGATTGAGGATTGAGGATTGAGGATTGAGGATTGAGGATTGAAGGTTGAATATTGAGGATTGAAGATTGAGGATTCAAGATTGAGTATTGATGATTGAATATTGAGGATTGAGGATTGAGGATTGAGGATTGAGGATTGGGTATTGAGGTTTGAGTAATGAGGATTGAGGATTGAGGTTTGAGTATTGGGGATAGCAGATTGAGTATTGGCGATTGAAGATTGAGGATTGAGGATTGAGGATTGAGGAATGAGAATCGAAGATTGAGTATTGAGGATTGAAGATTGAGGATAGAGGATTGAGTACTGAGGATGGAGGATGAGGGCTGAGGGTTGAAGATTGAGGATTGAGAAATGAGGATTGAGGATTGAGGATTGAAATTGAGGATTGGGTATTGAGGATTGAAGAATGAGGATTGAGGAATTAGGATTGAGGATTGAGGATTGAGGATTGAAGATTGAGGATTGGGTATTGAGGATTGAAGAATGAGGATTGAGGATTGAGGATTGGGGATTGAGGATTGAAGATTAGTGTTGAGGATTGAAGATTGAGGATTGAGGATTGAGGATTGAGGATTGAGGATTGAGGATTGAAGATTGGGTATTGAGGATTGAAGATTGAGGATTGAGTATTGATGATTGAATATTGAGGATTGAGGATTGAGGTTTGAGGATTGAGGACGAGGACTGGCGGTAGAGGATTTAGGTTTGAGGATTGAGGATTGAGGAACAAGGATTGAGGGTGAGTGCTAAGGGTCGGGGATTGAGGTTCGACGACTGAGGACTGACGGTTGAGGATTGAGGTTTGAGGATTAAGGATTGGGGATTGAGGACTGAGGATTGAGGATTGAGGATTGAGCATTGAGGATTGAAGATTGATGACTGGGGATTGAGGATTGAAGATTGAGGATTAGCGATTGAAGGTTGGGGATTGAGGACCTAGGATCGGAGATTGATTATTGAGGATTGAAGATTGAGGATTGAGGATTGAGGATTGAGAATTGAGAATTGAGGATGAGGACTGAGGGTTGAGGATTGAGGTTTGAGGAATGAGGATTGATGGTTGAGGATTGAGGATTGAGGATTGAGGATTGAGGATTGAGTATTGAAGATTGAGTATTGATGCCTGAGGCTTGAGGATTGAGGATTGAGTATTGAGGATTGAGGATTGAAGATTGAGTATTGGGGATTGAAGATTGAGGATTGAGGATTGAGAATTGAGGTTGGAGAATGAGGACTGACGGTTGAGGATTGAGGTTTGAGGATTGAAGATTGAGGTCTGAGGACTCAGGATTGAGGATTAAGGATTGAGCATTGAGGATTGAAGATTGAGTACTGGGGATTGGGGATTGAAGATTGAGGATTATGGATTGAAGATTGGGGATTGAGGATCAAGAATTGGAGATTGATTATTGAGGACTGAAGATTGAGGATTGAGAATTGAGGATTGAGAATTGAGAATTGAGTATGATGACTGAGGGTTGAGGATTGAGGTTTGAGGAATGAGGATTGAGGGTTGAGGATTGAGGATTGAGGATTGCGGATTGAAGATTGAGTATTGATGATTGAATATTGAGGATTGAGGATTGAGGTTTGAGGATTGAGGATTGAGGAGTGAGGATTGAGGGTTGAGTATTGAAGATTGAGTATTGATGCCTGAGGATTGAGGATCGAGAATTGAGGATTGAGGATTGGAGATTGATTATTGAGGATTGAAGATTGAGGATTGAGGATTGAGGATTGAGAATTGAGAATTGAGTATGAGGACTGAGGGTTGAGGGTTGAGGTTTGAGGAATGAGGATTGAGGGTTGGGGAATGAGGATTGAGGATTGAGGATTGAGGATTGAGCATTGAAGATTGAGTATTGATGCCTGAGGATTGAGGATTGAGGATTGAGGATTGAGGATTGAGGATTGAGGATTGAAGATTGAGTATTGAGTATTGAAGGTTGAGGATTGTGTATTGAGGATTAAGGACTGAGGATTGAATATTGTAGATTGAGTATTGATGCCTGAGGATTGAGGATTGAGGATTGAGGATTGAGGATTGAGGATTGAGGATTGAAGATTGAGTATTGAGGATTGAAGATTGAGGGTTGAAGATTGAGTATTGATGATTGAATATTGAGGATTGAGGATTGAGGATCGAGGAATGAAGATTGAGAATTGAGGATTGAAGATTGATGCCTGAGGATTGAGGATCGAGAATTGAGGATTGAGGATTGAAGATTGAGGATTGAGTATTGAGGATTGAGGATTCAGGGTTGAAGATTGAGGATTGAGGATTGAGGATTGAGGATTGAGGATTGAGGATTGAGGATTGGGTGTTTAGTATTGAAGAATGAGGATTGAGGATTGAGGTTTGAGGATTGAGGATTGAAGATTGAGTATTGATGATTGAATATTGAGGGTTGAGGATTGAGGTTTGAGGATTGAGGATGAAGACTGAGGGTTGAGGATTGAGGTTTGAGGAACGAGGATCGAGGATTGAGGATTGAGGACTAAGGATTGACGATTGAGTATTGAAGATTGTGGATTGATGACTGAGGATTGACGACTGAGAATTGAGGATTGAGGATTGATGATTGAGGATTGAGTATTGAGGATTGAATATTGAGGATTGAGGATTGAGGATTGAGGATTGAGGATTGAGGATTGAGGATTGAAGATTGAGTATTGAGTATTGAAGGTTGAGGATTGTGGATTGAGGATTAAGGATTGTGGATTGAATATTGTAGATTGAGTATTGATGCCTGAGGATTGAGGATTGAGGATTGTGGATTGAATATTGTAGATTGAGTATTGATGCCTGAGGATTGAGGATTGAGGATTGAGGATTGAGGATTGAGGATTGAAGGTTGAATATTGAGGATTGAAGATTGAGGATTCAAGATTGAGTATTGATGATTGAATATTGAGGATTGAGGATTGAGGATTGAGGATTGAGGATTGGGTATTGAGGTTTGAGTAATGAGGATTGAGGATTGAGGTTTGAGTATTGGGGATAGCAGATTGAGTATTGGCGATTGAAGATTGAGGATTGAGGATTGAGGATTGAGGAATGAGAATCGAAGATTGAGTATTGAGGATTGAAGATTGAGGATAGAGGATTGAGTACTGAGGATGGAGGATGAGGGCTGAGGGTTGAAGATTGAGGATTGAGAAATGAGGATTGAGGATTGAGGATTGAAATTGAGGATTGGGTATTGAGGATTGAAGAATGAGGATTGAGGAATTAGGATTGAGGATTGAGGATTGAGGATTGAAGATTGAGGATTGGGTATTGAGGATTGAAGAATGAGGATTGAGGATTGAGGATTGGGGATTGAGGATTGAAGATTAGTGTTGAGGATTGAAGATTGAGGATTGAGGATTGAGGATTGAGGATTGAGGATTGAGGATTGAAGATTGGGTATTGAGGATTGAAGATTGAGGATTGAGTATTGATGATTGAATATTGAGGATTGAGGATTGAGGTTTGAGGATTGAGGACGAGGACTGGAGGTAGAGGATTTAGGTTTGAGGATTGAGGATTGAGGAACAAGGATTGAGGATGAGTGCTAAGGGTCGGGGATTGAGGTTCGACGACTGAGGACTGAGGATTGAGGATTGAGAATTGAGGATTGATGTTTGAGGATTGAAGATTGAGGATTGAGGATTGAGGATTGAGGAATGAGGATTGAAGATTGGGGATTGAGGATTGAAGATTGAGGATAGAGGATTGAGTACTGAGGATGGAGGATGAGGGCTGAGGGTTGAGGGTTGAGGATTGAGAAATGAGGATTGAGGATTGAGGATAGAAATTGAGGATTGGGTATTGAGGATTGAAGAATGAGGATTGAGGAATTAGGATTGAGGATTGAGGATTGAGGACTGAAGATTGAGGATTGGGTATTGAGGATTGAAGAATGAGGATTGAGGATTGAGGATTGAGGATTGAGGATTGAGGATTGAGTGTTGATGATTGAAAATTGAGGATTGAGGATTGACGATTGAGGATTGAGGATTGAAGAATGAGTATTGAGGATTGAAGATTGAGGATTGAGTATTGAGGATTCAGGGTTGAAGACTGAGGATTGAGGATTGAGGATTGAGGATTGAGGACTGAGGAATGAGGATTGAAGATTGAATATTTATGATTGAATATTGAGGACTGAGGATTGAGGGTTGTGGATTGAGGACGAGGACTGAAGGTTGAATATTGATGTTTGAGGTCTGAGGATTAAGGATTGAGGATTGAGAATTGAGGATTGAGGATTGAGGATTGAAGATTAAGGATTGGGTATTTAGGATTGAAGAATGTGGATTGAGGATTGAGGTTTGAGGATTGGGGATTGAAGATTGAGTATTGATGATTGAATATTGAGGATTGTGGATTGAGGTTTGAGTATTGAGGATGAAGACTGAGGGTTGAGGATTGAGGCTTGAGGAACGATGATTGAGGATTGAGGATTGAGGACTAAGGATTGACGATTGAGTATTGAAGATTGAGGATTGATGACTGAGGATTGACGACTGAGAATTGAGGATTGAGGATTGATGATTGAAGATTGAGTATTGAGGATTGAATATTGCGGAAGGAGGATTGAGGATTGAGGATTGAGGATTGAGGATTGAGGATTGAGGATTGAGCATTGAGGATTGAGGATTGAGGATTGAGGATTGAGGATTGAGGATTGAAGATTGAGTATTGAGTATTGAAGGTTGAGGATTGTGTATTGAGGATTAAGGACTGAGGATTGAATATTGTAGATTGAGTATTGATGCCTGAGGATTGAGGATTGAGGATTGAGGATTGAGGATTGAGGATTGAGGATTGAAGATTGAGTATTGAGGATTGAAGATTGAGGGTTGAAGATTGAGTATTGATGATTGAATATTGAGGATTGAGGATTGAGGATCGAGGATTGAAGATTGAGAATTGAGGATTGAAGATTGATGCCTGAGGATTGAGGATCGAGAATTGAGGATTGAGGATTGAAGATTGAGGATTGAGTATTGACGATTGAGGATTCAGGGTTGAAGATTGAGGATTGAGGATTGAGGATTGAGGATTGAAGATTGAGGTTTGGGTGTTTAGTATTGAAGAATGAGGATTGAGGATTGAGGTTTGAGTATTGAGGATTGAAGATTGAGTATTGATTATTGAATATTGAGGGTTGAGGATTGAGGTTTGAGGATTGAGGATGAAGACTGAGGGTTGAGGATTGAGGTTTGAGGAACGAGGATCGAGGATTGAGGATTGAGGACTAAGGATTGACGATTGAGTATTGAAGATTGAGGATTGATGACTGAGGATTGACGACTGATAATTGAGGATTGAGGATTGATGATTGAAGATTGAGTATTGGGGATTGAATATTGAGGATTGAGGATTGAGGATTGAGGATTGAGGGTTGAGGATTGAGGATTGAAGATTGAGTATTGAGTATTGAAGGTTGAGGATTGTGGATTGAGGATTAAGGATTGTGGATTGAATATTGTAGATTGAGTATTGATGCCTGAGGATTGAGGATTGTGGATTGTGGATTGAATATTGTAGATTGAGTATTCATGCCTCAGGATTGAGGATTGAGGATTGAGGATTGAGTATTGAGGATTGAGGATTCAGGGTTGAAGGTTGAGGATTGAGGATTGAGGATTGTGTACTGAGGATTCAGGATTGGGTATTGAGGATTGAGGAATGAGGATTGAGGATTGAGGTTTGAGGATTGAGCTTTGCAGATTGAGTATTGAGGATTGAAGATTGAGGATTGAGGATTGAGGATTGAGGTTTGAGGATTGAGGATTGAAGATTGAGGATTGGGTATTGAGGATTGAAGAATGTGGATTGAGGAATTGGGATTGAGGATTGAGGATTGAGGATTGAAGATTGAGGATTGGGTATTGAGGATTGAAGAATGAGGATTGAGGATTGAGGATTGAAGATTGAGTGTTGAGGATTGAAGATTGAGGATTGAGGATTGAGGATTGAGGATTGAGGATTGAAGATTGAGTATTCAGGATTGAAGATTGAGGGTTGAAGATTGAGTATTGGGGATTGAATATTGAGGATTGAGGATTGAGGATTGAGGATTGAGGGTTGCAGATTGAGTATTGAGGATTGAAGATTGAGGATTGAGGATTGAGGATTGAGGTTTGAGGATTGAGGATTGAAGATTGAGGATTGGGTATTGAGGATTGAAGAATGTGGATTGAGGAATTGGGATTGAGGATTGAGGATTGAGGATTGAAGATTGAGGATTGGGTATTGAGGATTGAAGAATGAGGATTGAGGATTGAGGATTGAAGATTGAGTGTTGAGGATTGAAGATTGAGGATTGAGGATTGAGGATTGAGGATTGAGGATTGAAGATTGAGTATTCAGGATTGAAGATTGAGGGTTGAAGATTGAGTATTGATGATTGAATATTGAGGATTGAGGATTGAGGATTGAGGATTGAGGATTCAGGATTGAGGATTGAAGATTGAGTATTGATGATTGAATATTGAGGATTGAGGATTGAGGTTTGAGGATTGAGGATTGAGGACTGACGGTAGAGGATTTAGGTTTGAGGATTGAGGATTGAGGATTGAGGATTGAGGATGAGTGCTAAGCGTCGGGGATTGAGATTCGACGAGTGAGGACTGAGGATTGAGGATTGAGAATTGAGGATTGAGGATTGAGGATTGAGGATTGAGGATTGAGGATTGAGGATTGAGGATTGAGGATTGAGGATTGAGGATTGAGGATTGAGGATTGAAGATTGAGTATTGATGATTGAATATTGAGGATTGAGGATTGAGGTTTGAGGATTGAGGATTGAGGATTGAGTATTGAGGATTGAGTATTGAAGATTGAGTATTGATGCCTGAGGATTGAGGATCGAGGATAGAGTATTGAGGATTGGAGATAGATTATTGAGGATTGAAGATTGAGGATTGAGGATTGAGGATTAAGAATTGAGAATTGAGTATGAGGACTGGGGGTTGAGGATTGAGCTTTGAGGAATGAGGATTGAGGGTTGGGGAATGAGGATTGAGGATTGAGGATTGAGGATTGAGCATTGAAGATTGAGTATTGATGCCTGAGGATTGAGGATTGAGGATTGATGATTGAGGATCGAGGATTGAAGATTGAGAATTGAGGATTGAAGATTGAGGATTGAGGATTGAGGATTGCGGATTGAGGATTGAGGATTGAGGATTGAGGATTGAAGATTAGTGATGAGGATTGAAGATTGAGGATTGAGGATTGAGGATTGAGGATTGAGGATTGAGGATTGAAGGTTGAGTGTTGAGGGTTGAAGATTGAGGACTGAGGACTGAGGATTGAGGATTGAGGATTGAAGATTGAGTATTGAGGATTGAAGATTGAGTATTGAGTATTGAGGATTGAGGATTCAGGGTTGAAGATTGAGGATTGAGGATTGAGGATTGACGATCTAGGATTGGAGATTGATTATTGAGTATAGAAGGTTGAGGATTGTGGATTGAGGATTGAGGATTGAGGATTGCGGATTGAGGATTGAGGATTGAGGATTGAGAATTGAGGATTGAGAATGGGGATTGAAGATTGAGTATTGATGATTGAATATTGAGGATTGAGGATTGAGGATTGAAGATTGAAGATTGAGTATTGAGGATTGAAGGTTGAGGATTGAGTATTGAGGATTGAGGATTCAGGGTTGAAGATTGAGGATTGAGGATTGAGGATTGAGGATTGAGGATTGAGGATTGGGTATTGAGGATTGAGGAATGAGGATTGAGGATTGAGGTTTAAGGATTGAGGATTGCAGATTGAGTATTGAGGATTGAAGATTGAGGATTGAGGATTGAGTATTGAGGAATGAGGATTGAAGATTGAGTATTGAGGATTGAAGATTGAGGATAGAGGATTGAGTACTGAGGATGGAGTATGAGGGCTGAGGGTTGAGGATTGAGGATTGAGAAATGAGGATTGAGGATTGAGGATTGAAATTGAGGATTAGGTATTGAGGATTGAAGAATGAGGATTGAGGATTGAGGATTGAGGATTGAGGATTGAGGATTGAGGATTGAAGATTGAATATTGATGATTGAATATTGATGACTGCGGATTGAGTGTTGTGGATTGTGGACGAGGACTAAGGGTTGAATATTGATGTTTGAGGTCTGGGGACTAAGGATTGAGGATTGAGAATTGAGGATTGAGGATTGAGGATTGAAGATTGAGGATTGGGTATTTAGGATTGAAGAATGAGGATTGAGGATTGAGGATTGAGGATTGAGGGTTGAGGATTGAGGATTGAAGATTGAGTATTGATGATTGAATATTGAGGATTGAGGATTGAGGTTTGAGGATTGAGGATTGAGGATTGAGTATTGAGGATTGAGTATTGAAGATTGAGTATTGATGCCTGAGGATTGAGGATCGAGGATAGAGTATTGAGGATTGGAGATAGATTATTGAGGATTGAAGATTGAGGATTGAGGATTGAGGATTAAGAATTGAGAATTGAGTATGAGGACTGGGGGTTGAGGATTGAGCTTTGAGGAATGAGGATTGAGGGTTGGGGAATGAGGATTGAGGATTGAGGATTGAGGATTGAGCATTGAAGATTGAGTATTGATGCCTGAGGATTGAGGATTGAGGATTGATGATTGAGGATCGAGGATTGAAGATTGAGAATTGAGGATTGAAGATTGAGGATTGAGGATTGAGGATTGCGGATTGAGGATTGAGGATTGAGGATTGAGGATTGAAGATTAGTGATGAGGATTGAAGATTGAGGATTGAGGATTGAGGATTGAGGATTGAGGATTGAGGATTGAAGGTTGAGTGTTGAGGGTTGAAGATTGAGGACTGAGGACTGAGGATTGAGGATTGAGGATTGAAGATTGAGTATTGAGGATTGAAGATTGAGTATTGAGTATTGAGGATTGAGGATTCAGGGTTGAAGATTGAGGATTGAGGATTGAGGATTGACGATCTAGGATTGGAGATTGATTATTGAGTATAGAAGGTTGAGGATTGTGGATTGAGGATTGAGGATTGAGGATTGCGGATTGAGGATTGAGGATTGAGGATTGAGAATTGAGGATTGAGAATGGGGATTGAAGATTGAGTATTGATGATTGAATATTGAGGATTGAGGATTGAGGATTGAAGATTGAAGATTGAGTATTGAGGATTGAAGGTTGAGGATTGAGTATTGAGGATTGAGGATTCAGGGTTGAAGATTGAGGATTGAGGATTGAGGATTGAGGATTGAGGATTGAGGATTGGGTATTGAGGATTGAGGAATGAGGATTGAGGATTGAGGTTTAAGGATTGAGGATTGCAGATTGAGTATTGAGGATTGAAGATTGAGGATTGAGGATTGAGTATTGAGGAATGAGGATTGAAGATTGAGTATTGAGGATTGAAGATTGAGGATAGAGGATTGAGTACTGAGGATGGAGTATGAGGGCTGAGGGTTGAGGATTGAGGATTGAGAAATGAGGATTGAGGATTGAGGATTGAAATTGAGGATTAGGTATTGAGGATTGAAGAATGAGGATTGAGGATTGAGGATTGAGGATTGAGGATTGAGGATTGAGGATTGAAGATTGAATATTGATGATTGAATATTGATGACTGCGGATTGAGTGTTGTGGATTGTGGACGAGGACTAAGGGTTGAATATTGATGTTTGAGGTCTGGGGACTAAGGATTGAGGATTGAGAATTGAGGATTGAGGATTGAGGATTGAAGATTGAGGATTGGGTATTTAGGATTGAAGAATGAGGATTGAGGATTGAGGTTTGAGGATTGAGGGTTGAAGATTGAGTATTGATGATTGAATATTGAGGATTGAGGATTGAGGTTTGAGGATTGAGGATGAAGACTGAGGGTTGAGGATTGAGGATTGAGGATTGAGGACTAAGGATTCACGATTGAGTATTGAAGATTGAGGATTGATGACTGAGGATTGACGACTGAGAATTGAGGATTGAGGATTGATGATTGAAGATTGAGTATTGAGGATTGAATATTGTGGATTTAGGATTGAGGATTGAGGATTGAGGATTGAGGATTGAGGATTGAGGATTGAGGATTGAGGATTGAGGATTGAGGATTGAAGATTGAGTATTGATGATTGAATATTGAGGATTGAGGATTGTGGATTGAGGATTGAAGATTGAGTATTGATGCCTGAGGATTGAGGATTGAGGATTGAGGATTGAAGATTGAGTATTGATGATTGAATATTGAGGATTGAGGATTGTGGATTGAGGATTGAAGATTGAGTATTGAGGATTGAAGATTGAGGATTGAGTATTGAGGATTGAGGATTCAGGGTTGAAGATTGAGGATTGAGGATTGAGGATTGGGTGTTTAGTATTGAAGAATGAGTATTGAGGATTGAGGATTCAGGGTTGAAGATTGAGGATTGAGGATTGAGGATTGAGTACTGAGGATTGAGGATTGGGTATTGAGGATTGAGGAATGAGGATTGAGGATTGAGGTTTGAGGATTGAGGGTTGCAGATTGAGTGTTGAGGATTGAAGATTGAGGATTGAGGATTGAGGATTGAGGTTTGAGGATTGAGGATTGAAGATTGAGGATTGGGTATTGAGGATTGAAGAATAAGGATTGAGGAATTGGGATTGAGGATTGAGGATTGAGGATTGAAGATTGAGGATTGGGTATTGAGGATTGAAGAATGAGGATTGAGGATCGAGGATTGAGGATTGAGGATTGAGGATTGAGGATTGAGGATTCAGGATTGAGGATTGAAGATTGAGTATTGATGATTGAATATTGAGGATTGAGGATTGAGGTTTGAGGATTGAGGATTGAGGACTGACGGTAGAGGATTTAGGTTTGAGGATTGAGGATTGAGGACTGAGGATTGAGGATGAGTGCTAAGCGTCGGGGATTGAGATTCGACGACTGAGGACTGAGGATTGAGGATTGAGAATTGAGGATTGAGGATTGAGGATTGAGGATTGAGGATTGAGAATTGAGGATTGAGGATTGAGGATTGAGGATTGAGGATTGAGGATTGAGGATTGAAGATTGAGTATTGATGATTGAATACTGACGATTGAGGATTGAGGTTTGAGGATTGAGGATTGAGGATTGAGGATTGAGGATTGAGTATTGAAGATTGAGTATTGATGCCTGAGGATTGAGGATCGAGGATAGAGTATTGAGGATTGGAGATTGATTATTGAGGATTGAAGATTGAGGATTGAGGATTGAGGATTAAGAATTGAGAATTGAGTATGAGGACTGAGGGTTGAGGATTGAGCTTTGAGGAATGAGGATTGAGGGTTGGGGAATGAGGATTGAGGATTGAGGATTGAGGATTGAGCATTGAAGATTGAGTATTGATGCCTGAGGATTGAGGATTGAGGATTGATGATTGAGGATCGAGGATTGAAGATTGAGAATTGAGGATTGAAGATTGAGGATTGAGGATTGAGGATTGAGGATTGAGGATTGAGGATTGAGGATTGAAATTGAGGATTAGGTATTGAGGATTGGAGAATGAGGATTGAGGATTGAGGATTGAGGATTGAGGATTGAGGATTGAGGATTGAAGATTGAATATTGATGATTGAATATTGATGACTGCGGATTGAGGGTTGTGGATTGTGGACGAGGACTAAGGGTTGAATATTGATGTTTGAGGTCTGGGGACTAAGGATTGAGGATTGAGAATTGAGGATTGAGGATTGAGGATTGAAGATTGAGGATTGGGTATTTAGGATTGAAGAATGAGGATTGAGGATTGAGGTTTGAGGATTGAGGGTTGAAGATTGAGTATTGATGATTGAATATTGAGGATTGAGGCTTGAGGTTTGAGGATTGAGGATGAAGACTGAGGGTTGAGGATTGAGGATTGAGGATTGAGGACTAAGGATTGACGATTGAGTATTGAAGATTGAGGATTGATGACTGAGGATTGACGACTGAGAATTGAGGATTGAGGATTCATGATTGAAGATTGAGCATTGAGGATTGAATATTGAGGATTGAGGATTGAGGATAGAGGATTGAGGATTGAGGATTGAGGATTGAAGATTGAGTATTGAGTATTGAAGGTTGAGGATTGTGGATTGAGGATTAAGGACTGAGGATTGAATATTGTAGATTGAGTATTGATGCCTGAGGATTGAGGATTGAGGATTGATGTTTGAGGATTGAAGATTGAGGATTGGGTATTGAGGATTGAGGAATGATGATTGAGGATTGAGGATTGAGGATTGAGAAATGAGGATTGAGGATTGAGGATTGAAATTGAGGATTGGGTGTTGAGGAGTGAAGAATGAGGATTGAGGAATTAGGATTGAGGATTGAGGATTGAGGATTGAAGGTTGAGGATTGGGTATTGAGGATTGAAGAATGAGGATTGAGGATTGAGGATTGAGGATTGAGGATTGAAGATTGAGTGTTGAGGATTGAAAATTGAGGATTGAGGATTGACGATTGAGGTTTGAGGATTGAAGATTGAGTATTGAGGATTGAAGATGGAGGATTGAGTATTGAGGATTGAGGATTCAGGGTTGAAGATTGAGGATTGAGGATTGAGGATTGAGGATTGAGGATTGAGGATTGAAGATTGAATATTTATGATTGAATATTGAGGACTGAGGATTGAGGGTTGTGGATTGAGGACGAGGACTGAGGGTTGAATATTTGAGGTCTGAGGATTAAGGATTGAGGATTGAGAATTGAGGATTGAGGATTAAGGATTGAAGATTAAGGATTGGGTATTTAGGATTGAAGAGTGAGGATTGAGGATTGAGGTTTGAGGATTGGGGATTGAAGATTGAGTATTGATGATTGAATATTGAGGATTGAGGATTGAGGTTTGAGGATTGAGGATGAAGACCGAGGGTTGAGGATTGAGGTTTGAGGAACGAGGATTGAGGATTGAGGATTGAGGACTAAGGATTGACGATTGAGTATTGAAGATTGAGGATTGAGGTTTGAGGATTGAGGGTTGAAGATTGAGTATTGATGATTGAATATTGAGGATTGAGGATTGAGGTTTGAGGATTGAGGACGAGGACTGAGGGTTGAATATTTGAGGTCTGAGGATTAAGGATTGAGGATTGAGGATTGAGGATTGAGGATTGAGGATTGGGTATTGAGGATTGAGGAATGAGGATTGAGAATTGAGGTTTGAGGATTGAGGATTGCAGATTGAGTATTGAGGATTGAAGATTGAGGATTGAGGATTGAGGATTGAGGAATGAGGATTGAAGATTGAGTATTGGGGATTGAAGATTGAGGATAGAGGATTGAGTATTGAGGATGGAGGATGAGGGCTGAGGGTTGAGGATTGAGGATTGAGAAATGAAGATTGAGGATTGAGGATTGAAATTGAGGATTGGGTATTGAGGATTGAAGAATGAGGATTGAGGAATTAGGATTGAGGATTGAGGATTGAGGATTGAAGGTTGAGGATTGGGTATTGAGGATTGAAGAATGAGGATTGAGGACTGAGGATTGAGGATTGAGGATTGAAGATTGAGTGTTGAGGATTGAAGATTGAGGATTGAGGATTGACGATTGAGGATTGAGGATTGAAGATTGAGTATTGAGGATTGAAGGTTGAGGATTGAGTATTGAGGATTGAGGATTCAGGGTTGAAGATTGAGGATTGAGGATTGAGGAATGAGGATTGAGGATTAAGGATTGAAGATTGAATATTGATGATTGAATATTGAGGACTGAGGATTGAGGGTTGTGGATTGAGGACGAGGACTGAGGGTTGAATATTGATGTTTGACGTCTGAGGATTAAGGATTGAGGATTGAGAATTGAGGATTGAGGATTGAGGATTGAAGATTAAGTATTGGGTATTTAGGATTGAAGAATGAGGATTGAGGACTGAGGTTTGAGGATTGAGGATTGAAGATTTAGTATTGATGATTGAATATTGAGGATTGAGGATTGAGGTTTGAGGATTCAGGATGAAGACTGGGGGTTGAGGATTGAGATTTGAGGATCGAGGATTGAGGTTTGAGGATTGAGGACTAAGATTGACGATTGAGTATTGAAGATTGAGGATTGATGACTGAGGATTGACGACTGAGAATTGAGGATTGAGGATTGATGATTGAAGATTGAGTATTGAGGATTCAATATTGCGGATTGAGGATTGAGGATTGAGGATTGAGGATTGAGGATTGAGGATTGAAGATTGAGTATTGAGTATTGAAGGCTGAGGATTGTGGATTGAGGATTAAGGATTGAGGATTGAATATTGTAGATTGAGTATCGATACCTGAGGATTGAGGATTGAGGATTGAGGATTGAGGATTGAGGATTGAGGATTGAAGATTGACTATTGAGGATTGAAGATTGAGGGTTGAAGATTGCGTATTGATGATTGAATATTGAGGATTGAGGATTGAGGATTGAGGATTGAGGATTGAGGATTGAGGATTGAAGATTGAGTATTGATGATTGAATATTGAGGATTGAAGAATGAGGATTGAGGATTGAGGATTGTGGATTGAGGATAGAGGATCTAGGATTGGAAATTGATTATTGAGTATTGAAGGCTGAGGATTGTGGATTGAGGATTGAGGATTGAGGATTGAGGATTGAGGATTGAGGATTGAGGATTGAGGATTGAGGATTGAGGATTGAGGATCGAAGATTGAGTATTGATGATTGAATATTGAGGATTGAGGATTGAGGTTTGAGGATTGAGGATTGAGGATTGAGGATTGAGGATTGAGGATTGAGTATTGAAGATTGAGTATTGATGCCTGAGGATTGAGGATCGAGGATTGAGGATTGA